>NC_140485.1:14423042-14998042 GCF_964271855.1 Acomys minous
AAAATAGAGACAAAACAGTGGCTAACCAAGAGGAAATTTCTGAGATGATGTCAAGTAGAAAATAACATTCTCCATCCTGCTAAATGGAACAAAACCAGTGCAGTTATTGTGGCCAAAGCACAAAAGACTAGGAGCCAGTGGCCCTAGGGAGGTGGAGAAGAATGCATTAAGCAAGGTAGACTTCACTCTGGGAAAGGTGGTGCTGAAAATGCAGCATGAGGATGGCAGGCATGAAGCAAGTGAGAGTACAGTATGAGTCTCAGGTGAAGGCACTGAATGAGGAAATAAGACCAAAGGCCACATGTCCAGGTACAGAATAAAGTGCAGATGTGGAATCCATGAAACATAACTAGGGAAGGGCTGCTGTTCAGCTCCAGCAAAGTTGAATGAGAGGAGCAGTGAGGGAGGTGGGGAAACATCACAGGAAGAGGAGCAAATTAGCTAAATGTTTCAAGGAAGAGGGGGCAGTCAGTACTGCAAGACACTGAGTTATAAAAAAAAAAAGCACCCAAAACACTAAGGATGTGACTGGAGGAAGGATGAAGAATGGGGTCAGAGCCCAGGTGAACATCAATTAAGAAACAGATGGATGCAAGGAATCAAGAGTGGTTAGGCAAATATTTCTATGGGCAGAAGTTTGATAATAATGAAAAAACAAAAAAAAGTGCAATTTTTGGGGGGAGGGCAGAGTGGGAAAAGAGTTTTCTTCTGTTTACAAAAGAGGCATCCCTTGGTTACTATAGGGGGTCCAGATCCAGTTACAATGGAAACATTGATCACACAATGAAGACAAGAAGTAAGCCTTATTGTAAATTCACTGAGAAGCCAGGCCCTTGGCCCAGAAGGGGAGAGGTCACCAAAGAAAGGAGACAGGTAAGAGGAGAAGGAGACGAAGGGGGCTTTTCCGGTCTTGGAAGCTGGTGGAAATGTCCTGTCTCTCTTCTGCAGAAGGTTGGAGGTCATACAAAATGCTGAGGGAAGCATCTGGCAGCTGAAACATGGAGACTAATGAATGAGTAACAGAAGGAACAAACCTTGGCTTTGGACAGTGACAGATGGGCCTTTTACTACTTAGCAACCTTTAACCTTAGACAAGCTACTGTATGGGCTTCCTGAGTCTCAGCCAGTTGGAATAGACCGATTGAGCAATTACTGTATAGTAGCAGTGTGCTAGAAACAGGTAATGGTAATTGGGCAATATCCTTGAAGTCAAGGGCTTCATCATCTAATGGGAAACAAAGGGGGATTAGACAAAATTAACACATCACAGAAAGTGCTAAGGTGAAGAAAATCATGTGTTCCTGTAGCACCAAAGAGACATTCCACTCCAAACCACAAGGGTTAGAAACAGCTCCCAAGGAAAGAACTGCCACAATTAGCTTGCATAGATTGATCTAATTATCACAAATTATCACATAATCTAATTTGTATAAAGTAAGGCCACCCCATAATAGGGCTTCCTCAAGACCCAGCTATTCCACTCCTTGGAATATACCCAGAAGATGCTCCAGCACACAACAAGAAAATTTGCTCAGCCATGTTCATAGCAGCCTTATTCATAATAGCCAGAACATGGAAACAGCCTAAGTGTCCCTCAATAGAAGAATGGATAAAGAAACTGTGGTACATATACACTATGGAATACTATTCAGCTATTAAAAACAAGGAATTCCCGAAATTTGTGGATAAATGGATTGAGCTAGAAATGATCATAATGAGTGAGTTAACCCAGAAGCAGAAAGACTAAAATGGTATATACTCACTTATATCTGCATATTAGCCCAAGGGGCATGTCCCACGAAAGCCTTCACTTACCAGGAAACTGAGACAGAGGAGAGGACATTCTAGTGGGACTCTAGATGAGAGAATCATGGGAGAAAGGCAAAGTAGAAGGACCCAGAGGGTCCTAGAAGCCTACAAGTAGAACATTATGATAGGCAGATTTGGGCCCAGGGGTCCCGCTCAAACTAAGGCACCAGCCAAGGACAATACAGGCGGTAAACCTTAAGCCCCTACCCAGATCTAGACAATGGACAGAACACTCCCCACAGTAGAGTGGAGAGTGGGATATGACTTTCTCACATACTCTGGTGCCTCACCTTTGACCATGTCCCCTGGAGGGGGAGACCTGGTGGCACTCAGAGGAAGGACAGCAAGTTACCAAGAAGAGACTTGATACCCTATGATCATATAGAGGGGGAGGTAATCCCCCTCAGGAACAGTCATAGGGGAGGGGAATAAGGGGAAATTGGGAGGGAGGGAAGAATGGGAGGATACAAGGGATGGGATAACCATTGAGATGTAACAAGAATAAATTAATAAAGGAGGAAAAAAAAAAGTAAGGCCACCCCATATACACAGCCACACTCTAGCTGTCACAATTGAGCTTTGACTACTATCATATGATAACACATAACTGACTGGGACACTGTTTTCTGCAGGATTAGCTTCCCCATTTGACTCCCAAAAGTAATGTCTTGAGTGATCACCAGATCTCCTTCATGAGAACCAAATAACCAAGTCTGGTTCCACTATCAGTACCTATACCCCATGATGTAGCAGAAAAGCTATTCCAAATCCGTTTTCCATCCAGCTATGTCCATCTTAATTTCCTACCATAATGGGAATGTTACCTAATGATATGAGTCCATAGGTTGCTAGAAAACACTGAGCTACGGGTACCATGATGAAGGAAATAAAGTTTAATTTAAATCAATTATTAAATTTAATTTAAAAGCCACATGTGCCCAGAGAATATTGTATCAGACAGCCCAATCCAGTCAATGCTCACTAAGATGAGGTGGAGTTAATCCTCGTGACACAGGAAAGTCATTCTGCCTGGTGTCCTGAGCCCACCACTCTTACTGCCTTTTAGATTGATGGAGCGATTCAGCTTGAAACCCTTTGCCAAGGAGTCATATTTATAAATCTTACCTAGTGCAATGCCACGTGAAAGTCACTTTGGAGTAATAGTCCTTTAAAGTGGAGCAGGACCCCAGGGCGCACACACTTCAGATCCATATTTCAGAGGCTTAGAGAAACGACTGTTTTGTTTAAAACACTTATGGGCAGGACTGAAATATGCTGACCTTCGTCCATGTTCTGCACCGAGAAATTCAATCTTTATGTCACATATTCTGATGGCTCATTGAGACCAAAATTAGCAGCATTCCACAGGAAGCTTCATAGTCACTAACTCATTGAAGATTCCGGATAGGATATTATTGCTTTTGTGGCCTGATGTTTACGCCTAATGACCTAATGAGCATACAGGTTCTTGGAAATTAAGCAGGCTGGCCTGGTGGGGACTGGCAGACTGTATACACATGCCCTGGCTGTGGTAGGCATCTGCTACTCCACTCTTGACCAAATGTGGCTGTAGGAGCCTGCTGGATATTACTACTGCGATGTCTGTTTGAGAAATCCAGATTTACATAGACACTCCCTAGATGTTGAAATGTGAGGGCACTGTGTAGACTAAGCAAAATCTGTTTTTGAATGGCTTCAACTCCCAGTGTGTACCTTCTATAACATGGACATGCAGAGTTTGAGTAACTGAAAAGTAAAGCTTCAATAGCGCCCACTGTTGATAGTGTCAGTGCATACCCACACACAACAACTGACAGGGCCTCGATTTCAACTACATAGAAAAGCTTTCTCAAAGCCTGAAATGTGCTTGAGTTATGGCCCTGGAACAAGAGTTGTTGGCACAAGAGCTGGGACAGTACCCGGGAAGAGCTGGTCCCTGACATCTGAGATTTGGTTCTCTGTGCAAACTCCAGAGTTCCCCCCGAGGAATGGAATCTCTCAGCTACAATGCTTGCTTCTTTAACGGCTTACCTCATACTGACTGCCTTTGTTTGCCTACCTCACTTCCCCACTGCATGTCCATATTTCAAAGGGTCACCCTGAATAAAAGCTTGAGGTTGACCGCTGGAGGAATTCAGTCAACAGCGAAGCTTGTTTCAGCATTTTGGTGGGTTTTTTTGTTCCATTTCTCTCTTTAACTATGAATCATGTAAGGCTCAAGCCTATGAGAAAGTCGTCACATATCTAAGGTTGCATTGACTCTGGTATTCTAATATCTCAATATTCAAAATATAGTACTGAAGCTGCTGTCCTCTCTCGCATAATGAAGCCATGCACAAGGAACAAATGTTCGTCTAAAAATAGAATCCATTACGTACAGCAGCACAGTCATTAGTTTCTTAGTATAGCAACTAGTTCTGCCTCATAAAACTTTTCACTGAAGCCTTCATTTCACACAGGTGCACTGCTTGCCATGGTGCGGCTATCATTTCCAGACCAGGGAGCCGAAGCGGGGTTCTGCACACAGCTGGACAGAAATCTCATGCAGAATTACTCTCACCCTGTCAACATCCCTCGCAGAAGGCAGTGAAAGCAAAGAACCCCTATGAGAGAAATGTGTATTTCTCTCCACCCATTTGTAGCATCTAAAGATAACTAAAAGGCAAGCTTCCTACCACACATGAAAGCTACCCACCTTTCCATGGTTTCCTTGGTTGCGTGTGTATGGAAGGAAAAAGAAAATCCTTATAAACTGACAAGATGTGATATGATGTTGCAATTTAATAAAGAAATCGTCTTTGCAGATAAAAGATTAGTTATAAAATTAAATAATTATACAGGGCTTGGGTTGTCTTTTCTTTTTGTTGTTTTGTTTTGATGTTTTTTTGATGGTTTGGTTTGGTTTGACTTGGTTTGGTTTGGACTGGTTTGGTTTGGATTGGTTTGGTTTGGTTTGGTTTGGTCTGGTTTGGTTTTTTTATTTAGTTGTGCTAAATATTGACAAGAGTCTTGTAATATACTAACAAGTACTCCGTCACTGTTACAGCCTGAGAGCTTTAAGGCATTCTTCATAGCACGTTTCCTTCTTCGAAAGGGAAGTTGGGGCTGGAGAGATGGCTCAGAGGTTAAGAGTACCATCTGCTCTTCCAAGGGTCCTGAGTTCAATTCCCAGCAACCACATGGTGGCTTACAATCACATGTAATGAGATCTGGTGCCTTCTTGTGTTAGGCAGGCACATGTGTGGGCAGAATACTGTATAAAAAAATAAATCTTAAAAAAAAAAAAAAACAAATAAAAAAACCCAAACCAAAACAACAACAACAACAACAAAAGAAGAGCTCCATGGGGGTGGGCGGGAAGGAAGTTGATTTAATTGTGTCCCTTTACTTAATCTAGCAAATGAACACAAAGGAGCATTCGCAGGCTTGGATGCAGACATTGGGAAAGCACAGGACACAGGGATAACACCTGAGGATTATGGGGGATAGGAAGCTATTTTATTTTAATTAATTATAACAAAAAATCCTATTCGATCTTGAATATTAAGAAACATTCTGAAAATGCTAGTAATTTCCTGCCTTAATAAAGACAATATAAGGAATGTCATCCAATCATATTAAAATAATGCAGAATCTTGCCAGGCCTATGGGTGACTGTTCATGCCAAGGTTTGCTCCTGATGAAAAGTAGGCCACGGCACAGACTGCCAAAGCAGTGTGTACACAACCTCTAAGTTTGATGAATTCATTGGTAATGTTCTTCTGGGCTGTGTGGTACAAACAAATGAGGAGCTTTAAAAAAATAAAGTGCACATCACATAACATCTCAGGAAGCAGAATGCCTGTGGGTGGGGCAAACAACCGTGCTCTTTGTAACTCTCCAACAATTCCTAATGTTCAACCTAAGTTGAGAATTCTTCATACTCACTGCCTTTTCTTGGCAAATGCACTGTGCCTATTAAAGAGTCTTTAGTCAAAGAAATCGGAGGAGGAAAGTCGTAAATATAAACAACCTAACACATTAATCAGTTTTTTAAAACATAAAGTGTGCAAATTTAGGCCATATGGCCAGACTGCCCTGCCTTGATTCTATTTCTGACACATAACCAAAGGTCAGTACATTACCTCTGTGTGCACTTAAATTTACTTGCTTATAAATGGGGATAATTATAGCACTGACCTTCACTGGCTTATGGAAATGATTAAATAATTTATAAATTGTTAGAACAGTTAAGTAGCTTGTAATCTTTATATATTATTATATATACAAAAATACATATTTCCATATACAAAATGTTTATATAAAATATAAAACATTATATTACATAAAATAATATATTATGAAATAGTACATGTGTAATATAGTATTATATTATATGCATAATATACAAATATCATAGCACATAATAGAACATATAATATATTGTGTAATACTATATATATTATAATACATATTATGGGTATGCATTTATGCATATATACAAATCATAAAAGTTCAATGGAGCATAATGCATACTCTGTATTTGCCATAAATATATAGTATGAAAGCTATATATTTATATATTTAAATATATAATAATGTAAAAAATAAATCTCCATATTATATTATATTTTCCCTTCTCTATCTTCTCTATTATATTACACATGTATAATATCACAGTTGTGTTTGCTATTTTTTGTGCTATTGAAAGCAATAAAAATAATGAATTGATACAAGCAAATAAAAATACTTAAAACAAACATTTCCCCAGACTTGACTTTGTATGTGAATAATGGTTTCTCAATAAACTTCAAATATTGCATTTCCTTTTAAATTATTTAAATAAAATAAAAATAATGAAACATGAAAAAAATGGAACAAAACAGTTAGGTTACTTGCTTTCGTCTTGTTTGTGTGGTAGTGAATGCTTTCCAAATGAAGATCTAAATTTCATTCTACCAAAATACAAAGAGAGGCTTGTCCTGCTGATTACCTGTAGAAAGAGCTCGAGGGAGCCCATGAGTAGGGTCAAACAATCTTGCCTTGGCAAGAAAATGAACCACAGAAGAACCAAGAGCATTCAGTGTATCTAAGGCATCTGCAGTTCAAGCAGGCTGGCACAGCAAGGCCAATGACTGTCTCCATGAACGGAAGTGAAACTGTAATCATCATACAAATGAATTTCCTCCACATACTCTCCCAATTCAATACCTCAAATCATATTTCTATAAAAAAGGATTGACCCCCCCTTTTAATAGCTTCATATTCATGGTATGGAAAATATCCCACTTCATTTCTAAGACTGAGTAGAGCTAAATATAAACAACACATAAAACCAGGCATTTTATTACTAGGAGAATACTGAATTTAGAATTGAGGCCAGAGTTGCCACCTTATTTCTAGATTTCAGTAATCACGTGTGTGTTGCTATTGTTATTCCCACACAGACACACAGTAACACTGGCATAACAATCCTATCATACTGGAAAGCAACTGCAAAGAAACTATCAGGATGTTACTTCACCATAACTACAGTGACTTTAAAATACACTTCAAGAAACTGTACTTCAATTCTATCAAAAGGTCGTGACTCAGCGCCCACCAAGGTTTTCTAAAAGATTCCATTCTAACAACAGTACACTTTAGCTGGGTCTACAAATGCTAAGCTGAAGTAACACCTGACTTTCTTGTGCTAGCCAGTGTTTATGGAAGTGAAAACTGAGGGGAGGATCTGGAGGTGAGAAGACAGTGTTGATAGAAATGGAACCTAATGAGAAATTATGCTGATGAGTAGGAAGATTGCCTGTTCCTAGCAATCTGACTCCTGGTGTTTTTCTTATGCTCAGAAACACCACAATCCTAACTGCTGTTTGGATGAGAAACGATTCCTGGTACCAGTATAACTGTGATAATCCTAAAACGATTATCTTAGGGAAAAGACACGGGCAACAGTGCAGCATCCAAGTCTCCTGGAGGATAATAATACTACTTTCTCTTATAAAAGACCTCTAAATCATCTTAAAGCTTATTCCATAAGATGCTTCAAATCCCCTACGGTCTAAAACCTTCTACCTATGATGGAGCGTTTATTAGTGAATATCCTCAGAGGGAACATCTTCCTGCAAATAAATCTCTTCTTTCGCCTTCCATGGCTCTGTTCCCAAAACATTATGAAATACATAAACAAACATCTTGTTTGCCCAACAAGCCCCAAGCTTCAATGCTCTAGATCAAAGGAGCAAAATAAGCCTGAATAGAAAACAGGTCACTGTTACCAAGAAGAAGAAGAAAGGGAACGAAAAATGCAAACATACATAAATGGTCACTTGGCTTTCAAAGCAGCACATTTACAGTCCCTAACAATGCATTAGGAACAACTGTGCAAGCAGAGATTGTTTACAGCAAAAGTCCCCACAAAGGACTGGGTGTTCACAGAGTGGCAGCCACGATGTTATTGCTCACAGGGAACCTCCAGACCCACCCTACCTAACTCAGCAATACTTTTCTTCAAATCAGTTAACAATGAAGTGAGTGGGCAAGTGGGCTTTATTCCACAGAAGTGTTTTAGAAATTAAAAGTCATCATGCACTTCAGAGTTTTCCTACCTAGAGAGGTGGTATATGTGTCCTATGTACCCAGCAGATCTCGTTGGTTAGGTGGGGATACTGGCTGGACACAGATCGGGTTCCTATGGAAGGGCAGGGAGTGGGTGGTATACTTGGAACTGATCCTTTCTGTCTCGTTGACAGCAGAAATGGAAAGGCAGAGGGGAGAGGAAAGCACTGGTCATGGGGTAGGGTTATCAGTTGGTCTGCAGTGAAGACTGCCCTGCTTCAGATGGGGCCGGGGGAACAACGGCAGTGCTCACACAACTACATCACATCAACTGTGATGCTCGGTAAGGTGACTCCATTTACTGTTTCAGCCTTTTAGAAATGTCAACAAACGAAAGCGAGCAAACTTCAGCCCTTAACTTATAATTGCATCTTTATGTTCAAGCATGCCATCACTTCTGGAGCACTTGGTGAAAGAAAAGTCAGAAATGATGCTTCTGGCATGCAGTAGACACATGTCTCCTAAAGAGGAAGCCCACTGCCAAGTGCCTCATCCTGAAGCATGTGCCCACCATTTTTTATGGAGGCCAGGCTGGTTTTTCATAGGCGATCACATGGTTCTTTTTGTGAGGTTTATGATTCATCATCCAAAATATTTCTTAGCTCTGGACTTCTGTTTTAAAAATATCACCGCAGCTTATGTAAATATTTAACTTTCAAACTTTTCATTTGAACTCTGTATAGAAATCTCAGATTACAAGAGAAGGGTATCTACAGTTGGCATTTATAGAAGAGTCAGTCGTCAGCACTCTCTCCGAGGGGCTCACGGGCTGTCTCACACAGTTCTAGAGGATGAAAGAGCTGCAGGTGGAGCAGGTAGCAGAGTCAAATCCCTCCTAGGCAACTTCCCAGGAATGACTGAGTATGCACATATAAATGTATGCCTACAGTCTACATCACAGAAGGGAGGAGGGTGCTTGCTCAACCAGAAAGGTAACTGCAAATGAAGGAGCAAATGGTAACCAAGAAGTCCATAGGCACTCACACTTCAAGCTATTTAGGTCAGGAGTAACAACAGAGTGTCAGCACAGCCCAGTTGCCTCTGCAGTCCCATGTGCCCTTCAAACACTAAGCCAGGAAGAAGGCCCCAGGGCAAACAGTGCTGTGGAGTGCTACCCACTGGTTACAGGTAGAAAGTGTAGGGAGCCACCAATCCACAGAGCAACCTATAGGAAGAAATCAAATGAAGAACTCTGTCTCATGCCATTCATCAGTGTCCATCACATGTGGATTCCAAACCTCAATGAATAGTAATGATAGCAATAAGATGATGAGTCAGGGAAAAAAATGAAACAAAGAAAAGTTGAAAAATTACTTCATCAAAGTTTCAAGCTTTAAGCTATCTATTGTTATGCATTAATTAGATGCTTGGGAATTCAAGACAAGCCACAGACAGAAGAATGTGTTTGCGAGATTCACTACAGCTAAAGAAGCAAGAAGCATCAACACCACAGCAGGGCATGTAGTAAATAACCCAGAACAGAAATGGCCAGGAATGACTGAAAATACACTCAGTTTCCTGGCAAATCCAGTTAGGGCAGATTAAAACATAGATACAATAGTTGCATCACTCAGGCAAAAGTTGAGATGTTTCCTAGCAGTGTTGGTTGGGGGCATGAGAAAACAGTCTCGCTCACATAAAATTATGTAGGCACTAACAATGGTGCAGCCAAGGACTACAGCTTTCAAGCAGCAATGGTACTTGTATTTCTCTTAGAGAATCCCTGATCTGCACACCACAAAGACAAAGCATTAGGCTGGCCATGACTAGGAGGTTGTCCTGTTGCCCCAAATGAGAAACAAACACCAAGACTCTGTCAATGGGAACTTTATCATGAAGTAAAAGTTTGCAATCCAATATGAGAAGACAACAGCAGAAGTTAAAAGAAGGGGTTGATTCATCCATGAACATCTCTAACATACTCTGAGGGTAGATTCATCCATGAACATCTCCAAGCTACTCTGTAGGTAGATTCATCCATGAACATCTCTAACATACTTTGGCGAGTCAAAGGCTAATTTTGAAACAGAAAAAAACCCACAATAACAGGATAAAATGGATTTGAACAAAACAAAATGCAATATTTTCATAGTTGTGCATTTCCAATGCATGAAGGAAATCCAGGAATAAACCAGAAAGATGCTATACATTCCTGGTGGAAAAATGAAAGAAACAAGCAAAACACACAACTAGGATTGAGAGTGTCAGATCATGTTGAAGACATTTATACTGCTTAATTCTATTACTAAAAGAAAATATATATGTGCTTTCTGCATTTTTAAAAATGTGCATCAAACTATGGTAGTAAAGAGCCCTTCATTGAAAATGCATGGTTCCCCCCTCTGATTCCTTCTTAAACCATATGTACTTGTTGTCCCTTCCCCAAGGCTCCTATTTTAGAAAAAGAAGGAAGAATTTACTGAAGTTTCTTGAGCTTCTCAGATCTGAACTGAAATGGTTTTATTTTTACACCAAACTTGGCACAGAATCAGGGCATCCTGTGGCACATTCTAGACAGGACTTTGAGAGTTCTTTTATGTTGACCCTTTTCTCAGATTCTCATGGTTACGTGGAGTTCTTGGTTAGCACTTCCTGTTATGACTGCTAGTGTCCATGTGGTAGAGCCGAATGAAGATAACCTCTTTGGCAGTTGGGGTAGACAGGAACTTCTTCTCACTCATGACTTATAAATAAACACATCCTACTTACATACTCCACACTTATACCAGAAAAGCCACTGTGCTGAGAACAAAATAAGCATATTCAGTAACTAGTTTTTGCTAATTACATTCAATAGGATTTATAGAACCAACAGTAAGAAAAATGGTCAAAATAAGTCCGGGAATGGAACAAAGTATGAACATTTATCTCTAAAAGTGATGTTCACATTCATCTGCTTCCACTAACCCAAATATTGGGTCAATGTTTCACTAGACACATTTCAGTTCTCTAAAAAATGCCTGTTCTGGTTTTCAATTCTGGAATCTATCATCTGTGCTGTCTGTCTTCTTTATCACTTATCATTTCTATGGTGACAAGTCAAAGGAGTGGGTTGGGTAAGGCAGCATTGCATTGTCTGCAGAGAGGAAGCCAGCAGCTTGAAATCAGAGGCTCTGGTACAGCTGTGGTGCAGCCATGACAAGAAGAAGATGTACATTAGACACCATGAATGTGAGGCATTCCAGAGCTGTGCAAGGCAAGCTCTTATAACAAGGCTCTACTGAGGGGCTCTTAAAGCACTCACCTGGCCTGGAAGCACAAGAGGCTTCCACTGATTGCTAATGTGCTTCTACACATGTTTTATAGATCAGAGGTAATGTATCTTGGGGAAATAGCACAAAGAGACAAGACAACTTACAATAAATTTCAGCGCAAGCTTCCCAGTCATGGAAAACAAATACATGAACTCAAATGGTAACCTTGAAAGAATCATATTGTTTTCTGAGGTCTCTATAACCCAGATGGCAGATTCTGAAGTCTCGTTGCAAAAAAAAAATACTTTAAACAAGTATTCTTCAGAGGAGCATCATGAATTCACCACTCACCCTGGTTCCTTCAAAGGATCTTATGCACAAACTCAACTAAAACCCTGGCATGCTGCCCTCTGTTTGTGTGCACAGTTTGTCCGGCCAGCATAGACTCTAATGCATTGTTTACAGTCGTCCAAGACCAAAAAGTGGATACATCACTTGATCTGGTTCCAAGACTGGGCTGAAAGCCAGAAAGAAAATGACAAACTTGAAAATGTGGTAAGTTTCAATTTCTTTTATTATTATTTTCTTAAATCCTCTCATCTTTTCAAGTTTAAGACATATGATCACTGACCAAAAAATAAACTTCCAAACTGATAAATGGCTGAAGGATGACTTAGAGATCTAAGAAGGAAAAAGTAAAATTTACCATGTTTTTGACTAAGATTAATATCTGTAAGAGGGAAAGCAATAAAAAGACAGAAAAAAAAATCCCCTCCTCTTTACCCCATTATTTGTCCTGTTGGTTATAAACAGCATTGTGACCAAGAGAAAAAGGCTGGTATAAAACACTCAAAGCCATTCATGCCACTGAAAATACACCTGGGTTAAAATAGTGGGCTCCAATACCAATAGAGACACACCAAAGAGCCTTTTGACCCCCTTCTCTTCTTCAGGAAAAGAAATGTTTATGATCAGTCTTCTAGTGGAGCTTAACTGAGTTGCCATGAATTATTTAAAAACCCCAAAATATCTTCTGGTGCTTTTATGGAAATTTGATTTACAAGTTGAAAAAAAAATCAAACTGACAGTTTGGTCTCTTGTACAAGTACCCAACCTTTGGAAATGCTCTAGGCATTATAAATAAATCTTTCACAAATATAGCTGTGACTGTTCTAAAAATAATATTTAGGAGTGAAAAAAAAGCTCTTTTAAGCCATTGTTTTATACATAACAGCAGGAAACCAAAAAGAATGACAAAAACAATGTGATTAACACACCCAGTAACAAACATGAACATTAAGTATGAAATCTTACCCACCTATAATTTCTGACACTGGCCTAAGTTCTATACTTTACTCTTACATCTATGCCTTCGAAGCTTCCAGAGCAAAACACACATAGTAAATGTAACTCCAGGACCATTAGGATCAGCACCATTAGAATAGAATTTGCTTTTTGAGAGATTGTGAGCTGGCCGATTCAGAGCTGGCCTGGAGACTAGATATTAATTTTTCAGCAAGGAAACATTTCTGAGAAGGCCCACAGCTCTCATGATGCTGCTGCCCAGGCCAGTTATGACCTGAGTTCACAAGTGCAGAAGGCTGCCCAAAGCACACCATAAGATCACTTACTATAGGACTTTGGATACTTAGAATCTAGCATGGTGTTTGAAAACTAGTATTTGAACCCCACTGAACAGTAACTGGGGAGTCTCTAGTTGGTCTAATAGTCTTCTACTGGCATACCTATCCTATTGATGTAAAAACGTATTTAGCAATCTTGAAAACAACAGTGTACTTCTTCAGATGTCAGAACTTAGAGGCCAAAATATTCTATGTGCTGGGCCTCTTAGGTGCCAGTGATTCTTGAAATAATAACCACTTCCTATGAATATTCTTGTCTAACTGCCCATTAAACCTCAAATAAATCTTATGGTCTGAAGATGGCGTTTAATAATTCAGTGTGGTATTGTCAACTGGCTTTATAAGAACTGAGCTACTGTGGGAAGATTCTTGAAAACTCAATAAAAAAAGGTCAAAGGGAGATTAGCTTTAATTTTTTAATTCTGTTCTAGCTTTACACTCTGTTGTTGTGATAAACACCATGACCAAAAGCAACTTGGGGGGAGTGGTTTATTTGGGTTATGGTTTAGAGTATATAGAAGAAACCAAGAAAAACCAAGGCAGGAATTCAAGGAAGAAATCTGGAATCAGGAACTAAAGCAGAGTCCACAGAAGAACACTGTTTAGTGGTTTGATCCCAGGCCCAAGTTCTCCTACCTTTCTTACATTGGCAGGCCCACCTGCATAAGGATGGTACTGCCTACAGTAGACCTGACTGTCCTACATCAATTGTAAGTAGTAAATATCCCACAAACATGTTCACAGAACAGTGAAGGAGGCAATTTCTCATCTGAGGCTCCCTCTCCTAGATGTGTCAAGTTGACAACCACAATTAGCCATCACAAACATGAAGAAAAAAATTATCAAGAACAAATCAGGGTAGTACTAGAAGAATTATAGCCTGGGGAGAAGGGGGCGGGGGACAAAGCCTGACTGTTTAGTCTTTGGTTGTTAAGGTCAAAAGGAATTTTCTCATCATCTTTCTTCATTGTGCACTGAAAGGGACTCAAGTCAATAAAAGTAAAAAATCATATTTGCCATCAAATGCAATCCGCAAGCACATCATCTTGACTTAAACAGAAAATAATAATTATTCTAGGATCTAGTGAATCCACCACTTCACACAAGCATCTATAAAAGGTCTGAAGGCCTTTCAGCTTAAGTCTGGAAGCAGAGTCGATACATACCCTGCAAAAGGTCATCTGTGACACGGGTAGACACACAAGGTAAACCAACATTTGGGAAGTAACCAACAATACTATAAGAAAGACATCTTATCTCTTACCTTATTTTGATCTGTCCAGTAAAAGAAAAATCCCTGAGGATCAGTCCTCAAAATAATAGGGGTAACAATGGTGGAGTCCTAGAAGATGAAAGAAGAGAGCATGCACATCAATTCATGTCCCCGTGGGAAGCTACTGAGGAACCAATAACTTATACGTGATTCTTCAAGGCTACCAATTATTAAGAAAAAGTTTCAAAGTAGATATGGTAATTTTTCATTAACTAATTTATTTATGTTACACCCAGATCACAGTTTCCCCTTCCTCCCCTTGTCCCAGTGCTCCCTCTCCCCTATGCTCTTCTCCCTTTCTCCTCAGACACGGGGAGCCCTCCCACGGATATCAACCTGCCTTGGCATATCGAACTGTAGTAGCACTAGGCTCATCTTCTTCTATTGAGGCTAAGCAAAGCCATCCAGTTCAGATAAAGGGATCTGAAGGCAACAGAGCCAGAAACAACCCCTGCTGCTGCTGCTGTTAGTGGTCCCCTAAGAGGACCGAGCTGTACATCAGTTACATATGTGTAGAGGGCCTATGTCTGTCCTATGCATGCTCTCTAATTGGTGGTTCAAGCCCTATGGAGCCAGGCTAGTTGGTTTATTAATCAGACAACTGATGTGATGGCTCATGGGGAGCTGAGTTTGAATCCCTAGAACCTACAGGAACCTAAGTATGGGAATAGACAACTGTAATACCAATGTTCCTCAGGCAATACACGAGGTAGAGACAAGAAAATCTCTAGAAGCTTCTGGGCCAGCACCTTGGTATAAATAGTGGGAAAAAACAAAGAGGTTCTATTCCAAAGACGGAAGAGAGGCAGGGCTTTCCAGTGCTGTCCTCTGACCTCACTCAAACACCATGGCACATGCAAACACTTGCACACACACAATCACATGCACCAAAAGATCATCAGACACAGAACTGACAGAGTTAAGCAAATATGCTACCTAACTTGAAAAGAACGAGAGTAATACATGCATTTATTAAGTTGAAATACTTGGCACACTTTCTGTTAGAAAACTATATTTAGATCCCCAAATAATGTTAACACTAACCATCATCACGTATTTCATATAATTAAGGTTAATTAAAATCCATGCTTGAGGATAATATTTTAAATTACATTTGCTCCATAAAATGATTTTTAATTGTACCAAAGAGAGTAAGCATAGCATTTGGGCATTGCTGTTTCCAAGGTAGCAGTAAATAAGTCCATCTTTTACATATTTGGAAAGGTTCATATGAAACTGTTGAAGATTTAAATTCCATATACTAGCCTAAAACATCATAAACAAAATAGTGCTCTGAATTTAATGCATGTGTGTCTACGAAGCTAGGTGCTGTGCATTGTGCCGTAACAGCGGACATTGCTGTGATGTGTGCTGTTTTCCTGGCAATATTCAAAAGAATTACTTTTTGCACACACACAAAGACATCAAATATGGATTTATAAACTTCGTGTCAAACTACATCATTTACTCTTCCCTTTCCTCCCCTCAAGCGCTTCTCTGCCCCTTCACTCCAACTTATCCCAATTCAAATTCATGGACTCCTTTCCATTACGTGTTATGCATATATGTAAATGCAACCCATTGCGTCCATTGGGTGTTACTTGTGTGTATATGGTTTCAGGGCTGACCACTTGATATTGGATAACCAGTTAAGGGGCTCATCCCTGGGAAAGACTAGTTCTACCCCTCTTAGCAGTCACTAGTTACCCATAGTTCTTTGCATAGAGGTGTGGTCCCCTAAGAGGTCCCCCTCGCACATAACCATGTTAAGGGATAAACTAAAATATTCTGGCATTTGCCAAAAGTACATTTTTCTTTTTTTTTACTCTTTTGAGATCATCCCTACACCATTTCTTCCTCCCCTTTCCTCCCTCCAAGCCTTTCCACATACCCGTCCCTTCTCTTCTTTCAAATTCATGTCCTCTTTTTTCATCAATTATTGTTACATGCATATATTTACATACATGTACATATATTCCTAAATATAAGCTGCTTGCGCTAAATAACGTTACTCAAATGTATATTTTCAGGGCTGATCACCTGCTACTGAACCACTGGTTGTTTTCTTCCCCGATGACCATGATCTCTCTCAACAATCCTTAGTTGTCTGTAGTTCTTTCTGTAGGATTGAAATGATTTCTCTGGCACTTTGTTGTTGTTTGTTTTTAAGATTGTATTTTAATTACAATATTTCTCCCTTTCCTCCAAACTATCCCATATGTCCCTACTCATTCTGTCTCAAATTCATGCCTCTTTTTCGTCAGGGGTGTGTGTGTGTGTGTGTGTGTGTGTGTGTGTGTGTGTGTGTGTGTGTGTGTGTATGTGTATGTATGTGTGTGTGTATATACATATATATTTTTTGTATATATGATTTAACTTTGGTAAGTGGTATATACCAAGAAAAGTATGGGGGTTTTTTTTGTTTTGTTTTGTTTTGTTTTGTTTTAAGATTTCCCTATTTGGTGGAGTACAGGTTTTTAACTTATGCTTTTATGATTCTCTGGATTTCTTCAGTGTCTGTTATTATGTCTCCCTTTTCATTTCTAGGATTTCTTCAGTGTCTGTTGTTATGTCTCCCTTTTCATTTCTAATTGTTAGTTTGAATAGTCTCTCTGACTTTATTTAACTTGAATAAAGTTTTATCAATCTTCGTGATTTTCCTCAAAAAAAAAAAACAACCCAAAAAAACGCTGTGTATTGTTTTTGTTGTTTCTATTTTATTGATTTCAGCCCTGAGTTTGATTGTTTCTTGCCATCTACCCCTTTTGGTTGTGATTCATTCATTTTGTTGTACAGCTTTTAGGTGTGCTCTACCTAAAAGATCAATAGTATGAGATCGCTCACATTTTGCTAAGTAGGCATTTAGTGCTATGAACTTGCCTTTTAGAACCACTTGCACTGTGTCGCATAAGTTTAGGTATGTTGTGTATTCATTTTTATTCATTCTAGGAAGTCTTTCTTCCTTCATTTCTGCCTTCACCTATTTTTCATTGAGGAGTGAGCTGTTAAGTGTCAATGAGTTTGCAAGCATTCTATTGTTTCTGTTGTTATTAAGTAGCTCTATCATATTCATAAAAGCTATTTTAAGGTCTTTCTTTTGCGTTTCAGCTATGTTGCGATACTCAGGGCTTGCTGTGGTAGGGTTTCAGAGCTCTGGTGCATACATATTGTCCTAGCTGTTATTGATTATGCTTTTATGTTGGTGTCTAGGCTTCTGCATTTGGGAAGATTGTCATTCTGGGTGCTGCTATTTGGCTTTGTCTTTTTTGGAGTGGGTGTTTTGTTCCTTGGTTTCTCTACCGCTCTGCTTCTTAGCAGAGTGTGTTGACTTTTTGTTGCCTGGTAGAAAAGTCTTCTGGGATCCTGACAGGCATGGCCACTGGAGGTTTCAGGGAAACTGTATTCCAGGTGTTGGGAGCTGACACTTAGAATGGGGAATGGGAAGATGGAGAGGACCCACAGGGGGAAAGAAATCAGGGTGTTCCACTTGCATTTGCCTAGTCCCCTGGAATTGTGGTAGAGAGTGAGGATAGACTACCACAGTGGTCTGCTACAGAGCTGGGGATGAGAAAGGGGGATTGGACTTGGAGGAATGGAGGGGGGGAGAAAATCTGCAGTTGGCCTACCTGCTTTTCCTGTGTGTTTCTAGGGAATGTGTGCTGGAGTTCGGGCAGGGATAAAGCAATGAGTGGAGAGAAGGGAAGGTAGGAGGGGGAGATCTATGTAATCCTAATCCGCTGGAGATGGGGACACGGGGCAAGGGTAGCCTCAGCAAGTCGTCTGCTGCAGAGCTAGAGACAAGACCGGAGATGTGATCTAGAGGAGAGGAGGGAATAAATGAAGATTTACAGTTACCCTGTCTGCTTCCGTGACTGTATTCCACTTTAAAACAAAGCAAAACAAAACAGTTTTCATTTATATCTCAACTACATCAAATCCTAACCTCTATGTAATCAAAAGAAGTTGTAATGAAAACTTATAGAGATCTTCCAGAGAGATCTCTGCAAGTTTTTATTGTGTGTTCATAGTGGGTAGACTAGCAATAATGGATTTTCATTTCCCTGTTAGTTTAATTTTAAGCGGTCAGTGCGGGAGGCTGCCCACTTGATTTCTAATGCACCCCATCCCCTTTCACAGGTACTCACTGTGCAGGGTCCTAAAGATATGCATCCAGGAAGGTTGCAAAAATCAAAGAGGATGATTTTAGTGAAGCACCTATCCAAACACATTCATGTCATATAAGGATGTTTGCTATCAATATCAGCACATTTCAAAACAAATGTTGGCCTATGACATAATGTAAAAGTGCATGCTGCCCAAGCCTGGGGAACTGAGAGTGACTCCGGGAACCCACACATCCCCAGAACCCATGTATGAAGCCCTGGATGCGGTGGCACAAATCTGTAATCTCACATGCCTGTTTCGAGGTTAAAGACACAGAACTGGCCAGAAGCTCACAGGCTAGCTAGCCTAAAGTACTAGCCAAGAGAGACACTGAGCTTTAGCAAGGTAAATATTTAAGAGCATGCATGTGTGGACACACACACACACACACACACACACACACACACACACACACACACAGATAAAAATGTACTGAAAGATTAAATGTTGAATTATCTTGATGTGCATTTTATTGCATTTTATTGAGTAAAACTAATATAACACACAATTTGCCATTGCTAAGCCCATAGTTGAATGGCACTGCATTTACAAACACTCGTATTACTATGCCAGTGCCACCACCTACAGAAACACTTCAGCTTCCCTAATGGAAGTGCCACACCCATTAGACATCGCATGCTACTCCTTCCCTCTACAGCTCTGGCAACTACCACTCTACTTCCTGTCTCAGGGAATTTGATTACTCCACGTGATGCTTATAGATGGTAACATACAAAGGCATTCTCTCCTGCCTGGCTCATTTCACTTAGCAAAACGCCCTCCGTGTTCATTCCTGCTGTAGCACTGTCCAGTAGCCTTTCTTTTCAAGGCTTCCATAATATAGATGCACCATTTTTTATTATCTACTCGTCTTTCAGCGGAACTTTGTGTAGTTTGCTTTGGTAGCTGTGAATAATGCTACTGTGGATAAAGAAGCATGGATATATCTTTGAAAATCTAATTTTAATTGTTTTAAGTGGATACCCAGAAGTGGAACTGCTAGCTTATGCAGTAGGTCCATACTTAATATTTTGAGGCAATCACCATCCTGTCTTATTCTGGTGTTCTTTACATATTCTATTTTTTTTACAAATTTTTACATGTGTATTTATATTATGTGTATGGGTGTTTAGTCTTCATGTATGTCTGTCAACCACTTTTATTTTATTTTATTTTATTTATTGGACGTTCTAGTCCTGGTGTTCCAACAGTTGTGAGCAGCCATGGAGGTGCTGAAAATCAAACTGGAAGAGCAGTCAGTGCTGTCAGCCACTAAACCTCCTCTCCAGCCTCTTTCCACACATTCTTAACATACAGCTTGACCATCCTCTTTTAAGGGGCTAGAGAGATGGACCAGTGGTTAAGAGTAATGGCTGTTCTTACGAAGGATGCAAGTTCAATTCCTAGCCCTCACATGGTAGCATATAAGTGTCTGAAATTCCAGTTCCACAGTATCTGACACCCTCACACTGACAAACATGCAGCCAAAACACCAATACACATAAAATAAAAATAAATGAAGCATTTTTTTAAAAAATCATCTTTTAAAAGAATTTCACTGATGCACACAACTTCAGAAGGAAAATTTCAAATTACTTAAAATTTAAATGTCAAAAAAAGAAGACACTTGAAAATAGAATTTGATCTTAAAGTGCAGGAATAATTCAAAACGTTTTAGGCATCTGTGAGACTACATGCTTGACAGTTCACAGAAGCATTCGCAGCCGTGTTCCATCACCTGCTCTCTTTAAAGTGAGCAAAACAAAAACCCTGGTGAGCTGCACACAGTACTTCCTCTCACTCCCAGACCAACTGGAATTAACCTGAAGGTATAACATCATTTTCATGTCACCTCCTCCTTCTATAAGAGCAATGGACAAGATTCCAATATAAAGATCTTGATGACAATTGATTGCGAGAATCTTAAAAATCAAATATTAAAGTTGAAAGATGACATTTACATGCTGGGTCTCTGTATTAGGCCTCTTGGTTTATCTCGGATACTGCCAATTCTCCTTTCTTTGTTCCCTTCCTGAGCCCATACTTGGGTGCAGGTGGTCAGTTAGTGATCACTTGTCTCTGCTTCATGTCCACTTCCCCCATAATCAGCACAAACACTCCAGGACCAAGTGGAATTCAGCATTCTTGGCACTCAAGGCATGATCTGACTCAGAAATACACAAATCTTCATTTCCAGTTCCCTTTGCTACATAACTGTAAAAGTCTGTATTCATGCAACTCAGCCAAGATGTTAAAGTCAACAGCCAGAATATGTGCCTAGGAGTGATGTCTGACATACATGGTCCCAAGGGAATGAAGGATGCAGTATGAGTCTTAGTTGGCTAACTAGAGTTGAGCCAACTCTCAGAAGGTATCATAGTTTTTTATTAACCCATTTCTTCTCCAGTTTGATTCCTGTCACTGTGATAAGCACAATGACTTAAGCGACTTGGGGAGGAATGGGTTTTTTAGTTTACAGGTTACGGCCCATCACTGACAGAATCCAAGCCATGAACTCAAGGCAGGAACTTGGAGGTAGAAACTGAAGCAGAGGACATGAAGGAATGCTGCTTACTGAGTTTCTCCCCAGCTCTCATCCAGCTTGCTTTGCTATATAACCCAAGAGGCCCTGCCCAGGGGTGGGATCGTACAGAGTAGGCTAGGCTTTCCCACAACAATCATTAATTAAGAAAATGTCACACAGGTTTGCCTACATTCAATAAAATGGAAGAATTTTCTGAATTGAGATCCTCTCTTTCTTTTTTAATATATTTTATTAATTTATTCATATTACATCTAAATTGTTATCCTATCCCTTGTATCCTCCCATTCCTCCCTCCCTCCCCTTACTCTGTTCTCCTATGACTGTGACTGAGGGGGGCCTCCTCCCCCTGTATATGCTCATAGGGTATCAAGTCTCCTCTTGGTAGGCTGCTATCCTTCCTCTGAGTGCCACCAGGCCTCCCCATTCCACTCCTTGGAATATACCCAGAAGAAGCTCCAGCACACAACAAGAAGATTTGCACAACCATGTTCATAGCAGCCTTATTCATAATAGCCAGAACATGGAAACAGCCTAAGTGTCCCTCAGTAGAAGAATGGATAAAGAAACTGTGGTACATTTACACTATGGAATACTACTCAGCTATTAAAACCAAGGAATTCCCAAAATTTGTGGAGATCCTCTCTTTCAAGATGACTTTAGTATCTATCCAGCATCTATCTAGCATCAAAAAACACCAACCAGCACAGCACAGCGTTCTTGGATTTATTATTATTATTATTATTATTATTATTATTATTATTATTATTATTATTATTATTATTATTATTATTATTCCTCCATCAATATAAACAGCATGAGAATTCCATAAGATGATAGTTTTAAAATGTGCAGGAACACCAGATGTACTGAGTTGTAAAAATGGATTGCTGGACTGTTTCCATGGAGTCACTAATAAGGGACTTTTTTGCTATGTGCAAGATGTAGTTTGGGAATCCACACGTTTAATAAGTTCACAGAGATGCTGATGCTGCTGGCCCATACTTTGAGAACCACAGTGGTGAGGTTCTGAGTTAGGAAGACAATGACAACCTAAGGTGACATTCCTTGGGTACTGCCCACTATTTCAGGTGGCGGGAGTTGGGGGTGGGGAAGGTTTTCTGGCCTTGAACTTACCAAGAAGATCAAGCTGGATGGCTCGTGAGTCCATGGATCTATCTCTATCTGTCACACACATATGTATCTATCCATAAACACATAAGAAGTCTCATGCGAATCATAACATATTTCTAGGAGAAGCGCAGCTGCAAATACTGATGGCAACACCAAAGAAAGTGGGTTTTCTTTTCTGACAGTCCCGTCTGGAGATTTTCCATGCTTGTAAGCTACTCTTTACCTGGGTCAGGGAGGCTACGGGCTGACCTGTGCCTCCTTCTCCTGCAATACGAAGACCTAAAAGCATCGCCTCATTTAGAGATAAGGGTCTTCAAAGATATGAATAAGTTTGGAAGTCTTCAGGGTAGGTGATAATTCAACGTGACTAGTATGCTTGCAACAAGAAGAAGATGAGGACGCAGAAACAAATATAGGAGACAGATGGAGGAACCTGTCCTCCATAAACTCAGAAGAGGGACCTTGGGTAAACCCTTCCCTCTGGCTGAAAGAAGAAAATAAGCTTGCTAAAATTCCACACTTCCAGTCTCTAGGACCAGAAGGGAGGTTTCTGTTGAAAATCTCTGCTACTTTGTTGTGGAAGCCCACATAAATTGATAGGAAAAGTACCCTTAGCCTCATGAGTAGCCTCAAGCACCAGGCCACAGACCCCATGGCTCATTCCTCGGCACATGTCTAAGGTATGTTGACTGAGGTCGGCTACACCTCTGTCTTAATAGTCACTCTCATGCCTTCTTGCTATTCCAAAAGAACATGTGACTAGACACGTGCACTTCCAAATGCTGTAAAATCAACAGAAAAAACAAAAGAGTGCAATGGTCCACAGGGATTGCCCAAGATTTATATTAGGAAGTGGTAGAGAGAAAAATGATGGTAAATGTACACTGGGGTGAAAAAAAGTTATGCAAAAGGAAGGAGAATACGGAGACAGAGACAAAGCGTAATCAACACAACTCTGAATATGAAATAAAAGCATAACAAATTTAACCCATTGCTTTTCTCCTTACCATGACTAAATATGCAACAAGATGTAACATGGAAAGACCTTTATTTGAGCTCATGGTTTGAGTTAAGATAGTTTTTTGTTTGTTTGTTTGTTTGTTTGTTTTACAGTGGAAAAGCATGTGGCTCTCAGATCTGTGGTGGTCAGAGAGTATGGTACCCAAATGCCCATACCTCAGAGAATCGAGAAGCAGAGAGATACAGGGCAGTTGGCAGGAGAACAGATGTATAACTCTCCAGGCCCCCTCTCATATTGATCCACTCAATCTTGGGAGGTCCCTTCCCTAAGGTTTCACAACCTTTCCAGTCGGCACCACCCGTTGTGGACCAAATGGTCAAGCACATAAGTTTGTAGGGGATATCTGAGGTCATGCTCTAACAGATGAGAAAGCAGAATGCTAAATTAGCATCAGTGAAGCAGGATTTCCATGCACATCATCATTGATGAGTCCTTTCCTCCAGGGTTGTACGTAGACTGAAATTTCTCCAAATAATGAAATGTAGCGAACTAAGAAGCTTTGCAACAGAGTAGAGAAGCAGCCAGGCACGGATGGTGCACACCATCTAATCCCAACACTCAGGGAGGCAGAGGCAGGCAGATCTCTATGAGTTCAAGGCTAGCCTGGTCTGGTCTACAAAACCAGTCCAGGACAGCTCAGGCTACACAGAAAAAAAAACTGTTTTAGAAATGTAGTGGAAGTTTTGGATATGTTATGTAAACAAATTCTTGTGTTGATGCCAAGTGTTGGGATGTGAAACTGCCTTTAACAGCCTCATGAAAGGCTGGGAACTACCTCCTGTGTGTGTGGGACATGAGGTGGGGGACATGATCTTTGGCAGCTAGAAAACATCCTTGTGCAGACTCTGAGAGTGTATAATTAGGAGCCCAGAGAGAGCGAGAGAAGTCACTTCAAGATCTTCCTAGAGAGAAAAGCTCCAGAAGACTCTTTGAGAAGGCTACTTCTGATTTGTTCTGCTGTTGCTGCTGCTCTTTGCAGTTGATCTGGACCACTGGAATCCTCATGACAAAGAGTGGAATCACCCCCAAGAAACTGAGTCTGAAAAGGCCTTCATCCCCTCTCCCTACTCACGTTCTTCCTCTCCTACCTAGCGCTGGTGGTTTAGAAGGGAGTTGGAGAACTCACTTTTCACTGAGAGGTATAAACATTCCTTTTGACAGAACACACAGGAAAAGCAGAAGCAGGAGTCTTTAAACACCATGCAGCGTATGTCAGACACTGAACTAGGGAACAAACAAACCAAAAAAATCCTAGACCCCTTTGATCAACCTAGATGCTTATTATGCATCATATATATCAGATGGGAAAACTAATCATTTCAATATAGTTCTGGTGGCTATCAAGTAAGCATTCTATTTGACTTTAATTTACCATGATTTTGAATTAATGATGTTGAGTATCTTTTTAGTATACTTACTGGCTAGCAACAATGCGACGGGAGGGATTTAGGGAGGGACAGAGGCAGGAGAGGGGCTTGATAGGTTTTAAATCTGTTAAGAGCAGAGCATGTTATTTTAGTCAGTGGTTCTCAACACGGGGCAGTTTTGTAACTCAGGGGACTCCTGGCAATATCTAGAAACAGTTTTGAACATCACAAGTCTAGCATCTACTGGATCAAAGCCAGATACGCTACCAGGAATCCTACAATACAAGCGGGCCGGAACTTCACAGCAAAATAGTCCCTGGCCCCAAATGTCAGTATTGTACACACTGAGAACCATGGGTTTAATAGCTTCCTGTTGACTTTATGTTGTAAAAACTTGCCAGGCCAAAGCACCAGACTGCCAGACTCTTGCTACCACACAGCAGTATTTGAGCCACACTCTCCACTTGCTTATTCCGCCTTTGCCCTTCAGAGTCCTGTGATTTGGACTCCTGTAACATCTCCACATCCCCCTTCACGGCTGAAACACATCCTGTTGTCATGTTAACTCCTACATAGCACCCTGGTCTTCTCATTAATAGAATTTCTCAAAAAGAAATTCCTTCAATGCTTCTCATAAATATCTGTATTTTTTTCTGTAACAACACAATTAGAATGAAATGATAGCCTGCCTGGGTTAATATCTATCTCCTCCACTTGCATATAAACTCCATCTGGACAAGGAAGGAGCATTTATCATCATAAATGTATAATAACGTTTGAATATCTTTTCATATGTACCAACATGTTTTAAAGCATAAAATTAACTGTGTGAATGGATGTGCAAAAAGGCAAAAGAAGATGCTGGATAGATTCCAAACAATATCAGTTGGGGTTGGGAACCTGCATTTGTGATAAGCCATGTCAAGAAAAACTTCAAAGCAGCGATTAAACATCTCAAACCAAGGATGAGGGCATAAACCAGGCTTTGGAGTGCTGAGAAGGACCAAGCAGGTGGTAAGAAAAGAGATGGGAGAGTTCAGGTTACCTTCTCAGGAAAAGAACAGCTGCACTCTCGGGGCTGGAGATGCAGCTCAGTTGGCAGACCGCGTGCCTACCGTGCCTAGCACAACGTTAATCGAGAACTGTGCTGCAGGACCCTAACCCCAGCTGTCAGGAGCTAGAGGCAACAGGATCAGAAGTTCAAGGGCAAACTCTGCTAAAGGTTTCGATAGTTTGCATAGTAAATGTAACCTAGAAGCTCATGTGTTAAGATCTGTAGCCCCAGAGTGGGGCTATGAGGAGTTGATTGAGGCTTCAGAAAGGAGGGACCTATTGGAAGATGCCCAAGACACACACTCTCTCTCTCTCTCTCTCTCTCTCTCTCTCTCTCTCTCTCTCTCTCTCCTTCTCTCTCTCTCTCTCTCCTTCTCTCCCTCTCTCTTAAGAAGAAGATGCAGTTTTTCTCCTGATAATGATACAAGTTGCCTTGTCCAAAGGAATAGGACCAACCTATCACACATGAAACCTCTGAAACTCTGAGGAGAACTAAATTTCCCACACACCCCCAGTAAGCATATGATCACGTTATCACAGATATTTGGTATTATAATGGAGAGCTGACTAATGCAAGCATATTGATTGGCATGGTATGTTCTTAGACAAGATTCCACAAAAGAGAAACAGATAGAATCAGAGGGACAGGTGCGGTGGATATAATAAAGAAACCTAGACTCTGAAATGCCCAGGGAAAAAAAGGGCTGTTAGGTGGAGAAGGTGGGGGTGCTTCTAGGAGCAGGAGCTTAGAGGAAGGTGGGAGCTGGTCCAGGTACACATTGAACTAGGAGTGGGAAGGGAATTTAGTTAGCCAAGGACTTTACTGCATTTGTGCAGAGTAACTGATGCAACTGGAAATTTGATTTTAAATAGAAATTTAAATCAATAGGCCTAGATTTGTTATTTCCTCATTTTGGCAATACAGGTAATATAACTTCCTGTCTGTGAATCATTCTCACGTCAGAATGTTTTCATATAAATCAGTCTTTTATTTCCCACATCTAGGAATTCCTTTAAGGGTGGTTTTCACTGGTTATATGAATGAGCATCTCTTCTAAGAAGCAAGAACCTATGGTGACAGTCAAAAATACAAGTTAGCCTGGGTATCAGGTGCCTGTGAGCCCAGCACTTGAAAGGAGAAAGCAGGGGGACCATGAGCTCAAGTCTACTAGCAGCTACCTAGTGAGTTCAACGCAAGCCTGGGCTTCAGCCAAAGGCAGCAGGACGTTGTCAGGCAGGGTTTAGTGGGACAGAAACCTTGCTGGGATTTGGAACACAGTGCAGGTCAGTAAACACTTGACAGAACCAGTGCAAAGGCCAAAGAAGCAAGTTGCAGATCAGTCTCCATGAATGGCTCCAGCACCTTTCAAACTCAAGAAAAACAACAGAGACCCCACCACAGCAATTCAAAGGCAACAGGAAAAGGTGAGCTGAAAATAAGAATGGTTTCTAAGCATTATCACAAGCTCTCACTCAATGTGTCATCTTTTCAGCATCTCACAGAAGCGCAGAAACGACACAACAGTGTAGGAAGTTGGCCTCTTTCACACCTTTGCTCGCCAAGTTTCACACATATCTGTTAATTTAATATGCAGCCAGAATCTTAGCCCAAGGCATTCTGTGACATATAGTTTAGATGCCCAGGCATTTTGTGACAGGAAGTCCTACTAAGAGTGTATGGAGATGGATAGAAAACTCAACACATTCAATATCCCAAACACATTGTTTACTTCGGTGACTTTTGTTCAGTCAGCTGGGACTACATGCTGACAGGCTCTGTGGACTAATTGCTCTTGTTTAAGCTCATATAGTCCTTCCAATTACAAGAATTAAAATTAACTTTCTGACACTCATTTTGTAGGCAGGTCTAAAATTTTGAAATAGCGTAGTTGTCTCTTTGAATCTCTCAGGCACCAGTGCTGTCCATGGATATGCCCCATGTCCAGTCCAGGTGACAATGTTTCCTTTGCTCTCTAATCCCTTTTCCCGTGGATGTGCTCATAAAACTTCCATGCAATAAAATGAAACAAAACACTGTGAAGTAAAAAAAATCCCTGGGAATAGAAAACAGATGTAGGATGTAGGATGTTTTTGAATTCTCCTTTAATACCAATACCTATTGTTCTCATTTTATATAAGTCTACTTCCCAATGTATAAGCATTTAGTTTCTTGGTAAATGTATGCATTTGTTCAACATCCATTAATACATATACCAAAACATTTTTCAAGAATAGAAATTATAAAACTTTTAAATAACACATAAAAAAGAAAAAAATGAAATATTAGACCTTCTAAGGGATCAGGGGGCCCTGAAAAATTCTTGGTGAGCCACCATGCTTCATTTCCTACGTCAGCTCTGTTTTCACAAGAGTTGAATGTTTCCTTAGGGTCCTATGTTAAGCCATGTGTCTCTAGGACCTTTGCTTCAGAGACATAGGCCATCCGGTTCTGATCAGGGACTCCAATGTCATAAATCTGCACTGCATATGGAATTTGTGATATGACCTGAAAGGTTGCAGGAAGCTAATGTTAGCTTGGGGAACAGGAAAACCAATGTTATCAGCTACCAAGGAGTTGTATTTAAGTGGAGACCCATGGCATCGGTCAACAACCAACAACTGATCCCATTCCATTTCCACTGAAATTTCCCACCCACACTTACATGGGGCACTTCTGAAAAAGAAATGCTTAACTACAGGCTACCAGGGTAGCCGTAAAAAAGCAAACTGCCCCTGTTCCATTTAAGTATCGAAACAGGTAAGTAAAATTTGAAGCTGTTTCTTGAAAGGCTAAATTCAAGGGAAATATTCAAGATATCCTAATTGACAGCACATATTAATCTAGCACCCTGGGGGCAGATAATGTCTGCATCAGGTGTTATGAAGGCGGGATGGACTGATGTTAATGTAATTCCTTTGGTGCACAGAGTGTCACCAAACGTTTCCCTGTGAAATGGTAAATTTGTATTATGTGCATTCTTCCCTAACTTTTACATGTTATAATAAAAAATAGAATACTAAATTAAAGTCAAAATGAAGGCTGGACAACAGCCAACTGATGCAGTGTCTGGTTAGTATATACAGAGACCCTGGACTCAACCTTCAGCACAATTATAGATATGAAATGGGTGAGGAAAAAAAACGAAGGAGGCACCAGTGAACTCTGACAGCGGTGCTCATGAACCTGCTGCGCTGCCGCTGTGGCTGCCTCTGTGCATTACTCTCTCTGGTTAAAGTCCCGGAGCTGTGTTTCTTCCTGTGGGGCCACTCTCCACACCTGTTACACTTTTCCATGCTGAGCCTCAGGACAGATAAGGACCGACCCAGAGGTCACCTACACTAAGGATCCATGACTTTGGTTGTTACTGCTGAGGAGAGGGCCAATCTCAGCAATAATAAAATTGCTGTAGGCTGAAGAGGTTTTGGTTTAGTTTCCACTCAAAATAAAAATAGCTGTTGTAGATTAAAAGCAGGCATAACCATCCATAGAGTTGCCCGTCATCAAAAGCTACCCAGAGGGTAGGGATGGTGCTAAGAACGGACTTTGGATCTTTTCAGGCTGGCCAGTAATGAGGTCCCTAGAGAATGTGTTGGTGACAAGTGACTGACTACTCTGTGGAAACTGATGCTTCAGGACACATGACTTGTATTTATTTATTTTTTTTTCTGACATGACTGTTACACTGTGATGAAAACCTTAGCTCACCATTATTTTCTCACATAGAGAAAACCATATTCTTGTATTTATTTAGATTATAGTCCTTATTGGTTGCCAGCAGAAAATCAGAGTTCTTTGACAGACCAAAAATAAATAAATAAAATGACATGCAGATGCTTTACATTTTTCTTTTCTTTTTTCTTTTCTTTTCTTTTTTTTTTTTTTTTGGCACAAAAGCATTTGTTTGTTTGTTTGTTTGTTTGTTTACTCTACATCCCAATCCCTCTTCTCCTCCTGGTCCCACACCCCCTCCCTCTTCCCCCTCTCCCCTTTCCTATTCCTCAGAAAAGGGGAGGCCCCCCACCCACCCACTTACCCCTGCTCATCAAGTCCTAACAGGACTGTACATGTTCTCTTCTCCTGTTCCTATCATGGCATCCCCACTAGGGAAGAGTGACCAAAAAGTAGGCAACAGGGTCCATATAGGAGACAGCTCTCACTCCCCTTACTAGGGGACCCACATGAGCCTGAGCTGCCCATCAGCTACATCTGCATAGGGGGCCTAGGTCCAGTCTATTCATGGTCCTCGGTTGGTGCTTCAGTCTCTGCAGTCCCCTCTGGGCCTTAGTTAGTTGGCCCTGTTGGTCTTCTTATGGAGTTCCTGTCACCTCCAGGTCCTTCCATCCATCCCCTCGCCTTTTCCACAAGACTCCCCATGTTTCACCCCATGTTTGGCTCTGAGTCTCAGCATCTGTTTCAATCTGCTGCTGCTGCTGGGTGGAACCTCTGAGAAGACAGCTATGCTAAGCTCCTGTCTGTGAGCACAGCAGAACATTGTTAATAGTGTCAGGAGTTGGCTCTCTCTCATCGGGTGGATCTCAGGTTGGGCCAAGCACTGCTTGGACATGCCCTCAATCTCTGCTCTATCTTTATCTATGCACGCAATTCTAAACTTCGTATGGAAAAACAAACAAACAAACAAACAAACAAAAACCAGAATATTTAAAACAATCCTCTATTTTAAATTATTTATTTCTTTTACATGTTTGTGTACATGCCTGAGTGGATGTACGTGCATCATATACATTCCGAAGCCTGTGGAGGTCAGAAGAGGGTATCAGAGGCCCTGAAACTGAGTAACAAGCAGTTGTTAACAACCATATGGATGCTAGAACCTGAACCCAGGTCCTCTGCAAGAATAGCTATGCATCTTAACTGATGATACATCCCCCAGACCCTGTGGGATTGTTTAAGTGGCTCTGTTGAGAACACTTGATGCTTCTGGTCTGACAAGACAGGATAAGCAAGTCCTCAATAGTTCCTGCCTCACAAATATGTCTGTCGGATATACTGGACCAGAAGGCTGAAGATGATGCTCTAATGTTATAGAGGGTTCTGGGTGACAGTTCAGGCAGCAAACTGTCTCTGTCATTGTTTTGTTTTTGTTTTGTTTTGTTTTTTCACTTTGGAAGCTGCTAACCTGAACTTCCTGTTTACTCAGGTAATTAATTATATTCCTTCTAAAATCTCTGATGAGGTTGAAGACCAAATAGTTTAGTTCTATAATTAAGCTTAGTTGTTTAGGGGTTAAGACGTTTTTAGGTCTAGATAGATGTTTTAAGTTGATAGAGATGAGATATGATATTGATTTACATTCAGAATTTTAGACTCACCAAGATAGGAAAGATGGTTTCTTCACGGTTGCCAAATACAAATAGCCAAAACACTATGCATATAACCTCAATATAATTCTTGATTGTTTTGTGATAATATAAATGTATTTATAAAAAATTTTTGAGAAATTAAAAAAAATCCACCTCTGGTGCTGTGCCAACCTAGATCCACCTGCTGTCAATTCATCTGCTTCTCCCATCCCCATAATCTTTCCAACATGAATCTGCTGCCTCTCAGCTTCATGGCACCCTCCACCCTGCCCCTTTCATTAGTCTTGTCATATTACCTGCCATCATTATAGAAACCAAAACCGATTCTGGAATTCTGGCTAATTCTAGCTGTGGACTGGTTTTTGTTTTGTTTTGTTGCTTTTGTTTTTTTTGTTTGTTTGTTTGTTTGTTTTTTGTTTTTTGTTGTTGTTAACTTGTTTTGGTCTTTTTCATTGGGTGGGCATGGTGTAAAGGAGGATATAACTTGTTTCAAATCAGGGAGGGGGTAGTAACATAAATCTAGACCCCTACATTTCCTCAGATGGTCCCACCAACTCAGTCTAGACTCTTGGCACTTACAAAAGTAGGGTGTATCATATGAAATTATACATGTATCTGTGGGTGTCCATGTGTACACACTTGTGATGTGTCTGTACTGCATGTAGAAACCAAACTTCTGGATGGTGTGTAGAATGGTTTGCTTGTAGAGAGTAGATCCTGCTTTGAATTATGTAGACCCACTTCCTCTGGAACAACTGAAAGTTTTAAAAATGGTGAAAATAGATATTTTTCTCTTTAAATTTCCAAATATAAAATTGAAACACATATTAAATAGAATGTAAGAAATTTATGGAAATTACAGAAATCTTTAGAAGAAGAATGGTATCTCGCTTGTACTGACTACCATCCTAAAATCTCTTTCTCCATTTCTATTTCTATAGTTTGGTTTTTAAACTTCCCTTTTATTGGGAGTTCCTGTGTGCCAGATACAATACAGGGAAATACATATGAACTACAGTAGCTTTCTGTGATGTAAGAAATACAGCAGGCATGGTAAAATTCAGAAATGTGGGGTTGAGATACTTTAAGCAATTTGTCCACAGTGTGATATAAATTTGGGAACCAAGAGTGAAAAAATAAAAAGAGCTGATGTTAGGCTGGTGGTAGACATCTTTAATCCCAGCACTCTGGAGGCAGAGGCAGGCTAATCTCTGTAAATCTGAGGCCAGTTCAGCCTACAAAGTAAGTTCTAGAACAGTCAGAGCTGTTATATGAAGAAATCCTGTAAAAGGAGGAGGAAGAGGAAAGGAGGAGGGGAAAGGGAAGAAGGATGGATGGAAGGAGGCAAGAAGGAAGGAAAGAAAGAAAGAAAGAAAGAGAGAAAGAAAGAAAGAAAGAAAGAAAAAGTCAGTCAGACAGACTCCCAGAGGTTGGAAGATAAAAGAGGTCCTAGGTTTGAGACACCTGTAGGTCAGAGGCTAGCAGAGGGCTGTTGAACCATTCTAAGTCATTCCTTCTCTCCTTCCTGTCCAATTGTTGAATACCAGCTTCCTCTGAGGTTGAAACATTCCATCCTGCAGGGAAGCATCTTAAGCCAGAAGTTAAACAACTCAAAATGGCTTCAGGAAGTCCCTGAAACTGACCAAATTCACTGGGCCATTTTACTCCCTAGAGTAGACAATAAAGACTCCTGAGTGTCACTCTAGGGCAAACCAAGCCACAAAGAAAACTCTCAGACAAGACAAGCTGCCTGTAAGAAGAAAAAACCAACCTAACTGCCTAGAAGAGATTTAGCCCAACTGGGTGCCTTGGGGGAGACACTCTACAACCTGTTAAATTATCTGTAGGCCACGCGGTGTGCTTCAGGTCCCCAGCTTTTGTGAGTTGTCGCCCATGCTTGGATGGGCTTTGATGACATCTTTGAGTCATTTCTGATTCTGCAAATAACCCATCATGCACATTCCTATAAGTAACCCCAGTGAAATTTATTGCTCACTAAGTTGGACTTTGGGGTTATCTATATTAGGGTCTGTCATGGGCTTCCTATATGAGGTGAGAAGCATCTTCCCAGGAAAAGTTTTGTCCCACAAATACCAATCCAGACAGAAGTCAAAACTCAGAGGAGAAAAGGCTCGCTAACTAAGTTGTAGTAAATTACCACTGTCTACCTCAACACAGCTCTCCTGTAATACTCACAGTACAAAGGACTGACCTTGTCCCACCATTAATCTGGTCATATGCAAATACAAAGCAAAGGGCTGTAATTTGCTTTGTTATTGTTATTAGTAAACAGATAGCTACAATAGGTCAGATTTTCCTCCTTACATCAAGTTCAGGATGACAGGATCCTATCCACAATTGCTAGTTTTAAAATATTTCAAGATTGTAAACCTTCTCCTCAACTTCTAAGGGGCTCCCAGATCTTCCATGACAGGATAGTACAAGTGTTTGGCTTGGTGCAGCAGAGTGTCTACAGACCCCAGCTCCTGCCCTCTGCCACTTGATACTTGTCCTCAACTCTTAAGTGCCTTTATTACTGCCAATCCTCCTTAGAACATCCACAACCTGAAGGGGACTTTGCCAAAGGACCAACAAGTTGTGCACAGCATAGCACTGTCTCGGTGACATCTCCCATGCCATATGGTGGTCGGCCAAACAGAACTAGCAGTTATTATGTTGCGTAGCATTTTACAATCCTAAATAACCCCGACATAGCATTTTCAAATTCTCAATATACACTGTGCTGTCTACTAGGATAGTAGTAAACTATCTGGGATTTCCCCACACTCCCTCTTTAGAGACCACAAAGCAGGATTCTACTGTTTTCACGGCAAAGGAGGTGTACAGAGGGCTTCCAAGTGCTTGTAGCATTTATTTTTCTTCTAGACAAGAAGATGGAATGTTCCCTTGGGATACATAGAAACAGAGAGCAATTCCTCCGAAACTTAAGAGAGAAACTTCCATAGTTCTGTTACAGAAAATCAAACCAGAGATCCTCTCAAACCTGGGGAATGTTGGAGGAAGGAAAGAAGGACAGAAGGAGATAGAAAAATGATTTAGTCCTTACCTATCAAGAATTATTCATTCCCATCTGAATATTGACACTTCAGTAAATAACCCCCAGAGGATCTAACAAGGCTGCCACTAGGGTGTTTCCAATTCCTAGATGACAAATTTCTCAAAATGTAAGCCTAGAGACAAAATTAAATTCACAAGCCAGTGGACATGTATGTAGGCTAAGAAGCTACAGTAACAGTTCATTCACAAAGCCTTCCCCCTGGTCATAGACAGTGTTGTTTCCCAGACCAGCAGCTGCTGCCGCACTACCTAAGGACTTGTGAGAAACACTCCCAAGCCCTACCCCAGAGCTGAATCAGAAACAGGGTAGACACAGCAACCCCAGGACTAAATGCCCTTCCTGGTGCTTCTGACGGGAGAAGTGGGGGAATATTGCTTCATCACAGAGGATTCCCACAGCACCACAGTAAATGTACAGGCTACACAGTGATGTCAGTTTTATACGAGAGACAACAAAGGTCCAACATGTTTGTCTAAAGCCACACTGCTGAGTGAGAGAGCCCGGACTTTTGATTCAAGATTGGGTTTTCTTTGTCTTGAAGGCACAGCCTCACAGACAGATTAAACTGGCTTGGTTCTAAAAGAAGACACACAAACGAGGAATCCTGGAGAGGCCGGTGCTTGGAGACTTCAACACTGATACTGAGAATGTCTGGGTGCCTCCTAGTGCACAGATCACAGAGATCAAGAGAGCCAATGGCTACAGCGCACTTCTCCAAAGTCCAGTTAACTAGTCCTCTGGGTGCTGTCTGTTTTCTCTAAGAAGACCTCTAGGCGCTCTCCTGAGTGTCGGCTTCCTTCCCACAAGCCTCCCCAGCGACTCACTGCCACAGTGATGGGAGGACTCTGCCCACCTCACTCTTCTCCTAGGGTTGACTGTGGGCTGCTCCATTATTCCCAGAGCATCATTTGGTCTCCCTCATCTGTGCTTTGATGATTTTGGTCTTAGCATAACAGTCTATGACAAGAGGGATTTTACCTACTTTCTCCATCACCCCAAAATGTAGTTCAAGACAGACACTGATAACTGAGCATGGAACGTTTGTTACATAAATACATGTAACACAAAGCACCCACCTGGGTATCTATAACCTCCATTCTCAAAGTGTTATTTTCTCAAAAACCAGAATTTACGGGGAAATAGTGAAAATATAGTTTATAAATCACCAGTGTAAATAATTCCAGAGCTTATGGCCAAAACTATCTCCCCCTTTCACTCTAGAACTCTGCTCTGCTCCCCTCTCGCCTTCCCCCTGCTTCACCCTTCCTTCTTTTCCTCAGATCCACCCTTTTATTAGCTCTTTGCCTAAGGATGAGTAAGAGCATTTTATTTGTTGAGCTGCACTTTCCTTTTGTTTTCTTCACACAAAACGATTCATCTGTGCCTGGATTTATTGTTTATATTCTATTCCATTTATAACAGTGTCTGGCCCGATTAGTCTGGGACTGAAAGGAGTGCGAAGCCCATGTAAAGTGTTTATACACCCTTGCCCACATCACTTCGTAACTGGCATGAGACCTCAAGGAGGCGGTGGCTCGTACTGCAACTTCCCTTTGTGCTTCCAACTGGACAAGACATAGACACGGAGGCACTCAGCTAAGTAATTGGATTCACTACCTGGAATATTTAAATTGTTTTCAGACACTGAAAATTGGCTTAAGAAGATTAAAGTAAAATACCCGGGAGGATAACAGGCTGTAATTTACGAGGTGGAAATCATCTCTGGGAGAAGACTATTTCATTCCCCTATTGTTGCTCCTGGTAAGAGATGTGCTAATCATTAGGACTTGAATTACTTTAGATCCAATAGCTCAGGTTGTTCTTATCAAAAACCACTGGATGACACCCAGGATGGTAAATTGATAGTATAATGTGCATCCCATTTGCGGTTTCAGTAAGAATTCTTTCAGTGTTCTGAAGGTTACTAGGGTGGAGGACAGAGAGAGATAGATCATCGAAGTCCTGGTTTCTGGACCGTAGGTGAAACACTGGAATCTCAAGGCTGGACAGGATCTGTCCTATACAGCAAAGGGTGTAAGTAATTCAGAGGATGAAGTTGTGGGTGTATTTCCAAGTTAAGACTTAAGCAAGCTAATTTCTCAAAACCTGGTCCTCTCCGCAGGCCCATTCTGCGTTCCTCAGCCCTAACTATCCCTCACTTGCTCACTAATCTGCCTCTAATGAGCCCTCTCCAGCCCTTCCCAAGCCCCCTCACTCTGCAGCCAGGCGCTAAAGTTTGGCATCAACGACCACCTGTAGGCTGTACCGCTGCATCCTCTGCCGCGTGGCCAGCATAAAAAATGCTCAAGGGTTAGCGGGAACTGGCAAGGTTTGGACCTGGGTGGTAGGTACTCCTTCTTAAAAGAGGGCAAAGGAGGTAACGGGACGCCTCAGTCAGGCGACAGGGGTGCGTCTAGTTCTTTCCAGCGCTATCCAGCTGATCCTAACTTCATGCTCTTTCCAAACTCTCAGGACCTGTCACTGGGTAAAACCTGTCCTTCTGCCTCCACTCGCCCCAAAGACTTAAATCCCTCAGGAGGTACTCGCCAGATCCAGCAAAGATGTCAACTCTAACCCCCCTAGGAAGAGGAGAAAGCGCGCAAAGCTGGCACCTTCAGCCACCCACCCAGGCAGCTGGCAACCTGTGCGCCCCAGGCTGCCCGCGCCCGCTCCAGCGCCCCATTGCATAACGCGCCCCTCGCCCCACCCCCACTCAGCCCGCCCTCGAGTGCCCGGCCCGCACCCCACCGGGCCGCCCCTCACTTACATCATCCCACTTGACGAATTTGGTGCCTTTTTTGAGGCTGTCAGACACGCACACGGGCTTGAGTTGCAAGGCGTGCACTCCGGGCTGAGCCCCAGCCATCTGGGCTCATCGGGGCTCCGGGCGGCCCGGGCGAGCGCAGCGGAGACGGGGCGCGGAGCTCCGGGCGCGGGCGGGCTCGGCTCTCGGTTCAGCAGGCTTTGGGCTCCGCTGTTCGCCGGCCCCCCGGCCTCTTGGCCTCCGCACCTCTGGCCCGCGCCGCTCAGTAAGCGGGACACGCGAGGGCGCAGCAGCCTGCCATGCCCCTGAGCGGGACTCAGGGTCGGGAGCCCGCGGTGGCTATAGAGCCTCAGGAGACGGGGAGCAGCAAAGCCGGGCTGTGCGAGCCGCCTGCCGCCAGATCCTGCTCAGCCGCCGCCTCGAAGTGCACCATTCAGCACATCCTCTGTGCACAGAGGGAGCAACGCGCGAGTGACACGCTCCGGTCCCCTCCTCCCTCCGCTCCTCCCGCCCCTGCTCCGCCACCCTCGCTCCTGGTCCTCCTCCCCCAGCTCCCTGCCCAACTTTGCGCGCTGGGTCAACGGCAGGAAGCGAGGACGCAGCGGCACCTCCCGGCTCCCGGGCCCTACTGCAGCCGACGCCTGCGTAGCGTACCCTCTGAGCATGCCCGGTACCTCGTACCAGCTCCGGCATTTGGGGGGCTTTTCGGGGAGCTTGGCTGTTGCCTAATCAGATCCTAACCTGTATGAAAAGGACATTGCAGAGAATTGGGGAGAAAGCCCTAGGCTTTACTTCTCTCGGGTGCTCTCCAGCCATGGCTATTATTTATATAGGGAAGCACTTCAGAGGTTTAGATCAAGAACTCCAGAGAAACCTAGCCCAGCCAGAAAGTTGACAGCCTGCTAGTCTGGATGGCCCATACATGGTGTTTTGGGAAGAAGGAAAAAAAAGTTTAGCTGGAGGAAGCAAAGTTTTTATTTACCAAAGAAGATGAAAGGTGTGGGGCATGGGGCAGGGTGGAGGTCATATAGTGGGGGAAAAAAGATATAAGGATGTTTGTCTTTACTCCTAAGTTTGATAATGTCAAGTGTTTGAGAGATTATGGAGCAATTGGAATCTTCATCCATCATAGGGGTGGAGAGTGGGGTATAAAGTGGTAAATCCACTTTAGAAACTAATTTCTTTAAAAGTTAAACGTTTGCTTATCACGCAATCCAGAAATTCTACCCCTGTGTTCTTGCTCAAGAGAAAGGAAAACCATGCTTACGCAGACTCGTCTAGCAATGTTATTATAGGCAACTGAAACCATAAGTGTAAAACAACGGACGACTAGAGAAACCAACTTTAGTATGTATACATTCCCCAAACTAGAATACTACTCCACCGTCAGCAGGGACAGACACTCGAGAACATATCCATGATTGAACAAAGTTTAAGCTTAGTGAAACTAGCCAGAGTGTACATCAAGATGCCGTCTGAGGGATCTGTAGTCTAGACAAGGTATTCTGCGGGATCATGGAAGTAGGTACCCGTGGCCAGAGGTGAGCAAAAATTGGCGTAAAAGGCAAAAGGGGGAGTTGTGAGAATGATGGAAACATTCTGTATCTGTGTGTTTACATTTGACTAGACACATAAAGATTACGGTAAAGACTGTTTTTAGAAAAGAAGAGCCTCTGGTGACATGCTTTAGCCAGTTAAGGCACTTGCCAGCAAGCCTAACGGCCTGAGTTCCGTTCCCAACAGGATGTGGTGGTAAGGACAGAAATGAATCCCCAAATTTGCCGTCTAACCTACACATCTACACCGTGGTATGCGCGTGCACACACATGTAGTGAGAATTTTGGAATTTTTTTATTTCTTTAAAAAAAAAAAAGAACCATTATAACAATGTGTTTTAGTTTTAATCCTACATGTGAGGATATGGGCTGCTTTGACCTGTCCGAAGCAGCCAAATATGATTTGCTTCATGCTCAAGCAGAGGTGTGTTTTTGCCAACTGCAGATGATTTCTGCAATTGCGTGACATTTTTGGAATTCTGGGAACTTTTGAGAAATATTGGTGGTTGGTGGTCATTCAAGGAAGTTGTTAGTCCTCAAAGAAGAAAGAAATTAGATTCAAGGATTCTCTCTCTCTCTCTCTCTCTCTCTCTCTCTCTCTCTCTCTCTCTCTCTCTCTCTCTCCCTCCCCCCCCCCATTCTTCTTTCCTTCCCTAGTGATAGGGGGTACAACAGAGCTGGGAAAAAGAAGAATCCTCAAAGTAGCAAAGTCCAGCTACACACACACATACACACACACACACACACACACACACACACACACACACACACGAGTGAGAGACAGAGAGAGAGAGAGAGAGAGAGAGAGAGAGAGAGAGAGAGAGAGAATGTAAGAAGAAAAAAGAGATACATTACTTTCAGTCTTTTTTTTTTTCCCTCTGTGTGCTTAGTTCCCAGGTTTCTATGGGCCAAAAGTTTTAAAACTCATTCAAAATACTACCAAATATATATGAAAGGTTAAGGGTGCATCCCAGTGCTAGATAGCATGTGTGATATGTGTAGCATTCTGGTATGAATCCCAAGAGCCACTTAAATATACATAGACAGAGAGAGACATAAAGACAGACCGATGACGGATTCATTATTGATTAACAAGATGAATAACCCATTATATCCTTCGAGCTATCATAATTAGGACCTCGAACTCCTTATCTTCGGAGGTCTTGTCTTGTTCTTGGAGCAACTTGCCACACAGACACACACAGACACACACACACACACACACACACACACACACACACACACACACACACACACACACTAAAAGACCGTCCTGTTTAATTCTGGTCCTGCACTGCCAAAATACAAACAGAAATCTGATGTCCATTGTCCTTTCAAAGTAGTGGCCTTGAGTCACAGTTACCTCACAGAAGGCAATGCTCTCATGTTCACACTGAGATTTATTGTCAACGGCTGTGATAATTCTCTGCTTCCAGGCCTCCAGACCTTCTCAATTACCCTTACTCTATGCCCTACCCAGCTGTTCTGTTCTTTTCTGGTTTTCCCTTTTCTTGTTTCTCCCTCAATTATTTCATCATCCACGGGAATAATTATGGAGCAGAAAGCTTTAATTGGAATATGTTAGGAAGTCAAGATAGAATGGGGCTGCTCCCGAAAAGGGATTCTAGAGGTACCTTAGGCCAAGGCGCTAGCTGAACACTTCCCAGCTCCTCCATAATGGAGTCCTTCCCATCCATCCATCCACACCTCCACCCCTTTTATCTTAAGAGCAAACCCTAAATTGTTTAGCTGGCAACCATGCTTAGTGAATGAATCATGAAACTAATTATCGTCATTCCATCTTCCTCCACTGACCTCTGTCTGTAACTGGTTGAGAGGGGACATAAGGAGTCAAATCTAACCAATAAGGAAGAAAGCTTTCATATTTACATCCCTTCTTCTCCCTCTCTCTCTTCTCCTTGCCTGCACCCCCACTTTCTCTACACGGAATAGAAACATGCAGCAAAAAAAAAAAAAAAAAGGAAAAATATTGTTCCTCCTGGACTCCTTAAGCCTCTAAACCATCTCTAGTCTTTCTGATACCTGTCATAATACCCATCTTCACCAGTTAACCTTTACTGTTACTATTAGCTCATCTGCCATATAAAATAATTAACCCCTCGTGATGGTTACTTTTAACAGTCAATGTAACCTAGAATCGCTTGGGCAGACAGTCTCCACCAAGCAACAATTTACATCTAGTTGGCCGGTAGGCATGTCTGTAAGGGATGTAGGAGAAACCAGCCCACTGTAGGCAGTACCATTTCCTATGTAAGAGTGAAGAAAGGTAGCGCACAGCAAGCAAGCAAGCAAGGACAGACAGATTCTCTACTGTCAACTGTGGATGTGATCTGATTTACTGCTGTGTTCCTCCCTCAACTTCTCCCGAAATGCTGCACAGAGCTATGAACTGATATTGACCCCCAGAAAGTATGATGTTAGAATCCTGACTTACTACACAGATCTGGGTAATGGTTTTTTCTGCTCTTAAAAGGCACACACAAATATTCCAAATTCTCTAGAAACTGTATTATGGCACACAGCCTTCTCTTATCAGTTTTTATGGCGGTGAGCCTGGCTACACTGGAATGGACAGGCGTTTGACTTGTATGATGCCTCCTAATAGCCAGTTATACCAATTACTAGCTGTGTGGATACAAATGATCACTTCTGAAGTGAAATATGCTAGTATGTAAGTAATATTGATGGTGAGGGCTAAGCATGTTCCTGGTACTTCTCTAAAGAGTTTAATACCCTCAATGATTTGGTCCTCACACTAACTCTCTAAACTGTGTTTCTATTAGTCTTTTTATTTTATACTTAAGGAAAATGAGACAGAAAGAAAGGAAAGGGTTACCCCAAATTTTCTACCAAGTAAAGGAGAGAACCAAAGTCCAAACCCAGGCCACCATCATCATAAATTAACTTAAAAAGCAATAATAAAGATCAAATTCAATCATGTGTATTTAGTCCATGCAATATAGCATTAATCAATAACAGCTAACAGACTTAGAGTTATTCTAAAATTATAGTAAACTGCCTCTACGAACCTAAAATAATCAAGTCTTCAAAATAGTACCCTAACTCTGTGATTCAGTCAGCTCCATTTTCGCATTGATTCTATAAACTGCAGTCAGATCTCTTTTCATATCTAACCTTCTAGAATTTAAAAGATCTCTTCTCTCATGAATAAATGAGGTCTAATTGCAACCAAGCATCAGGGTTCCTCTGACCTTTTTTTTTTTTAATAATGGAGAAATATAAAGAAACCACAGAGGTCCTGCTTTGTAATAACCATATCTGGGTCATAGTAAAAACCTCTCTCTCCCACTCTTTCCCTATGTGCCTGACAGGGATGGATATGATCCACACAGCAACCTCAGGACCATCTACTGAAGAAGATGGAGCTACTGCAGAGAGTCACTTAACAGCTCTGTGGAAGGTTGCTCTGATGACTTACTCATCTGTCCAGTTCAGTAATGTGAATAAGAAATATATTTTGTGTTTGAGCCAAAAATTAATGTCATTGGCCTCATGGCTATAATTGTACTCCACACTAATAGCAGAGATAAGGCTTATATATCTTAGATGGTAAATAAGAAAATACACCCTAATGGTATTGCTTGCCAAGTTCTGACTCAGAGAGGACTGTTATCCATTGAAATATGGAGATGGGCAGAGCCCCAAAGAAGACAACATGAAATTATCACCAGCACATGGAAGGGATCCATATTTTACCTTTCATGCAGGCATTTATTTGAACCCTTTCTTTAAAGCAAAAACACATTCCCCCAAATTCTATTGCACAAAAGAAAAACTAATACTGTTATTGATGTTACCAAAAAAAAAAAGGCTTTTTTTTTCTTCTTGAAAAATGACCATAAGTTCATTTAAGCTTTGCTTTACCCTTCACTTAAAGCAAAGGCTTTCATTGAAATTGGCTGTTTGCCTTAAGCACAATTCCAAATTTGAATTTCAAAGACCAGATCCAAAAAATGCTTAAGGAGAGACACTCAGCAGAATCTGGATGTCACTGACTGCATCGGTGTTAGGGAAGGAAAGCTGCAGAAAGAACGCCACACACTAGCAGGAAGTGTCCGGACCCCGCTTCTCACCCTGCTATCTCTGACCCACAGATGGAGTGAAGTGAGGCCCAGAGCACAATCTTCAGGAGTCAGTTTCTCCTCCAGATATGCATCGTCCCTGTTCATAAAAATAAACATTTCACCCCCTCCTCCTTGCTTCAAATAGCACCGCCATGTGGGTTCTCCAGTGATACCTACGTCATAAGTGACGGAAGCTAAAGATTTCTTTCTATTTTCATGCTTCTGGATGCTATGAGTGGATTCAGTTTTTTTTTAAGTGGTTTTCCTTATGGTCTGTTTGTAGTGAATTCTCTTGTAAGTTAAGCTTAAACTAAATTCTATATTCCTGTATACTCTTTCCCATCATCTACACAGATTTCAATTGCAATTACTGGTGTGGTAGCAGCTAAAAGATAAAGGAAGCATTCTTTGTATGCTTTCACTAGTATTTTTTCCAAAATTAAACACACACACACACACACACACACACACACACACACACACACACACACACACAAACATCAGTATGACCATGCTCAGGATCAGGATCTTTCTTTCTGGCATTGCCTCACTCAGCTAGAGTTATCCCACCTTAGGAACTAAAAGCAAACTTTGCAAGCATCCTTGATTGTAAAAAAAAAAAAAATTAATTGTTTTACTTAAACCTACAAGTAGTCAGCAGAGTGACTGCTCAAAGAGGCACTGCTGGAAATCTCTAGCTGCTCTCCAGGGCCAGTTCTCATGCTGCCTAGAAGTAGTAAGAGACTTAGTTTGCCTCACTCACCTTCCCACTTCTTCCTGCTGCCCAGAATTCAGGCTTGATGGAGGATGCTCTGCTCATGAGACAACCTTGAGAATTAATGCCAGGAATTAGACAGTTGGTGGGTCTCCTAACCGCTTATAGGATCCTGGATCACTTGGGTTGAAATGAGGGGGGGAAATTCTGTCATATTTAAATCCCTCAAATTTGAATGGTTTGGTTATGTTTGGTTTGGGTTTGGGTTTTTTGTTTTGTTTCGTTTGTTGTTTTATTTTTCTTGTCATACCACAATGGATCCTCAATGACAAAGTTACAAGCAACAAACACCAGTTGCCTCTGATGCTGGTGGTGTCTCCGCATGTGGAGGTTTCAGTGAGAATGCCCCACAGGCTCATAAACCCATATACTTGGTCCTCAGTTGGTGGAACCGTTTGGGAAGGATTAGGAGGTGTGGCCTTGTTGACAAAAGTGTGTCACTGGGGGTGGGATTTGAGGTTTTAAAAGATTTGCACCATTTTCAGTGTGCTCTCTGTCCCGTATTTGCAGATCAAGATGTGTGTGCTCTGGTGTGTTTTTCTACCACATGCCTTTGCTCAGCTGCAGTGGACACTAATCCCCTGAGACCATAAGGCTACTTAAATGCTTTCTTTTATCTGTTTTCCTGCCACATGCCTTTGTTCAGCTGCAGTGAACTCTAACCCTCTGAAACCATAAGTCCACTTAAGGCTTTATCTTGTAAGTCCTGGTGTTTTGCTACAGTGACAGGAAAGTACCTTAGACACTAGAAGGCTTCAAATTGCCTTTCAGTGCTCCTGTCATCAGATTAGGGAAAACATCTTTTGTTTTATTGCCATGTGTTTTTCAGGGTTTTGGTCCTGATAAAATTGCTGCTTCTGAGTCATTCTACTTTGAAAATTCTTTACCCTGATTTCCCCAGGATCAGGACAGAAGCACTGGTTTTTATGAAAAGGAACTGTACTTAAAGCATGTATGAGCATGTGTCATGAGGGAGCTAGTGCAGTGATGCATTTTATTTAAAGTGAATCCCAATACTACTGTAACAGCTATATAATTACAGTGCATACCACCAGTTATATCAATCTGTCATGATTTAAAGACACTGTAAAGTCTTGCTTTTTCTCACTCGAACATCTTTTTTAGATTAATATTGACATCATGTATGCTATGGAATTAATAGACAATTCCATTCTCCATCTAACTAAATTGTACAACTGAAAATATTTTCTAGCATTCTTCTAAATTTAAAGACCAAAATAAATAAGTAACCTGTCATGGTTGATCCAGTTTCCTGATGCCAATCCACATATGAAGGATAATTTTGAGCTAAAAGATTTGCAATTCCCCAAAGTGGTACTAGGTTTGCAGTTTAAATCACCAAAATTTTAAAACAATTTTCTTAGTTAGGATTAGTATTTCTGTGACAACACCATGACTAAAAACAACTTGGGGAGGAAACGGTGTATTTTCCTCACAGTTCCCCATAATAGTTCGTTATCCAAAGTAGGAAGGGCAGGAACATGGGGGGCAGAAGCTCATATAGAGGCCATGGAAGGGTGCTTCTTACTGGACTGCTCATTCTGGATTGTTCAGCTTTCTTTCTTATGGAACCCATGACCACCAGCCCAGTGGTGACACTGCCAACAATAGACTGGGACCTTCTCCATCAATCACTAATTAAGTAAATGTCCTACAGGCTGGCTTAAAAGCACATTTTTTTTTCTAAATTGAGGTTTCTCCTCTCAGATGACTTTAGCTTGTGTCAAGTTGACATAAAACTATTCAGCACAACAACTGAATGTAATTCACTATTGCTAAATGTAATTTGAGTAAATATAAATCAAATATTTATCAAAGTGTATGCATTTCCCTACCACATACTATGCATATTACAACATATTAGCTATCAAGAAAACGTGGGCCAACATGCATAAAGCACGTGAAAGGACAGCTAAGACTGGGAGCAGTGGCAGTGACTATACTACAAATAGAAAAATGTGGAAAATGACTTCCACAAAATTACAGTGAAAAAAATCCAAGCAAAAATATAAAGACACATAAAATATTTACATTTCTTGGACCAAAGGGGCCTTTAAAGTGCTTTTTTTTTAAATTCGTAGTTTTTTATCATTAAAAAGAGAGATAATTTGCAAAAAAAAAAAACAGTGAACAAAAACCCCTCTGATGAATTTTACTCTGCTGTTTGAGGCATGCTGTCACAGAGCCAGAGCAAAGCAAAGTGAGATTTGAAATCATCTCATAGAGTCATTCCTAGCATTGCTTTGTGGACATTATGATGACGCTAAGTCCTGCTTCCTTTTCATATTAATTTAATAAGCAGAGTACAATTAGCAGCTCTATGATTGGGATAGCAAACATTTTTGTCAAACATTTCAGACTTTGTGATCTGAATGGCAGTTTATGTCACTGATGCTTTACCAATTACAGACTGAAAACAATTCCATATAACACCCAAATGAGAAAGCATGTCTGTGATCCAATGAATCTTCATTTTTATAAATAAGTAAAACTTTATTGAAGGAGTGGGTAGTGTTTGTGCAAGCCTTTAATCTCAGCATTTAGGAGGCAAAGGCAGGGGAGTCTCTTTGAGTTCAAGGCCAGCTTAGTCTACAGAACAAATTCCAAGACACCCAGGACTACACAGAGATACCCTGTCCTCAAAAAGAAAAATCAAAGAACAAAACTTTAGTTGATAGAAATTTATTTTTAAAAAATGCACCGTAACATTAGCCAGACTCAAAGTCAACACATGTCAAATGAACTTCATACAGTTAGAGTAACCATTCTGAAGCTGTTACTATCAATTTTATTTTTGTGAATTTATCACACACACACACACACACACACACACACACACACACACACAATCAATTAGCTTTATATCTTCATTCATGACTCACATGTCCATTACCTGCATTCTATGCTTCCTCTGCACCTAACTTTAACTTTTCTCCTTCTCCTTTCTAAATGGTATGTGTTTTGTTTACACACACACACACACACACACACACACACACACACACACACACACACACAGGATTTGCTTATGAAGAAGAAGATGCCATTTTTTTTCTTTCTGAGGTTGTGTGGCCTCTTAATATTGTGCATTGTAAGTCCACCCTGCAAATTTTGTAATTTAATTTAATTTAATTTAGAGCTAAATAATATTCCATTTTGCATATGAACTACATTTTCATGTCCATTTTCTATTAATGGACGACTAACTTGATTCCCTTTCTTTGAAATAGTGAATAAAGCAGGGATAAACACATGGTGTGAATATCTCTAACGTGGGTTATGGAGTTCTCTAGTTATATGCTCAAGACTGAAATAGTTTATGGATATATATATTCGTTCTATTTTATTAGTTATATCTTATTTTTGAAGAAATTTGCAAACTGATTTCCATCATTGCTGAATTATTTTGTACCCCCATCAACCGTGAATAAGACTTTCCATATCACTCCAACATCTGCTGTCGTATTTCTTGATTATGATCATTCTGATCGAGTTGAGGTGGTATCTCCAGGTAATTTTAATTAGCATTTCCTTGATTGCTATGGATACTGAGCAATTTTTAAAAAACAGTTATTGATCATTTGTGTTTCCTTTCACACAAACTTTCTATTTGATTCACCTGACCATTTGCTGGTTGGCAGTTTTATTCCCTTGGTATTTAATTTCTTCAATTCTGGCAAATTTCAGATTTTAGACCTTTGCCTAAAGAGTACCTGGTAAAGATTTTCTCTTATCTCTTAGACTTTCTGAATACTCTGTTCATAATTTTCCCTGCTGTGCAGTAACTATCTTCATGAAATCCCATTTGCTGCTATGTGGGCTGGTTCTGGTTCTACTGGAGGTCTATTCAGAATGTTTCGTCTGTGCCAGTGCCATGAAAAGTATTCCCTGTGTCTTCCTTTAGAAGTTTAGCGTTTTGGTTTCAAATTAAGGCCTTTGGTCCATTTTGAACTTATTTTTGTAGAACTTGAAAGAAGTAAATCTAATTTCATTCTTCTACAAGTAGATATGCAATTTTACTTGGAACCTTTGTTGAATATGCTCCAATTTCCCAATATATATTTTGCCTCCTTTATCAAAATCTGAGTGGGCATAGCTTTGTCATTTTATTTCTAGGTACTCTAGTTTAATCCATAAGTCTAACTGTTTATTTAATGCCAGCAGCAAGTTTATTTTTATTTTTATTTTTTTCTGAGACAGGGTTTCTCAGGCTTGCCATGAACTCTTAGTGGTCCATGTGCCATGCCTCTCCCTGCCTGAGTGCTGGGATTAAAAGTGTGCACCACAGCTGGCATAACAAGCTTTCTTCTTTTATTTTCTTTTTTTTTGTATTGTTTGTTTTTCTTTATTTTAACTTTTACATATACATTTATATCATTACACATAAATACAATAAACTACCTACAGCAAGAAGAACCACAAAACAATCAAGAATTATATTAATGTTACATTCATATTGTTTTGGTTATTTGTATTTTGCAACCTTGGAGAAACCACCTTTCCTATATCGGTGAGTTTACAATTCTGAAGGTAAATCAATATTTATCATGTCTCATTTCTATCACCTAAAAACATCTGTCTAGACCTAAAAACAACTTAACCTCTAAACAACTAAGCTTAATTGTAAAACTAAACTATATCGTCTTCAACTCCATCAGAGACTTGATAAGGAATAAATTTAATTATCTGAATAAATAGGAAGTGCAAGTTAGCAGCTTCCAAAATAAGAAAATGACAGAGACAGTTCCCTGCCTGAACAGTCACCCAAAATTCTCTATAAGGTTGGAGCATCATCTTCAGCCTTCCGGCTCAGTATATCTGGCAGATATATTTGTGAGGCAGGAACTATTGAGAACTTATTAACCCTGTCTCGGCAGAGTTTGGCCATCCATTCTGCCCACATCCAAGCTTGACCACTTTTAGGCAGAATTCTGTCTGTGGCATAAATGAGGACATTTTTGCCTAGTGGCTTGTTTGTCACATTTGAAGCCATCTCCATAAGGAGGTGCTCATCTTTGATGCTCATCATCTTCTCTGAGGTAGGCTAGGTGTTGTCAGGAGTTAACCTGTGTTATTGTCAAAGGGTCCTTAAAATCATAAAAATATCTTTAAATGCCATATTCTAAATGTCTCAGGTTTTTAAAGACCTTATCTAACTATTTTACCTTCTTTTTGTATAGAATCATATCTATCTGTTACACCTAAGATGTATATTTTATGATGAAAATAGACTAGTAATTGACATGATGATGATTTGATCAACTAACAACTAACTTGTGTTACTTAATTATCCTAAACAGCCAGCAATAGGACTTTCAAAGTACCGAAAGTAAACCTTGTATTATAAGTGAGAATATATAGGGATGACAGGACAAAATATAGATTATTGAATCTACTCCTCAACTTAAGGCCTTAACTGATACTCACAATCAAGTGTATTTTTAAATCATTGGTATAAAATTTGGTAGATTTATGCAAAATAAATTCAGCTTTGCTACATTGATATAGAATTCAAATTCGAGATTATTCGTCACACACATTAAATACATGTAACAAGCTTTCTTAATCACTATAGTTCTGTAGTATAATTTGAGGCCTGCTGTTATAATACCTACAGCACGGTACTCACACCTTAGAAATACTTGGGTTATTTGTGAGTTTTGTGATTCTATGTGAGTTCTTGAACTTTTTTCTAAATCTGTGCAATATAACATCAAGGGTTTTGTTGAGAACTTTTTAATTTGTGTTCATCTAAGACATTGATCTGTACTTCAGTTTTTGTTGTTGTTGTATCTTTCCTGGTTTTGATATCAGAATAATACTGGTTTCTGATGGTGAACTTGGTGTTATTCTCTCTATTTCTATTTTGTGGTGCAAGATAAGATGAATGGCTATGAGATCTTCCTGTAAAGTCTGATATAATTCAGCAGTGAAAACATCTAGTCTTGGGCTTTTCTTTGAGGGGAAGCTTTTTGGTTTGTGTGGTTTTTGAAGACACAGTTTCTCTGTGTAACCTTGGCCATCCTGAACTTCCTTTGTATACCAGGTTGGCCTTGAACTCACAGAGATTTGCTTGTCCCTGCTTCCCAAGTGCTGGGATAAAAGGAGTGTGCTACTGGCCAGCTAAGGGAAAGCTTTTTATGTGAAGATTCATGTTCATTTCTTGTAATGAGTCTGCTTAAGTTATTTCTATCTTCTGGATTATATCTGGCACACGGTGGGCATTTAGAAACTATTCTCTTTTTTCTGGTTTGTCCAGCTTGTTAGCATAGAGATTTTCATAATAATCTCTATGTATTTCATTAGAATGTCTTGTAATGATGCCCTCTTGATCTCTAATTTTGATAATTATTTTCTGTTTCCTCTTTCTTTTGTCAGATAGGCCAAGGATTTGTCAATATTATTAATTTTTTCAAAGAACCAACTTTTGTTTGGTTGATTTTTGTATATTGCTATTTCAATCACCATTTCTCTAATTTATTACTACCTACTATGTCTGTAATTGATTAATTTTTTTGTTCTTTGAGAGCCTTGAGGTGCATCATTAGATTGTTATTTTATATAACTCATATTTTTTAATATGAGTACTAATCACTACTTGTTTAATGACTTATATGAAAGCCCAGACAAAGAATTCCAAAGAAAGAATATAAATATGTTCAAAGATCTCACAAAGGATACAGATAAATTTGTGAATGCAGTCAAACCAAACAACATGTGAGTAATTTCCAGAATAAATTTTTTAAAGCTAAATAAAATAAAGTTTCCAGTGTGTAAGATATGAAAATATAATTCAACAACTAGAAATATCTTTAAATCCAAAAGATATCCTACATGAAATTTTCAATATAGTAAAAGAGAACCTGAATGGAAAGTCTTGAAAATAGAATGGCTCATGTTGGCAATAGAGTAGCAGGGCTTGTGGATAAAGTAGAAAAACTGGATAATTACGTCAATGACAATTTCTTTAAAAACATGTGAACAAAATATAAGACACCTGTAGAAACTTTTTTTAAAAGATCAAATTTATAAATTACAGGCATGAGAGGAAAAGAATTCTATTTGAAGGACCTAGAAAATATTTTCAATTAAATTACAGAAGATAAATTCTCAAATCTAGGGAAAGAGAAACTCATCCAAGTATAAGAGGCATATAAAACACTAAATAGACAAAGCCAAAAACATATTTTTGTTATACATAAAATAATCATAGTGCCCTTACCCATGTTCCATAAATAAGCCTCATTTCCTGAGACGTGTATTCTGCACAAAATATTTAAGCTACACTGTATATAATGAGGTATCATGCAAAACTTTAATAGACTATTATAGACTATTGACGATGGACCAGAAAACTACATGTTGACACTGCCATAAACAATGCATCAATCAATCACCTAGTTACTGTTATTTAATATATTTTCATATGGTATGAGAATAGAAAATAAAGATCAGACCATAGGAAAAGGCTGTATATATTTATGTGTTAGTGGGGTTGGGTGCCACATGTCAAAGTCAGGTCAACTTTGTGGCATCCATTCTCTCCTGCTTTCGTGTAGATATGGGCATTAAACTCAGGTCACCAGGCTTGTATGGCAAGAACCTTTGTCCACATCCATAAAGCTGGCTGCCAGCTCTTAACTTCTATGATGATTGCCTTTGCCTTTTAGCTTGATTGGATTTAAAATTATCTTGGAGATGGGTTAGACATATCTTTGTATATAGTAAGTCTCAGTAGACCTATCTAAAGAAAATTAACTGAGGATTATAAATCTACCCTGAGTCTTGTGGAGGCCCAAGTGGATAAAATGGGAAGAAGAAGAGAGCCAGGCAAGCACTAACATTCTCTGGTCACTCCTTAAGTCAACAGCTCTCCATTTATTTGTCCCATCATTATTCCCTGTAGCCAAGTGATGCCACGAAACTATGAGCCAAAATAAACGATGCTCCATCCAAGTTATTCCCAAGCATTTGGTATGGCAATGAAAAAGGCAACTAATATAATTTCTACATTTAAAAGACCTAAATTATCCTAATGCTTTCCCTCTTTATTACCACTACATGTTTAGAGAATTGATTATATTTTGGGCACAACAACCATTGCTACTCAGAGAAAGAGTACTCTGCACTTTTGTACATTACTAACATTTGAGGCTTTGCATTTATAAATATGGCAACTAACCTTATGTGTTTAATTTTTGATCTCTCATTTATCAAAGACTTTTGTAAATTTTAATGAAACCAATTAAGATAGTCTATTTCTGGATACAAATTGCTTTGTGGTCCCAGGACGTTTTCTTTAATTGTGCTACTTTGTATATACTCATATATTATCTAAGTATAATTATTCACTGCAAAGTTCGCTATAAATACACTTTTCAGTTCTTGAATGGTGATTTGTTCCATGTACTTTTCTCTTTTTTTTTCATCATTTGATAAACTTGCTTTGTCTAGAACAGCGTAGCCTCAGTTGTTGGCATTTTCCTGTGATGTGTATAGATACATTGAGAACTCTCTTAACCTCATCTTAAAAGGAACTCTTGTGGGACATTTGGCCGCATTCATTCCAGGGTGAGGGTCCCTTTTGCTTCCTCCATGGATTGGAAGTCCTCTCTTGTCCTTGCCTTCCTAACCTACACTTAACACAGCTGCTTCAAATATTTTAATTTTATTCTCCTCTGTGCCAATTTTTTTTTGAAACTGGATGTAAACATCTGCATATCTGGGAAGAGGGAACGCCGACTGAAGAGCTGCCTCAATTGTATAGTCCTATAGGCACATTGATGGAGGCCATTTCTTGACTAGTGATTGATATAGGAGGATCTAGCTTAGTATGTGCAATGCTTCCCCTGGACAGATAGTGCTAGACTGTATAAGAAAGCAGGCTGAGCAAACCACAGGGCCAAGCCAGCAGGATCTGTGGCAGTGCTTCTCAACGTGTGGGTTGCAACCCCTTTGGGGGTTAAACGACCCTTTCACAGGGGTGGCCTAAGGCCATTGGAAAACACAAATATTTACGTTATGATTCATAACAGCAGCAAATGGTTGTGGACCAGCAGGACATGAGGAGCTGTATTAAAGGATCACAGCATTAGGAAGGTTGAGAACCACTGCGCTATAGCCTGTGCTTTAGTTCCGGCCTCCAGGTTCCTGTCTTGAGTTCCTGCCATGACTTTCCTTCATGAGGGACTCCAACTATGATCCAAAATCAATATTTTCTCCCCAAGTTGCTTTTCATCATGGTATTTGTCACAACAATAGAAAACTAGCTAAGGGATGAGAGAACCTTAAGAAGGTGAAAGCAGACATATATAAAAATGTCTTTTTTGTCAATCGTAATTAATTAATTGGATGAGCAGAAAAATTCTAATTTAGAAAGCACCTCAGAATTTGGGAAGATTATGTTCTTTCCCATTGTTGCTTCTGTTGTTGTTTAAATAATGTATCTTTAATTGGTGTACAATCAATGCATGTGATCTTGCAGTTCAAGAAAGCTGTTGTCAAATGAAAAGATGATGTAGTTGAAGTACAATCACTCCCATACTTTCAGACCATTTCTCATTCCTTCCTTTTCCTATTAATTCCTTTTGTTCCTCTAGATAGATTTATCTATATTTTCCCATTATTTTACAAACAGTTTAATTAAAATATAATTATATCGCTTGTCCCCTTTCCTCCCTTCAAAGACTCCTCTGTCTCTTCCCTGCTTCTCAAATGAATGGCTCTTTTGTTATTATTACACAACACACACATACATACACACACACACACACACACACACACACACACACACACACACACACACAGCCTCCTCCTAAGTCAGGCTTTCTTTTTGTGTGCCCCTAGCACTGCCATCACCATGTGTACATGGTGGCGGGAAGATCACTTTGTATTGGATAACCAATTAGGGAATGCATCCTTAGGGAAAGAGAAGTCATCTCTCCCTTTCTCATCAGGCACTGGACACCAGCAATTCTTTGTCTAAATGTATGCTTTTGTTAGGGTTTATACTACTGTGTTAAAATTCCATGACTGAAAACAACTTGAGGATGAACGGATTTATTTTTGACCTTCATATCTCAATCACAGTCCATCATGAAGGGAATTTAGGAAGAAGAACCCAAGATAGGAACCTGGAGTCAGGAACTGAAGCAGAGGCCAGAGGAGCACTGCTTACTGGCTTGCTCCTTGTAGCTTGCTTAGCCTACTTCCTTTTTTAAAAATTTATTTATTTTATTATGTACACAATGTTCTGTCTGTGTGACTGTCCACAAGGTCTCAGTATTGATGGTTGTGAGCCACCATGTGGTTGCTGGGAATTGAACTCAGGACCTCTGGAAGAGCAGACAGTGCTCTTAACCACTGAGCCATCTCTCCAGGCCCTAGCCTACTTTCTTATACAACCCAGGATGATCTGCCTAGGGGTGACATTGTCCATAATGAGCTGAACCTTCCCACATTAATAATCAAGCAAAAAATGTTCCATAAAATGCCTACAGGCAATGTGATGGAAGCATTTTATAAAGATTCCTTCTTCCCAAATTACTCTTATTTATATCAAGTTGATGTAAACACACAAGAAAACAAACTTTTCAACTCAAAATTGGACCCTGCAAGATTTGCCCCTCCCACATTAGTATGGCTATTGGTATTGTCATTGTTCAGGTCTTATATAAGCAGCCATAATGTTGAGGTATCATTGGTGTAGCTTTACTGTCATTTCTAGGAGACAAAAATCTCACAGCAGGCTTCTTGATCCTCTGTCTCTTAAAGTCTTTCTGTTTCTTCCTCTTACACATGTAGCTGTTAGAGCTGGGCTCTCTAAAATCTGCTTGGATCCATTGATTATGATACCAAGGATGTTTGACATTATTTTATATTAGCTAGAATTATATATAATACATATAAGTATATGTGACTATATAAGTTATACCACTTAGGCTAGCGATGCTTCCCAGTAGAACCATACACATCTAATAAAATTATAATACCAGGCATGAAAAAATTCTTTCCGGTTGTTATCAGAATAGTTCAAGTGACTTCTAAAACAGTAGGCTGTAGCTGCTGTCCTTTGATGCTGAAGGTTAGTTACTGTTGCTGAAGATCCCACACAGGACACATGAATCAGATGGCTTAAGCTGAAGCTAATCTGAACATCTTCTATCTCTGTTCTAGCTTTCATAGTACTAGGAAGCACTATGGAAGCTACCAAGGGAGGGAAAAAAATCAATAGGCCTATCCAGCTGTGATATGAGTGAATGTGCTACAGAAATGCATTCTGTCTGAGGACTTATGCTCCCAGATTCAGTGAACACAGATATCTGTCCTCCTTCAAAAACCAAGATGTACGTGAGAGGATGCTATCAGAAAATAGCATGCCAATTCTGTAAATTAAACATGGTCCATAAAAGTATGTAGCAGTTTACAAATCATCCTGTTGAAAGGAAGGTTGAGAAAAATGTCACACCACAGTTACTGCACCACCTTTGGTTATTCAAGTAACACAAATGGGATGCTTCAGAAACTAGGAAGTCCATTTTAGCCAAACTTGTACATTCATAAAAATAGTTGGCGTGTATTATAGATCCCTCTAAGTACAAATTTGGCTTTCCTATTGCAGTAGCATGCTGCTGTTGCAATGGCCAAATGTCTGAAGCTTAGCAGATGTTTATGACTCTTCGACAATTGCTTATAAGACAGTTAATGTAGAGTAGTATATTAAACTGAATGCAAAATGGCACTAATTTTCTACCTCTTCCTAAATCCAATCATTGCCTTTTTGCCGCTTCTCTTATTAAGGGATCAGCTGTGCTTAGGATCAGAATAATGACGTCATAGTGAGCATGTCTGTTTTGGGCTTTAGCCCAGTTATCCCAGACTGACCTACAGAACGCAGGTATAGTCACCCAGCAGAACCAACTTTTTGAGATCAACTTAGAGCTCGCCACTCTGAGCATGTTAGACAGTCCAGCGACGATCAAGAGAACATGGTCTTCCAATCCACAGCTGACAGGCCATCCGAGTGGGCAGAAGCTACCAGAAGACCTGCTCAGCTGGCCTGCATACCAAGGAACAATTGTAAATGCCCATTGTTTTAATTCAAATTTTGGTGGAGTTTATAACACAGTACTGATACAGTAATAGGCAATCATATGAGTATTCATTGCCATGACTATTGAGCAAATATCTGACTGTTTGCATTATTTTTTATTAGCTCTGTTGCATTTTCCTCTTTGCAATCCAGGATGTACTCATAGTTAACCAAAGTCATTCGAGATTGAGTTTCACGTGTTTATTTTAGAAATTCCCCTAAATTCTATTTTTTCAGATTAGAATTCTGACTCTAACATTAGTCAAGAGTAACAAAATGTTGTTTATTCAAGAAGAAAATAAATTGACGTAGGAAATACCATGACTCACCAGCTACACTAACCTCGAGGGGAACTTGCATTTAGTAGGAGAAGACTGAAAGTTCTTCTTTCTTCCTTCCTTCCTGCCTGCCTACCTGCCTCCTGCCTGCCCTCTCTCACTCTTTCTATGCCTCCCTGTGTCTCTGATCCCCCCACTCCCCTTGCTAGGACTCAGACACAGAAACTCATATATGATAGCCATACATGCTACTGCTGAGCTACATACCTAGCCCCTATTACCTTTTTCTCTAGGTGGAACTACAATATTCTGGAGATGTCACTTAGCTCATCAGAGTCATACAATGGTGGAACCAGCTGTCCGTCATCTGTTTTTAGACATTAGTACCAAAAGCCTGAGTCTAGTCCTTTGCTTGGGATGAGTTTGATTTGGGTCCTTTACTTAATGATATGGGAGTTTTTGCTGCACACTGATATAGCTTAGATCATCATGGCCCAGGAGGAAAAGCTAGGCCAACTGAATTCGTGGGAAGACTGTTGCTGGATTAGCCAGGGTGAGCAGCAGAGAGAATTTGCAAATTAGGACTTCCCATGACACTCCACACAGAAGAATCTATTCATGAAGAAATAGACCCAACTGAGCCTGTGGCTTCTGTTGTGTATGCTGTTTGCAGTTCAGAGGCAGAGTGTTCTTTCAATCAGTATTTTGTTCTCACAGAGGAGGAGTAAGTGCAGTGTCACAGTGGATTAATGATGACTCTGCTTTAATGCTTGCATTGTGGCTAGATTGTGTCTTACTTCCTGGAAAGAATATGTCAATGGTTCTGTGGAAGATCTCAGCACAAACCATGGCTTGCAATGGCCTAGATCCCAGGACTGTAGCCAGGGATGACAGCTGCACCTAGCGTATATGGTGAGTAAAGCTGAGAACTCCATTTGCTTGTTCTTTGTAACAAGAACAAGCTAGCCTTCCGAAAGTTGACAGGCAGCACATCAGCTAGCATACCAGCTCCACCTGAGGACCCCAGATCACCCAGTTTGTAGTTAGACTCAAGCTGAGTAAATACATGGATGCTCCTCTCTATTGCCTAAAAGTGGGAATGCAAACTCTCCAGATGTGATGCCTGTTGTTAACTCTTCTCGAGCTATCCCCATCTTTCTCCACCATGCTATCTCCCTGGCCTCTGGGCTATTGACCAAGATGGATGTGTCAGCTGAGGCATCGTGCTGTGTAGCTCCTGTTGACTTTAGTTTTGGGGCACATCAGGATGATATTGAGGCAGGACACTAGGGAATGAGGTAGAGAAGGAGATTCCATAGAATAACATATGGAGGGCTAGAAGGTCTTAGCTAACCAGGGCTTCATCAGTCAAGGAAGGAATCTCAGGGAATAGAGAACTTGGGGGAGAAACTTACTATACAAGAGACCCAGAAAAAGCCAAATCGCTCCTTACCCCTTCCTTTTTATTCTCTTGGCCACAGGCCACTTCTGGAACACCTCCAAGCTCTTTTGAATTTCCCCTTTCATAACCCCTCCTTTCCTGTAACTATCCATATGTACAACTCATTATTAAGAGGCCCGAGAACGTGAAAAAAAAAATGGTGGCTACCTTCCAGACCCAAATATACTCCTGTAACAGAAGGAAAGAAAAGATAAAGTCAGAGTACTTGTTCACTTGTTTCCTGTTTGTTGAATCTCAACACCTTAACTCATAGCAAGCAAGGAGGGCTGGCTCCTGATAAATTATGCTCACAGTTCAACTTTATTCTGAGAACACTTGTCATGAGAACTGATAATAGCTGCATGCTGTTACTACTAGGCCCAGGGTCCTCCACTGCTCATGATTTCCATGCTAATTTTTAATACATATCTTACTAACCTTCTTCAATTATCTTGCTCATGTATGTCCTCTGCTTGTTCCTGAGATCCATGATTTAAACTTAGTTAAGTAGAGTCTCACAATTTCCACTCATTGAAAAAATGTTATCAATTTTATACAATATATTTTGATTATATTGTTTCCCTTTCCCCAGCTCATCCCAGATCCTTTCTACTTCTTAACTCACTTACCTCTATATTCTTTTTCTCACCCCCTCTCTCACAGCAAACAACAAAAAGAAAATCAAAATAAACAAGACAAACAAAAACAAAAAAATACTCAAACAAAACAGAAAGCACCCCAACAACGTGGAGTCTGTTTTGTGTTTGCCAACTACTCTTGGGAATGGGGCCTATAGTTGTTTGTATATAAGATTCTCTGTACGTTGATCATAGTATCTCCCCACAGACATAGAAAAGTAACAAATCTAGAAATTGGTATCAGGAGCAGGGTATTGCTGTCCAAAGACTGACTATGCTTGTTTTTAGAGAAATCTAGACTTTTGGACATAGGGCTAGAAAAGCAGTTGAATGCCATAAGCAGTGTTTAAAGGGCCATCCTAGTAGAAACTTAGAAGATAGTAATACTGACAGTGATTTGGATAATGGAGACACACCTCAGGCTGTTTCAGAGGAGAACATTATGGCAACTGGGATAGAGACCTATCTCATGACATTTTGCCAAAGAAAATGTCTAGGTTTTATTCTCATTCTAATGATCTGCCTGAGGCTAAATTGAGGAGTTTTTGGACTAATCCTGTTGGCAGAGGAGATTTCAAGACAATTTAATATTGACTGTGCTACATGGCTCTTGATAATCACTATTATACAAGTCTAAAATGAAAAGGACAAAGCATAACAAAAATAAATTTGAAGTGTACAGTTTGAGGGGATTAAAAAAAAAGCATCAGGAAATGTTATATTGGAGCCAAGGCCAGTGCTGAAAGATGTAAGGAGAGCGCTGATGCAAAAGGAATAAAGGCAATGGTTCTGTTGAGACAAAACCCAACCTAGCCAATCATGCAACTTGTGAAAGAAAAAGCTCTGGAAGATTTTCTGGTCCCCAAAAGTATCAACACTCCCCATCTTATCCAAATGATGTTTCAGAAGTCCATCCCTATGGTGAAAACTTTGTAATCTTGGTTTCTTTAAAAAGAACATACAGAAGTTCTATGAGAATATGTTTTTGCTTTAATCCCAAATGTTGGAATAGAGGCTAACTATGGTTTACCTCCTAATCTAACCAGCGCATGATTTTGGCCATTGTGGATAATTTCTGTTAGTGTGTGACATTGAGAATTCTGGAAACTTTTCAGAGGATATATAAATGCTAGCGCCACAGTGGGGATAGGCATGGCTGGTGGATGGTTGGATACTGTCGGTTACAGTAGGACAAGTAGTCTTGCATGCAGAGAAGAGAAGAGAAGAGAAGAGAAGAGAAGAGGAGAGGAGAGAAGAGGAGAGAAGAGAAGAGAAGAAGAGAGGAGAGAAGAGAAGAGAAGAAGAGAGGAGAGAAGAGAAGAGGAGAGGAGAGAAGAGAAGAGAAGAGGAGAGAAGAGGAGAGAAGAGAAGAGAAGAGAAGAGAAGAGAAGAGAAGAGAAGAGAAGAGAAGAGATACCTTGATGGTGAAGGTCAAAGTTTCCCCTAAGGAACTTGTTGCCTCTAATCAATAGGATGTAGTCTAATGATAAGTGATGCGCTCTTTCCTCTCTATCATTTTTTTTATTTCCTATCTAGTGTTAGGAGGTTGAAAGGGTAGAGAAGAGTAGAAGAAAAAACCCACGAGGTAGTGAGCACTGGTTACACATGCCAAGCCCAGAATCCCTCAGCTACTGTTGCAGCACCTGCCCCCAAGCCACCATGCTCCGCCCCATGATAGGAATGGACTAAGTGTCTGAAACAGTAAGCAATCCTAACTAAATTATCTCTGTCATAAGAGTTCCCTTGGTCATGGTGTCACTTCACTGCCAAAGAACAGTAACTAAGACAAGTACCAAACGATCAACACTGAACACATACATACAAACAACCTTATATAGGCTGAGTAGTACTTATGTCTTTAGGAACACACAACAACAACAACAACAACAACAATTAATGTAAAAGGAGGCTATGAATATGAAAAATGAAAAAAGAGCAAACGGGGATGTAGCTGAGGGCTTCGAGGAAGAAAAAGGAAGGGCCAAATAATGTAGTTATATTACAATCTCAAAATAGTAAAGTGGCTATTTTGTTGTGTTCTTGTGGATATCTCTGAAGATGTGATCGTTTGTGCTTTCATGAATAAAAGAGCTTACAATAGCACTTGGAAGGAAGCTCAATGGCAGCGTTGTTAGAATTTGAGAGCAAAAAAACAGAGAAGGCAAGCTGTAAATCTTGGCTACTGCCAGAATAGAAGGAAGATTTAGGTGAGGAAGAGAGGAAATAGTATTATTTACAAGCAGATATATGGCAAAAGGAGAGGGGGATGTAGTTTCAGAGAATGGGTGAGAAAACCCAAAATATCAGGGGGAAAATTTTAGACTTTGAGAAAAGAGAACGAACAGTTAAAAGTTACATCTTTCTGAGTCACTCAGAAAAACGGATAAGCAACAGTAAGCACATAATTTCATTTACAGGATAATTATTCCTCCCATATCCATAGCATGACATTGGGTGAAACTAACTTTGAAGGGTGATTTCCTGCTAACTGGACAGGTGTGGCAGGATTCACTCTCAGGGGAGGAGACAATAATAAATAACATTATAATCTTTGGGAAAGATCAGTGTGAAATGTCCTCGCCAAAAGCCAGAGCTAGATTCCATTCTTTTGACCAGGAGAAAATATCTTTTTCTTAATGGACCTCAACAGGGACCTGATATTCAGCTTCAATGGCCTCCAGGGCTATTGGGTCATGCCCTCCCTTAAGAGTTAAGACCCTAAAACCATTCAAGAGATGGGCCAGAAATGGGGAATAGATACAACCGATTTTTACACTGAAAGAAAATCTGGAGCCCTGATTCCAAAGCTGTTCACCACAGAGATTCGTTTTCTGTTCACACCCTCCCCTGAGAGTGAATCCTGCCACACCTGTCCAGTTAACAGGCAGAGGTATTCATTCAGAAAGAGATAAGAAACATGAGCTCCCTCTGGCATTGCTGGCCAGATGCCCAAGGAATCACTTCCTGCTTCAGGCTAAGGAGAAGAACAGAACTGTTCACTTTCTGGGATCCCTGACTCTGAATCTGCCTCATTAATTTCTATCTCCTGTCTTCCTGTTCTCACTCTTAGGACTTAATACATCACAAAAGCAAGAATGAAATGTGGTAGGTTATTTGTTTTCTTCTTTTCCTCTTTAAGATATCAAAGGGAGCACATGGTCCATTGTGACGTGGAAGTGATGGCCACTGGAGCACCTTCATTCCACAGAAACAGGAGTGTGTGGTTGGTATCTCTCACTCTGTGGCCCAACAGGCAGCTGAGAATGCTAGCCACAACCACTATTTCCACCTACTAAGCCAGTGTCCCAAAGGTTTTACAACTTCCAAGAACAGAACCACCAGCTAGAGAGTAAGTGTTTAAAAATCTGAGCCTGTGGGAGACAGTTCAGATGCAAACTATAGATAGCACTGACCCTAAGAAGAGTGTCTCTCTAAACCATGGCAGGTGAGATGCATCATTCATCCATTGAGACCAACACACCAAAACTAACAGACTTTTCAGTGATACTCCGCAGTTTCAAAACAATTTTTTTCTTTGCTAAAACTAATTTGTTTTAAGCATCTGGAAAGGGCAAATAAGACATGATAACTGCCTATTGCCAGATAATGTAAAGGTAAATTGACTCAGCAAGTTAGAAATTAGGATTACCTTTTCACTAAGAAAATGCAGAGATGAAAAAATTTAGAAACATTTTACTCACTATGTTCAGAGTCCTCTAATGGTATTTTTCAACTTTAAAAGCATGAAAAATAAAATAAAATAAAAGCATGAAGCAATTAAGGAACAAGGCAAAAAAAAAAAAAAAAAAAAGAGCAAAAGTTCAAATAAACTTGAAAAAGAAAAGCTCTCTGTCTCTTCCTCACTCCTTTCCCTCTGTCCCCCTGACACCTCTTCTGCCCTTTCTCTCCCCTCCTCCCTTCTGCAAAAAAATCTCCTTATAACAACAACAAAAAAAGAAATAATGTTTAGCACACAAGGTTGTCTATTTATTGAACTCATTTGATAACTTGTTATGCACGTGGTCCTGGTACTATGTACTGGGTGCTTGGATTACACTAAGTAGACACAAAATCTCATTCTTGAATAATTGGTCTGTGAGAAATGGGCAGCAACAGGAAATACAAACAATAAATAAAGACAATAATATATTTCTAGGTAACAGAAAAGAATATTATTAGTCACGAACTCTAAGAAGAAGGTGATTTGGGAATGAAATGGTACTCTGTTGCTTAACCCCATTGTGAAGTTAAGATGTGAATAGACTTGCAAGGATTGGGCTCAAGAGAGTAAGGGGAAGGGAGCATCTGCAAGTTCTTTTAAGCAGGACCCAAGATGCTGGAATAAGGACAGAAGCTGTGTAGAGCCATAGTAAGAGAAGGATCCTGAGGATGAAAGCAGAGCACTTCCAGCAAGTGGTCCTAGGGAACTTTACAGTGATTCCCAGGACTTTGTATTCCAAAAAACAGGAAGAAGGCAGACTGTGGGAAGTTGTGACCTGACATGTTACACCCTGCTCACCCTGGCAATTGAGCTGGTTAAAAAGAAGAGGAAATAAATTTAAAAGCAAAACTGTAAAGACAGAGGAAAACTAATTTAAAAAACAATGGGGATTGTCAGTGGTAGTTTGAGGAGGTCTCAACCACACAGCAGAAGGTCCAGAAAGAGAAAACAGAAGTTGGACAGGGGGTTGGAGAGCTGGTGAGAAAAACTACAGAAGTCAGATAAATAAGTTTCCTATCAGCAAGTAAGGTATAAATCTTCTGCCCCAAGGTCTCAATGAGATCTACACAAGCGAAGAAAAAAAATATCTGAAATCAGTTTAAAGAAATAAATGCCCATACACCTTTAAAGAGGAAAACAGCTAATATGGTGATTTCTCATGAAAGTAGAATGAGAATATCTGACTTTCTATTTTATTTTATTTTTTATTTTTTTAACCAGCAACAGCAGAGCCAGAACATGTTACGGCAAAGCCTCCTAACATTAGGGATCAAATTATTTTGAACTAAGAATTCCATACTCAAGTCAATTTCACAAATGCCAGGGGAAAATAAAGGTGCTTTCTGAAATGAAAAGTTCCGCTAAATGTTCTGAACGTTCTATTTTAAATATATTCTGAGAACTTCAAGAACATTGAAGACATTGGAAGGAATAATAATAAGACCAATAATAAGTTTATTGTCACATGATCAAGATAATCAAAGAAACAAAGTCAGCCAAAGTTAATGTATTTCAACTAAATGCTAGTACCATACCCACTTATATTTTTCCAATTTAACTTTTTAAGATAATTATAGATTAGCATAAAAATTTAAGAGATAATAGGGATCTTCTACTCAGTTAAAAGGTATAGAAATTACAAGTGCAATCTTGTAAGAAACAACCACAGTTTTATCGATCACTATATAGTTTTATATTCCATTCAGCAATATATAAGATAGCTTAAGTGCACCATTGCTTATGTTTGGCATTATCAAACTGTTCTATTGTAACTATTATGATGGGCATACAATTAGGTATCTCACTGAAGTTACCATGTTGAATATCTTATGTTCTCTTTGGTGAAATAATTCTTTTGTGTTGACCATGTTTTGATTGTTGGGTTTTTAGAGAGGGAGGAGGAAAAGGGCGTATGAGAGAGAGAGAGAGGCATTGAATTGAATGTCCTGGTAAGAGATGAAGCACTTCGGCAAGCATTACGGGAGAGGGCCTAAGCCATAACCTTAAGTCTCACCAGACCAGACAGCAGAGAGTTCTACTCTTAGACATTTCAAGAGTCGGGAGGTCCTGCCCTGTGTGGCACCTGGCTCAGTCAGTATGTGGTCTATGGTAAGTGTCTGCAATGAGGTTACCTCCAACTGCAGGTGGAGGAATGGAGTGTGTCTGGTGAGGAGAGGATGTGATTGAGCGCTCTGTAAAACTCCTCACAGCAGCTTTGGGAGCCAGGCCTTCCTGCAGTTGTGATAGGGGAGAGAGGGAGGGGAGCAGCACCCTGGGGCTCTTCTGAGTGGCTGGAGGGTCTGGTTTCTAACAAGAGTGTTCAGAGGGCTTCTCTTGCTGATTTCCATGATCCAACAAGAATTAGGCTAGACATCATTAAAGTTGACAGATTTTGCTGTGTGAAAACTTCCCTTAAAAAATGAAATGATGCAATATGGGTGGGGGACCACATTTGCGTTCCACTTATCCAAAAGGAGCAAAACCTAAAATATACACACAAATAAATGGCCACACAGTGTGCAAGATTGATAACTCTTAGTCATTTCTCCTTCTCTCCATGTCTTTTACTCCCTTTCTTGTTTTATGGAGTACTGAGAACTTGCAGTTTTATTCTCCACAAGAGCATCAGAAACGAAGTTCTTATTCCTTTGCCTTCTCTGTGGGAAGACTTCCCTTAACTAAGATGCTGTCTTTGGAATTTGGAGGTAAAACTTAACCAGTTCAAAGAATTTCCCTTCTGTTACTTTCCTAGTAGCTCTTCTATTTTTCTTTCATAAAATGTGTCGTGAACTTTGTGGAATTCCTTTTCTTCTTTATTGACAAGATAGTGTGAGTTTTCATCATCTTGTTAACACAGTTGCCATTATTTATATTTGGATGTTCAATGACCCTTCTAGCCCAGGAATCATTACTGACTGACCATGTTTACTAATTTTTAAAAATATTGTTGGATTTTTTTAATATTGTGTTAGATGCTTTTGTCATCATATTCATGGGGGATATTTACAATTTTCTTTAAGAAAAAGTAACTCTCAGGCCAGTGACATGGTTTAGTCTGCAAAGGCATTGGCTGAATAAGCCTGATGACCTAGATTTGGTGGAAGCAGAGACCCAATGACACAAAGTTGTTCTCTGACCTCCACTGGCACACTGTGGCACATGTGCCCACACACAAATCATGTGCCTACATGCACACACGAACGGTGACAATAACAATTGTGATAATTTTTGAAAGCCCAAATCTTCTCTCTGCAACTTTAATATTGGGGTAGCAATCTGGAAGATGAGTCCTCCCATTTTCCATAAGAGATTGCATAGAATTACTATTGATTATATAAATATTTGTTAGCACTGTGAGAGACGTTGTCTAGGCCTGGAGATTTTTCCTACAGAAGTTAGCTACAAAGTCAATTTTCTTTATAGCTATAAGGATTTTTTTAATTGGGTGAGTTTTGTACGGTGTATTATTTTAGGAATTGGTCCATTTCATCTAAGGTGCCACATTTATGGTTTAGATTTGTTTATAAAAGTCTCTTCTGTGCCCCAAGGTCCACACTTTCTCAGTATTGTTAGACGTTTACTGATTTTATCAGTCCTTTCAAAGAGTCAAATTTGCTTCATTAAATTAACCTTTTCTCTTTTAAATTCTTTTTGATTCTCCCATTATCTTTATCATTTCTCCACTTTGGCTAGTTTTTGGCTTAATTTGTTTTTCACCATTTTATTAATTGGAAAAGAACTAATAGAATCAAATGTATGTGTGTGTATACATATATACAAATTGATAGATAGATAGATAGATAGATAGATAGATAAAAATATGGAATTTATTAGTCTGCCTCACAGGCTATGGTCTGGGTAGTCCAGCAATGGCAAACTGGTTCCCAGTGGAAGGGCCAAAAACCTGGCAGTTGTTGAGGAGGTAAGATGTCCATATGTCTCAGCAGTTACAGTCTGGTGCTGGGGGTTCTGGGAGAATCCCTAGGCAGGTGCTGCTCTTCAGTCTATATGGAATCATGAAGAAGTAGGTTAAGACCCATGAAAGGATGCCTCAGCAGCAGGGTAGATGACAACTGGATCAGGAACAAGCAGGCAAAATGTAACCACTTCCTTCTTCCATGTCCTTTCCAGTGGGCTGCCACAGAAGTTATGGCCTGGATTTAAAGTAGAATTTCCTGCCTCAAATAACCCAGTCAGAACACTTTCTCACCTGGGTGCTCAGCAGCATGATTTTTAGTTGATTCCAGATGTATCCAAGTTGAAAGCCAACATCAGCAGTACAGTGATCTGTGTCCTGAGAGGGGGGGAACCTTGATTTCCAACTTGAGATTTCTATCTTTTTTTTTTTGTAAACAAATGCAACACTCAAATTTTCCTCTAAGTACTATATTGACTATATATAACTTTTGGTGTATTATATTTTTATTTAATTCATCTCAGAGTATTTAAAAACTCTGTTCAGTCTTCCTCTTTGACCCATAGGTCTTATCAAGGCATGTTACTTAAGCTCTTCTTTTTTGTTTGGAGATTTTTCTGTCTTTTTTTTTTCTAGTTGTATTTACATCTTGGGGTTAGAGAACATACTGTATCACAGTTATTTTAAATTTGTTGGATTTTTGTTGTTGTAGGCCAGGATAGTGATACACATTCCTTTGGTGCATGAAAAGAATGCTAAGTAAAAGACTGATATACAAATGTGACTTATATCCTGTTGGCTAACACTGTGGTTGAGTTTGTATATTTTGTCTACCAATTGTTGCAACCCAGATTTGATGTCTCCAACAACAACTATGGCCCTGAGCTCTTTTCAGTTCTATCAGTTTTATTTCCATCTCTTTAGCAGTTCTTTTTGATTACTGAATGCTCATTCAGAATTTCTAAGAATTCTTTAAAGACATGCTTTTGTTAATACATAATATCCTTATGTTTGATTTTTGCTACTTTGTGATCATCATTAAACACTAAACTACATTTTACATATTACAATATACATTATATTATTTATATTATTATTTCATTATTTAATCTACCTTATTGGATATGATATATATCCATTTCCCACTTTAAAATATCCTTTTTAATATTTATGCCTCTATTCTATTCAGCATATTTAAACCATATACAGTTGATATAGTTATTGATGCACTAAGATTATATGTTCCATCTTACATTCTTTTTACATTTCTTCTACTTTGTTTACCAATTTGCCTTTTAGAATTCCTCTGTAGCTTCCTTTTAGTGGTTATTATAGATACTGTATTATTTGTGTAAATGTTATAATCCTGTTTTAATGAAATGATTTCACCATTTTGAGTGATGGATGGAAATTTTGCTTCTTTTGATTTTCCCCTGTGTCTCCTTATATTTATCCTAAAATGTCCCCATCATTTTATTTTCATTTTTAACCACAAAGAGCAGTATTATTGTTTTCTTGTTCTGCAAAATACATACATTTGAAGGATAAAAATCAAGTGTGTCATGACCAGTAAGCATCTTTTTTTTAATACATTTTTATTAATTTATACATATTACATCTCAGTTGTTAGCCCATCCCATGTATCCTCCCATCCCTCCCTTCCTCCCACTTCCCCCCCCTACTCCCCTCCCCTATGTCTGTGTCTGAGGGGGATCTCCTCCCCCTGAATATGCTCATACGGTATCAAGTCTCTCCTTGGTGACCTATTATCTTTCCTCTGAGTGCCACCAGGCATCTCCATCCAAGGGACATGATCAAATATGGGGCACCAGAGTTTGTGTGAGAGTTAGATCTTCTTCTCCACTCAACAGTGGAGAATGTCCATCGGCTAGTCCGGGTAGGGGTTCAAGGTTTTTACTGCCTATTTTTTCCTTGGCTGTTGCCACAGTTTGCGGAGGACCCCAGGGCCCAGACTCGCCTGTAGTTTTCCAGGACCCACTGGATCCTTCCATTTCCTCTTTCTCCCAGGCTTCTCACACCTAAAGTTTCAATAGGATGTCCTCCCCTCTTACCCATTATTCTGGTAGGTACAGTTTTTCATGGGGACGTACACCTTGGGCTAGTGTCTCGATATAAGTGAGTATATACCATTTAGCTCTTTTTGCTTCTGTGTGAACTCACTCATTATGACAATTTCTAGTTCAATCCATTTGTCCACAAATTTTGGAAATTCCTTGTTTTTAATAGCTGAGTAGTATTCCATAGTGTAAATGTACCACAGTTTCTTTATCCATTCTTCTGTTGAGGGACACGTAGGTTGTTTCCAAGTTCTGGCTATTATGAATAAGGCAGCTATGAACATGGTTGAGCATATGTCCCTGTTGTGTGGTAGTACATCCTCTGGGTATATTCCAAGGAGTGGAATAGCTGGGTCTTGAGGAAGCCCTATTCCCATTTTTCTGAGAAAGCACCAGATAGCTTTCCAAAGTGGTTGTACTAGTTTGCATTCCCACCAGCAATGCAGGAGTGTTCCTCTTTCTCCACACCCTCGCCAGCATGAGGTGTCAGTTGAGTTATTGATCTTAGCCATTCTGATGGGTGTAAGATGGAATCTCAGTGTCGTTTTGATTTGCATTTCTCTGATGACTAAGGAGGTCGAGCATTTCTTTAAGTGTTTCTCAGCCATTTGATATTCCTCTGTTGAGAATTCTCTGTTTAGCTCTGCGCCCCATTTCTCTATTGGGTTATTTGGTTTGGTGGTGTTTAATTTCTTAAGTTCTTTATATATTTTGGATATTAGACCTTTGTCAGATGAAGAGTCGGTGATGATCTTTTCCCAGTCTGTAGGCTGTCGCTTTGTTCTCTTGACAGTGTCACCAGCCTTACAGAAGCTTCTCAGCCTCATGAGGTCCCATTTATTAATTGTTGATGTTAAGGCCTGGGCTGTTGGTGTTCTGTTCAGGAAGTTGTCTCCTGTGCCTATGAGTTCCAGACTCTTCCCCACTTTTTCCTCTAACTGGGTTAATGTCTGTGGTTTTAAGTTGAATGACCAGTAAGCATCTTAAAAGATGGTCACTATCATTACCCAACTAGAAACAACTCAGACCACAGTGAGATTCTACTTAGCAACAACACTTAACACAGCTATATTAAAAAGATGAATAAGCTCTTTTGGGCTATAGATGCTTATTTTCATTGGGAGTTGCTTGTAACTTATTAGTGGTCTTATTCAGATGGAAAAATGAGGTTGGACTCAGGGATGTCTCTCTTTTCCTCTATCTTTCTTTTATAGATCTGGAGATAGGGGTTGAAAAGAAATAAGGGGGAGATATAGAAATATATAAGGATGATAGGATAAAAAGTAGATTATTGAATCGACTCCTCTGATACAGTGGTATAGAATTCAAATTTAAGATTGTTCTGTATACACATTGTATATACTTTTACTCTAATATGAGGTATTGAACCCATACTATTCAATTATAATACAAATCTTACTTCCTATACCTTGAAAGTGCTATTGCAGGCTGTTTAGGATAGTTAAGTAATACAAGCTAATTGTTAGTTCCGTAAATCATGGTCATGTCAACTACCAGTTTTTAATCACAAGAATATACATCCTATGTTTAACAGATATATATGATCCTGATTAGATAAGGTAAAATAGTTAGATAAGGTTTTCAAAAACCTCAGATTCCTACAGAACATAGCATTTAAAGATGCTATTACTATTGTAGAGATTCGCTGACAACATGACAGGTTAACTCCTGGCAACAGCCAGCACTCCTCAAGAAGATGATGAGCATCAAAGAACCTCCTTATGGCGATGGCTTCAAATGTGGCAAACCAGCCAGTAGGCAAAATGTTCTCATTTCTTCTACAGACAGAATTTTGACTGAAAATGGGCAAGATTGAATACAGATAAAGTTGATAGCCAAACTCTGCCAAGACAAGGTAAGCAAGTCTTCAATAGTTCTTGACTCATAAATATGTCTGTTAGACATATTGGGCCAGAAGGCTGAAGATTACGCTCCAACGTTATAGAGAGTTTTGGGTGACTGCTCAGGCAGCAAACTCTCTATCATTTTTTGCTAATTTTGGAAGCTGCTATCTTGCACTTCCAGTTCACTCAAGTATTTAAGTTTCATTCCTTCTCAAGTTTCTGATGGGGATGAAGGCCAGATAGTTTAGTCTTACAATTAACCTTGGTTGTTTATGGGTTGTCATGTTTTTTAGGTCTAGATAGATGTTTTAAGTTGACAGAGATAAGATGTGATGGATATTGATTCTCATTCAGAACTTTAGAAATACCACGAGAGGAGAGATGTTTTCTACAAGGCTGCCAAATACAGTTAGCCAAAGCACCATGAATGTAACGTTCATATAATCCCTGATTGTTTCTGGTTCTTCTTGCTGTATGTCATTTTTTATTTGTGTGTAATAATATAAACGTATAGGCCAAAAAATAAAATAAAATCTTTAGAAAAAAGATTAACAAATAGTATAAAATTGGTGAAATTTTAAGCTCTCACATACTGCTGATAGGGGTATATAACAGTTTTACTTCTTTAGAGTACAGGAAGTTCCTCTACATTAAATATGCAGTTGCCATAAAATTCAGTGATGCCTAAGAACAGAAAATATGGAGAGTAGGAGCTACCTTAGGCATGGCCACAGAGGAAGAGGACACAGGCAGGCCAGTTGAGACTTGACAAGCTGGGGCCGGATGATAGGGGAGGAGGGCTCCCTCTTTCTGAGGACCAGGGAAGGCAGGGAGGGGTGATAGGGGCGGGACCTGGAAGAGATGACGGAGCAGACTACAATCGGGATGTAAAGAGAATAAGTTATAAATAAAAACATTTTTAAAAGTTCAGGAAAAAGAAAATATTCTTATAAAAGGTGCACAGCAGCACTCATAACAGAATGACTCAAAATAGCCCCAGATGGAAACACCACAAATGTCCATCAACTGGTATATAGATTTTTTAAAAAAAGTGTAGCATATACTCACAGTGAAATATTTAATCATAAAAATGAATAAGGCTATAATATGAATAAACCCAGAAAACTTTGTGATACATGTTAAAAGCCAAACATAAACGGCCATGAGTTGTATAATTCTATTTGTCTGAAGTTTCCAGAGCAGGCAAACCCTTGGAGAGAGGAAGTAGCTCAGGGACTTCCAGTAACCAAATGGAGGGAAAAACAGCTGCTAGTGTGTACAGAGTTCTGTGGACGGTTGTGAAATGTTTTGGATTAGAAAATGGTGACAGTTGTGTAACTTCAAGATAGTATTTCAAAACGCTGAGTTGTGTGCATTTTGTGGGCAGGTTCTGTGATATTTAATTGTAGCTCCTTCTTGTAAAGGAAGGTTACATAGTTAGGGAAAGCAGAAGGCTTTTGTGAGCCCTGAAATTCCTCAGTGCTGTCTCTTCATTCTCTTTAATAAGTCATTTGTTTGTTTATAATTAGTTATGTGAATGCTTCATTCTCTAAATCTTGGTCATATTCACCCTTTCCTTGATTCCTCTGACACTGGCAATCTCCTATATTTACCCAACTTTAGTGTTCTGGTGTTGTTGTTTTGTTTTGTTTTGTTTTGTTTTGTTTTATACCCATGAAGTTCAATTTGTGCTGCACATGGAAGATGTATGGTCACTCACTGGAACAAGGCCTACGTACAAGAGGCTGTGCTTTGAAAGAAAACTGACTCTCCCTCTTTCAGGATCGATGTATTGCCAAGATCTCCTTGGCTGGAGGTAGGACTTCCTGTCCACACACCCTATCCATGGTGAGCCTTGGTCTTGTTGGAGCTTGCAGACTTCTTGCATACACTGTCATAACCATTGTGAGGTCAGGGGTACAGTTTTCCTGCTGTGTCCAGAAAATCGTATTTCTCTGTCGTCATCTACATCCTTATAGCCACTGGCCTCACTGGCCAAAACGCCAAAAAAGATAACCCAGTCCTGGTACTGGACGTTTTACTTTGTGACCCTATAATATCTATTAGGAGTATTATATTATCCTACCCTCATTATAGGGTAAGCCCACTTAAGTTCTTTATATGTGTGTGTGTGTGTGTGTGTGTGTGTATAGTTTCTACAGTTGCAAGTAGGTTTCCATATAACTTTCGCAAAAAGAGTTTAGTCTTAGTTATTCTTCACTGTAGTCATTCCCCTACCCTGCCTTCCCAACCCCCACACCAAATTAGCTCTTCCTGGCTTTTTTTTTCCTTTCAAGCCTTTGCACTACCACATTCTATGCTCCTCCTCTTTCTATCTCCCCATGGCTCTGACTAATTTCCTGACATCTATGAGTGTTCCAAATAAAACACATATATCCAAAGATTCAAAGCAAATGTACAAATGGGAGAACGACATGAAATTTTCAGTCAGAATGATTGTTTTTAGCTCCATCCACTTGTCTGTGAATTTTGTTTTTTTTTAACGGCAGAATAATATTCCATTGTGTGAATGTACCACACTTTCATTACTTGTTTGTCAGTTGACGATCATCTAAGCTGTTTCCATTCCCTAGCTCTTGTTAATAAAGCAGCAATAAACATGAATTACTAGAACCCTCTATAGTCAAATATAAGTCCTTTTGGCATATGCACAACAGTTACATAGCTGGAACATGCGGTTAATCTACCTCTAGCTTTATAAGAAGCTTCCACAGGTGTCAGTAGTGGCTGCACTAGCTCTCGTTTCCACCAGCAGTAAATAAAGGCTGCGCTTTTCCCTTTTTCCATATCCAAGCCAACACTTGTTCACTGTTTCTCAGTGTTGGTTTTGCTTTTATTTTATCTTAGCTATTCTGTCTGGGGTAAGATGAAACCTCGAAGAAGTTTAAATGGCCATTTCCTTGATAGCTAAGGATGGTGAATGTTTTACAGGGTTTTTTTTTCCCCCACATTCGTTTGTAGTTCATCATTTGAGAACTCTCTGTCTAGTTTCATGTTTTAAATTTGAATTGTTTTCTTGATGTCCTGGATTTTTTTTTCAGTTTGTTGCATCCTAGAAGCCTACAAGTAGAACATTATGATAGGCAGATTTGGGCTCAGGGGTCCCGCTCAAACTAAGGCACCAGCCAAGGACAATACAGGCGGTAAACCTTAAACCCCTACCCAGATCTAGACAATGGACAGAACACTCTCTACAGTAGAGTGGAGAGTGGGATATTACTTTATCACATACTCCGGTGCCTCACCTTTGACCATGTCTCCTGGAGGGGGAGACCTGGTGGCACTCAGAGGAAGGACAGCAGGTTACCAAGAAGAGACTTGATACTCTATGAACATATACAGGGGGAGGTAATCCCCATCAGGAACAGTCATAGGGGAGGGGAGTAAGGGGAAAATGGGAGGGAGGGAGGAATGGGAGGATACAAGGGATGGGATAACCATTGAGATGTAACAAGAGTAAATTAATAAAGGAGAAAAAAAAGAGTATCTAATTTCCCTCTTCTGCATTTAACTGTCCAATATAAAAAAAACATTACTTGTTGAAGCTGCCTTCTTTTCTCCAAGTGTGCATTTTTAACAATGATGTTAAAAATCAGGTAGCAGAGGTGGGTAGTAGTGGCACATGCCTTTAATTCCAGCACTCAGGAGGCAGAGGCAAGCAAATCTCTGTAAGTTCGAGGCCAGCCTGGTCTATAGAGTTCCAGGACAGCCAAAGCTACACACAGAGAAACTTTTCTCAAAAACCAACCAACCAAACAACAACAACAACAAATCAGGTAGCTGTAGGAGCAAGCTGGACACTTATCTGAGTCTTCAATTCTATTCTATTGACCAATGATTCTATTTTATGTTAGTACCATATGGGTTTTATTACCATAGTACCATAGTAGAAACTGAAATATTGGATGGTGATTCATAGGTTCACTTTTCTTAAAAAATATATATTTTATTAAGAACTTATTAATCAAAAAAAGAACTTATTAACCAAGAGTACCTCACTTATGATCCGACTAAACTAAACAATAGGAAAAGGAGATTAAAGAATATAATAATGAAACCATAAGGATATCAATTCTGAAGAATGATTCTCCTGGTGTAATCAGCAGGATTTCTTCTGCTGGAACCTGGAGCAACCAGAACCTGGAGCCTCAGCTGGAGCCTGGAGCCCTGAAGCCTTTCCTTCGAGCAGTTCTCTCTAGGAGCATCTCGAAGGGGAGCGATAAATAGTCAAAACTATACCAAGTCTCCAAAGGCCCCGCCTCTTGTTTTTGGCTCACATTTATACCTCCTCTCAGAATTTGTTCAAGGATGTTTTTCAGCTAGTTAACAACCAATTTCCCACACATGGTGGTTCAACTTCTAAATCGATAAACATCACCTGCTCTCTCACAAGCCTTTTTCTCATCCCCCATTTGTGATCTAAACAAACAAAAAAACAAAAACAAAACAAACAAAAAAAACATGTTTATCTCTTCTTCAGCAATTCCTGTTTTACAGGATTGTTTTTGGCTATCCTGAGTCTTTTGTGTTTCCAAGTGAAACGTAAAATTATTATTTTTCCAATTTATTTGAAGAATTGGCATTTTGATGGGGATTGTTTTGAATCTGTATACTACTTGTGGATAGCCCTGGCAAACCATGTGTATTGGTTACCAAAAGGAAGCCCTTTTGGTATAGCTTCTTCAATTTCTTTCTTTCTTTCTCTTTCTTTCTTTTTTTTATTTTTTATTTTTATTTTATTTATTTATTTATTTATTTGGCTCTTTTAAAGTTTCATTGTGTAAGTCTTTCACTTCCTTGGTGTTTTTCTCATTTTTCCCAAGCTTTACTTCTAAGCAGTCATGAATGATATTGTTTCCCAATGTATTTCTGTGTATGCATGTCATTTGTATATAAGGCAGCTGCTGTTTTTTGTTGTTCTTGTTGTTTGTTTGAATGTTGTATTGTGCTACTTTGTTGAATGTGTTTCTCACCTGTAGGGATTTTCTGGTGGAGTCTGTAGCCACTTCTGTGCATAGATAATCACTTTAGGTAAGGCTACTTCTCAGTGGCTTTACTGAGTGATTCAACTCCTCTCCCTCACCTTTCATCCCTGTTTCTCTGCATCCAGTGGGACCCATCCATTGACGATTCTTTCCTGAGGTTTTAGTTGTCTTATTGAGTTTTTTATGTCTATCATTGTGTCAGTTCGGGTTTTCTTTAAAACTGCTGACTGGCACTGGGTGTGGTGGCACATGTCTGTCATTCTGCATCTAGCGGATGGGTGGCCTGGGTCGCAAGGGCCTGTTTCTCTCTCAGGGGTTGCAAGAGTGCTTTAAGGTGGAGCTTGCGGCATGGGTCACTAGGCCAGGTTCCTAGACTCACTGGGAATCAGCACAGAGCTAGCAGTGGTGGAGCAGCAGCCAAGGTAACTCTGCCATAGCTTCCTTGATCTCCTTAATTGGCAATCAAACTCCTCAAGCTGTGCTCAGTGGCTTCCCTCCACCCTGAGAATAAGTGGAGTCTCAGATGGTCATGGTGAAGGACTGATGATCAAGAGAGCCATGGAGCATAAATGTGAGCCACCCTACCCCCCAGCAAGTCAGCCAGCCTTGGGCAGAGGGGAGGGGTTTGAGGGTGAATGTGTCTGATTTGCTAGCACTAAGGGTACCACGATACTTAATCTATACACGGTGGTACAGTCTCTCATTTACAGGCAGTAACAAGGGGTCCTATCACAAGAAGGAGAAAACAGTACTTAATTGTCCTATGTGTGAGGGGATGACTGCTAAGGACAATTAAAGGTCATTTGCTGGAGGCTAGGATCTCCTCAGCATAGGGTGGGGTACTTCTAGGAATTCCTTGTGCTTGTTGGAGTTCCTTATAAGCAAATGATGAGGCCTATAATTTTACTTTAGGGCTATGTGACATTCCTTACAAAATCTAGGGCTTACCACATCAGGTGGAGTGAGAACCCCACTAGGAAAAAAGAGTCAGCTTTCATAGACAGGGCACAAAACAGATATTCAGAGAAGTCAGACTTCAATCTTATCCAGCAGAGTCCCACACATACCCTTTTAATCCCATTTAATCCCAGCATGGGAGGAGCAGAGGTAGGCAGATACTTGTGAAAATTTTTGCAAAGAAATTTTTTTCAGACTATGTTTTTTTTTCTTCTTCTTCTTCTCCTCCTCCTCCTCCTCCTCTTCCTCCTCCTCCTTCTTCTTTTCTCTCTGTCTGTCTGTCTGTCTGTCTCTGTCTCTGTCTCTGTCTCTCTGCCTCTCTCTCTCTCTCTCTCTCTCTCTCTCTCTCTCTCTCTCTCTCTCTCTCTCTCTTCTCTCAGACTGGATTTCTCTGTGTAGCCTTGGTTGTCCTGAACTAGGTTTGTAGACCAGAATGTCCTCAAACTCACACAGATATGTCTGCCTCTGCCTCCCTGTGTGCTGGAATTACAAGTGTGTGCCACCACACCAGCTCTCACTGTGTTTTCATGCCTAGGATTGCCATTCTTATTTCCTTCATGTCTTTGTCTTCTTTTTGTTGTTTGACCAGGGTTATAATCATTCTTTTGAATTCTTTATCTGGGGCTGCTTTCCCTTTCTTTTTCTTCCTTTCTTTAGAAGGGGCTAACTCACAGCAGATCTGGAATGCCACTTTCCTCTATCTGGAACTACAGTCTTCCTCAGGCCTTCTGCCTGTCAGCTGCAGTTGGCTACCTTCATCAGTTTGGCCAAGGAGCTTAAAACATGTTTTCCTGGCAGTGTGGACTGGTTCTGCATCTCAAGGCTAGATAAGGCAAAGGGAGGGGGGCTAACCAGAAAGCCAGAAGGGGTCTGGCAAATCCTGACATGAGAGGGCAATGGTTTGGGTTTCCAGCTGTGTGTCGAGAGTTGCCTTGGGAAGCAGGCTGAAAGCTGATGAGTCCCAGAGGGAAGGAGAGGGTCCCTGGCAGGTGGCTGTGCATGAAGATTTGTGAAGAGGCACACAGGCATATCTGTGTCACGTGGGCAGACTAGACATCCTTCCTCAACCTTCCTTTCCAGTACTGAACAGTGTTTACCTGCTTTGTTCTGTCACTCACCTGAATTCCATCTCTATCCATATAAAAAGTACATGTATAATCTTACAGGAATAAAGGTCTGCTCTTGTCTCTGAATGAACTCATTGTTTTTGAGAGCATTTACGGATCCTTACTGACAGAGTTGGGGGAATTTTACCTGATCTACATGTACTTCACATTCTATATGTGAGACATGTTTAATTTATGCACAATTCCCCATATACTGTTTGAAACTCTGCCCCATTTCCCTCCTAATATACAGTTTAGATGACAAGTCAAAGACATAAAACGGATTGTTTTATGGGAGTAGACATAGATTTGACCTGATTATCAGTGAGAATTAGACACTGGGATATGGACCTAGCGCATTCCATACCATAATGGCTCTCATACAAAGTGTTGTGAAATAAAAATCTGAAGTAATGTTATGCCAGTTTGTTTTTGCTCCTCCCTTGTCTTGGAATAATCTCCCACATTAAAAAAAAATGTGTTCACCATAGTGAGGGACAGATAGATGCATAATCTTCGAAGATAGACAAATCACTGTGTCGTAAGATCAGGGACATCTACAGTGCAGCTGAGAAAAGAGAGAGATAGACTTAGGGAATCTTTAAGAACATAGATCACAGGATAAACAATATTTATCTGTTGTGCTGTGCTATAGTGGAACACTCTTCCTCCATCTGTTAAAAGGATCAATACTGATGTCTCATGGGCCCCGATGAGTAGTCAGGAGAGAAGAGAAAGCCTCTGTCTGAGGGACAGCAAAAAGTAAATGGAGAATTTCACATGAGCAGGAGAGATGGAGACAGAGGTAGATATGGGAGAGCAAACATCCCAGGAAGTTGTGAAAATCCTGAAGAAGGCATGAAAAATTGTACATGACTCTGTGCAGGGAATTCAAGGAAGTTTTGTAGTCCCAAAGGGCACATTGTAATATTTGATTACAAAGTCAGAAGGCTAGCAAAAGTACTTGCTAGGACTCCACCAAAAAACTACCTTCTTCCAATTCTGGTAAAATAAAGAATTGTTGACTTGGCTGCCTGTAAAATGAGAAAAATCTGGCACAGGACCAATATAATCAATTTATAGCCTTATAAATGTATAGCAATCTATAAGAAAGGAATCTACCCGAGACACTCCTCACCACCATGTATAAGTGTCTACAGGAACAACATACTATGTTCAAGAAGTAGGAAAGATGACCTACTGTAACATGTGAAGAAAACAGAACTATTTCCATTTACTTTTGGTCTATATTTTGAGATATACATAGTGCCTTAATACACAAATACATATATACTGTATAAAGAAGTATGTTTTCATAATTATATATGTGAATAATTTTTGTTAAAGACCCATAGCCTGTAAATTGTTAGATAATGAAATTACAGATAAGGTGAGGGTTCAGAGTTCAGTCAGCATCCACCACAGTAGACTTACAAGTCGAAGAATGGCCTAAGCTTTAGACAAACCACAAAGTGTTCTAATTCTTCTAACTGTCCCATGTCAGGCAGTTTCCCCTGGGGCTTCAGTGGACTGAGAAATCTTAAGGTGAATTACAAAATTTCCTTGGAAAAATATCCCAAGAAAAAACAATTTTAGTTATAATTGTAAATTGGCCACATGCCACAAACCTGGGCAGGTAAGTTTTGGTAGAAACCGGATTCCTCTGCTTTTGTCAGTTCAGAAGATTCAGACTCACTGTATGACATTTCTCATGAGCAAAAAAAAGGTATTGGTATTTATTACCAGTGTTTGTGCATATGTTCTCTATTTGATCCTTACTCAAGTTCTAGAATACAGTGATCATTACTCCATTTATCGAAAGGAACCAGAGACCTGCAGTTTGCCTAATATGTGGAACAGGAGTGTTCCCACTTAATCCATCTCTCTCTTGTCCCCCAGTGCCTTGGTGACAGGTTGGTGTGTATCCTCCTAGCTAGACAAAACAAAATTCATTCCAGTCCTCAGATCTTGAATATATATGGTTTTTGCTGCATATTGGAGCAAAGGAGGGGCCATGTTCTTATATTTTGAAATGGAAAGAGTCATGATAAAGAAATACCAGACTCATTCTAAGAAGAGTGGGTGAAGTCATGTAAACTCCCTTCCTGCTGTTTAATTACTGGCCCCTGAAGGATTTGTGAGGCTCTCTTTGACACTCAGCTACTGAACGCTGAATTTGAGCAATGATAATTGGAAAAAGTTTAATTGTCATCTTCATGTCATTAAAGCAATTTTGTGAGACAATTCAAGGGAGAAAGGAGCTGCAACTTCCATGCATCAGTGATTTGCTAAGTTACGCAGACTTGGATACCATTTATTTTTCAATTCAGAGCTACCTACATACATTAATTTTTTAAAAAATACAAACCTGGGTCTGGAGAAAATATTGGTATGAGTTTGCTGAAAAGGTTCAGTAGGGGCCATTTCTCAGCAGCAGCACGACTGGGGAGAAAGCCTATCTCTCTCCAGAGGGTGGATGCACTTCAAAGCAGACTATTAAATGATAAGGAGGGGGGGAAATGTAATTTCTCCAGAATAATTTTTACAACTACAGAAATATCTCACAGAAGTGGATACTTTATTCTCTTCAAAATGCATGTTGCTATAGCCTGTGATGGAATATTTAAAATATCCAAGGACCAGTATCTCCTGGGAGTTACAGATAGTGCAACTCATCTGAATGCTCATATTTCTATTGTCCGGAAGGGTAAATGCAAAATACTGGAGAAGGGATGCAAGTGACTCAATATGAGGCCTGGAAACAAAACTGTTGATCAAATGTAAAAGACAGGAGCCAATATCAGTTGGTCATTTTCATTGAGGTGGTGGTGATACGAGATATTTAAAAGGAGTTTTAAAGGAGACAAAAATAGGATGTTTATATTTACTGTATAAAATGTTCTAATAATGTACATGGCTATTATATTAAGTGTTTATAGGCATTTTGCTACTGTTGCATTTTAAGTAGATAAAATATACTGCCTGAGTATGAAATATTTATGAGCAAATTGGGAAAAACATTACAGTTGTTGGAATCACCAAAGTTGGGAAAGATTACAGCAACAGGCCAGAGGCAAGTATTTGCCAAGCTGGACCTATCATTTATCCCAAATATCTATATTTAAAATATAGCTACCCTCTCTTTCTTTCTACAATCATTGTCCAATCAGTTTTGCATTTTAATTCCTGTTTTAGTAGGCTAGAACTCCCTTGAGATTAAAGACTATCCAAAGTATTGGTGGCCACAGTGGTTCTCCACCCTCCCAATGCTGTGACCCTTTAATACAGTTCCTCATGTTGTGGTAACTCCCAACCATAAAATTATTTCCATCGCTACTTCAAAACTATAATTTTGCTGCTGCTATAAACATAATGTAAGTATCTGTGTTTTCTGATGGTCTTAGGCAACCTCTGTGAAAGGGTTGTTCAACAATCCCTCTAAGGGGTCATGCCCCAGGGGTTGAGAATTACCAGACTGATATGACATTCAACTCTTTCTCTGCTTATAGAGTACTTCACTGTTTTGAAGGCTTGTGAATGAGTTAAATTTATCCATTTTGTTGTTGTATTTTATTTCAAAAATATTCTTAACTTACTCTTTGCAAATACATGCATGTGAAGTTTTGTCCTCTTATCCACCTTCACAACTTTCCTCAATTCCCCCTCACAGCTCCTCAATTAGTCTCTCTCCCTCTCAATTATTATTCATATTACTACTAATACTACTACTATTACTACTAGTCTCTAGGTCCTATTAGCGCTGAGCATACGCACATGAATGTAAAACCATCCACTAGCGCATGTGCAAACAGTAGCCACACTCTGAAAGAAAAGTGACTCTGTCCTTCAGTGTTCATCAATTGCCAGCTGCCCTCACCTAGGGGTGGAGTTTCCTGAGCTCCTCTCTCATCCATGTTGACTCTTTGATTGGCTTGAATTTGATCAGGCCAAAACCTAAACCAAAACCAAACAAACCAAAACGAAACCAGGCCCTTTGTATTCTGTATTATTTTACCTACACTGCTTAACTTTCTGATTCTGGGTACATGCAGTTACTGAAATTGCTGTGTTACTCTGCTTCTACTTCCTCTTCGTAAAAGTAACTTTCATTCGCCTGTTTTAAATGTCCTTTTGGAGGCTTACTGTGTTTTTCTGCTGACCTAATCCTAGTCCTAGAAGGTTCTAGACTCCATACAATCTAATCTGAGCCTAGAATGATTTCGGCCTCAGAGACTCATTGCTCACCCTTTCTAGTTGTTTCTGAACTCTGGCTGGGTGGATCAACTCAACTGTTCTGGATCAAAGTTCTCTTCAAGATGACTGATGTAATCTGGCTTCTCTTGGCTTCTAACTGAATTTCTCTGCTTGGCTTCATACTAACTTTGGCAATCTGTTCTAATCTTGTGGCTCCTTCTCATTCTCTGGCTCTTTCTGTCTTCACTTGTATCTATCTTGTTTCTCTTGGCAACCTGTCTCTGTACAACTATCCCAATAAAACTTCTCTCTCTCTCTCTCTCTCTCTCTCTCTCTCTCTCTCTCTCTCTCTCTCTCTCTCTCTCTCTCCCCTCTCCTCTCCTCTCCTCTCCTCTCCTCTCCTCCCCTCTTTCTTAAGTTACCTCTCCTTCCTCTCTATTCTCCTATGAGTTGGACACATCCAATTCTGTCAACTCTTTCTCTGATTCACCACTTTGTCTGCCTCTCAACTCGGTGTCGCTTTTGAACATGGCTGCTTCCTTCTATAAGCTAACTTTACTTTCATTGTTTGTGATTAAAGGTGTGTACTGAGGGCATGTCTACATTTCAGCCTGAGTAGCCACATTGCTATATTAAAATTCCTCTTTATTTTTCTCTCTTTCATTTTCTCTTTGTGGAATTTATGCCTTCCCAAAGTTTTATTCACAGAAACCTAAGGCATCTGCCATTAGGTGCCTACTCTGTACTATGCCATGAGTTTTGCACAAATCAATTTTAATTTCTAGACATAAAGAGGAAGATTGAGAAGAAAAAATGCTATTTTAGGATTTTTTTTTCTTTAAGGTTTGCAGTAAGCATTACTTTCTCATTTACCCAAATGAAGATTACTTGGCAGCTACTAAAATCAATAAGAAACAGTGTTAATTAGAGAGCATCATTGTTGAGAAGGGATTGTAAAATGTCACTGTGGGTTGTCAGTGAGGGTTTAGGCTCACGTACAGTCTAACACTTTCTTTCATATATTTTCCTGACATAAAATAGCAGGCTGCCTCATTTTTAGAATAAAACAATTAAAATCATATATGGCGGTAGATCCGAAGAGATGTTTACCTCCTTTTGTCTTTTTATTCCCAATACAATATTTTGTGTAATTACTTAAGCTTTTTGTTCATACTGTCCCAACGAAATGAGCTATTGTCATTTCTTTTGAATTTTAAAAATGTATTATATTTTATTCACATTAGATCCTTATTGTTATCCCCTTGCTCTTACCTTCCTGTCCCGCCTCTCCCTCCCTCCTCTGCCCTATTCCTCTCCATTAGACCTCTGACAGAGGACCCTCCTCCCCCACCATTTGACCTCAGCCTATTAAATCTCATCAGGATAGCTTGCATCCCCTCCCTCTGTGTGTCTGCAAGGCCTCCCTGCCAAGGGGCAGGGTCTCTACTTACAATGTCCTTGGTTGGGGCTGGAGAGATGGCTCAGAGGTTAAGAGCACTGAATGCTCTTCCAGATGTCCTGAGTTCAATCACCAGCAAACCATTGTCCTGACAGATTTTAGAAAGGAAAGGGGATTTCAGGAATGTGCTGTTGCTTTTCTGTCACCTTTCAGCAAAGTGATGAGCAGCATATTAATAGAAAGGTATTACCTGAGCCCTGGGAAAGCATCACCTGAGAAGATTATAACAAATTCACACAGGGTTGAAAGCAGAGTTTGCATCAGCCAACTGGATTAGAAAATACCAAAGCTTACTGGACAGTAGGTCCCCAGAAGGCACTCAGCTGTGGGCTTCAATGTGGGAATTGTCACGCCTAGGTTAAACATTGTGTGCTCCGTTTGGTATAAAAGCAGAACTCTAAAAGATCTAATTTGTCTCCAGAGTAAAATAAAGAGATAGTAGTGTAAACACATTTAGGATCAAAATGAAATAAGAAAATCACATCCAGTGAGTGATACTGAACCAAACATTATGAGGTACGAGAAGAAACAGGACAATAAGATTTATGAGGAGTAGGGAAGGCAGAATGGTGATGAGGACAGGAGAGAAATTGGAGGGAACAAAATGGGGGTTGATCCAAATCCATTATATGCATATGTGGATTTCTCAATTAAAAAAAATTAGTTAAGAAATCTCTGTAACAAGAAAACCCAACTATGGCTAGGCATGACATGGTCAAATTTCCAAAATTCCATTCTAAGAGCGAAAAAAATTCTTCTAAATATTCAATGTGGAGGCACAAAGACAAACATGGCAGTAGATCTTTTTTTCATCACAAAAAATGCAGAATAGAAGATGATAGAAGACAATGGAGCAACAACTTGAAGTGGACTAGTCCAAGGACTTGTAAAGTGTGAAGGCCATCCACATCCAGCCCAGTGACATGCAATAAGCCCAATGCTTACAGTAAACATAACAGTGAACACACAATTCAAGTTCTCCATGCTAAAGGCAGAGCTCTACACAGAAAAATAATCAAGATTCTGTTATATATTGCATGAAAGAAACAAAAGGTAAGTCTAATATTAAATAACTGAGCTAAAAACCAATATATACAATACTACCGTAAACAAAAGATGGTGGAAGAAGCTGCATTATTGTCACAGATTGTAGAGAAAATAGTGTTCCAGTTGCACAAAAGGTGTCCTTTCATAACGACACGGAGGTCAATACATGAGAGAATGTAAAAGTTGGTTTTTTGGAGGGACAGGGATTTTTTGTTTTTGAGACAGTGTCTATGTATAGAGTCCTGGACCTCTCTATGTAGACCAGGTTAGAATTGAACTCGTAGAGATCTGTCTGCCTCTGCTTCCCAACTGCTAAGATTAAAGGTGTGCATCACCACACATAGCAAAAGTCCAAAACAGTATGACTATTCTTTGATTGAAACATGGGACTTCAGAAAACTGACAAGCCCAAATTTGTCAGGCTTAAATATATCTGTCTTGGAAAATGATAGAGCAAAGAAGAGGATAAGTTAGTAAGACTATAACATATTTAATAACACAGCCGTACTCCTTTACCAAAGTCAAACTTACATCTCCCAAGACAACAGAGAGTATATTTTTATCAAGTACACTTTGACAATTTACTCATGTAGATAATGTTTGGAGCCACAAAACAAGTCTCAGTGAGTTAAACTAGAATTCTATCAAAAATAATATCTTTTGTCAACAAGGGAGGAAAGGTAGAAATGATTAGTGTAAAGGATCTCTGGAATTTTTGATAACTAAACAACATGTTTCTAGTAGCTCTGAATTAAAGAATCTGTCCTAGGCTTTATTACAGACACAGTTCAACATCAGAGCCTTTCTTAGACTGTACTCAGCCTTGAATTCTAAATCCAGCACTAGAAAAACAAAAGATTAAGTCCAAAAGGATATTATAAAATATTTTAATTAACAAACTCTGGTGCCTGCAATTTGATTGCTCCCCTTGGTGAGGAGGCCTGAATACAAAGGAAGGAGATACAGGTTCTCCAGATGAGACATGATAGGCTGTGGTCAAATGGCCCCATCTTTCAGAGTTCTGGGGGAAGGGAACAGGGCAGAAAAAAAAAAGGAGGAGGGTGGGAACAGGAAGATAAGAGTGAGGGTATAACAATCAGGATGTAATGTGAATAAATTATTATTTTAAAAAGTACAAATGAAAATAAAACATTCCAAAATGGTTATGCTCCTGCATTCAGTAATTAGCAGTAATATTTCAGCATGCAAGTCCTATTTTGCAGTGCAAGAAAGGTCTTGAGTTTGTCACCTTAGGTAACTAGGAAATAGTAGAAACGTGATAATAAAAATTCTGGAAGTTAATGGAATTAAAGAATAGCTAATTTAAATATGCAACTGTCAGACAAGTTGTCTACAGCTAAATCTCAGGCATGGGTTTGAGTTCAAATGCCTTGTTTAGATCATCTCAGAGACACTGACAATTCTAAGTATTGGGAGTAGACAAGAGAAGCAAGCAGAATAGGCCAACTAATCATCATCAAGAAGTTTACCCCTTTGGACAGCTGCCATTTAGATGTGAACGCAGGCTGTCTTGGAGCCAGTGTGGAGTATGTCTTAGAGTCTGCCAACAGAGCAATAAAGAAATGGTGCCTCTTGTCCTCCAGTTTCCAATCCAATATTTCTCTCCAGAAATTATCATTTCCCTGACCAATAGGTCAATATTAACTCCAATAAAAGCAGAGAACTTTGGGTGTTTGCAATAAGCAGCCTCAGCATGTAGAGATGAGTCCCAGGAGAAATAAGAAGGAGCTATCAATAGCCTTAGCTATGTTAAAGTCATCCAGGAATGCAGTAACTTTTCAATTGTCCTTGCCAGTTAAATTATCTTTGGAGTGTCCAGCCTTTCACAGCTGCTGTTCAATAGATTGCTTCATCACATTTGGGCGTGTGGCTTCAAATGTTGGTAATGTGCTTGGGAGAAGGAGTGGGGTTCTAAGATGCACTGCAGCTGCCACACACACGCAGATGACAAAGAACAGTCCCCCAAGACAATGCAGGAGCTAGATTACCACTGTGAAACTTTCCTCCTTTAACAGGTTGAGTGCTGCTGAATCTGTGTAACTCATCAGATGTGTTTTTGCAAATTCTTGCGGGTATTTATTACAACATTCTATTCTTCTCTCTTCATCATGATCCTGGAGTGCAATTATGCTGACACTTTCCATTTCTCTTTCATGAGGAAACGTTTACCACAGGAAGCCTGAGCATGGAAAGAGTCATTAGGCCAGCAAGGATGATCTTCTCTGACCTGGCATACTGTTTTCTTCCCATTAGTCTTAGCAGCTAATATAATTCTCCCTATCCCAGCTGAGAAGGCAACATTAATGAGAGTCAGATGCAGAGACACCAAAACTCAACATCAACACGAGACTATTAGTGGGAAAAACCCCCAACCCAGATGAAAATTAACCCTATAAGAATATTTAGAACATGGGAGGATGTTACAATAAAAAAGTTTCCGTTCAGCTTATGGTAGCTAAACAAAGTCACAGAGTCTGAAGCATACTTCAAAGCTGCTAGCTCTAAGTTGGGCAGAATCTCGCACAACACTGGGCAGAATCTAAACTAATACAAATATTCTCCTAAACTATGGTAAACACACTACTCTAAACTGATATATAATACATATACCCCAAACATTTGCCACTAAGATGCTCAGGCGGCCATTCTCCCCTTCATCCTCCTACACCAGCCAAACCTCCTCCTCTCCAGGAAGCTCCGCCTTCCACTTCCTGTCCTCCTGCCCGGCTGATTGGATAAACAGCATGAAGGGCTTCAGTACTGAGTGGGCTGTGAATGTAGCTGATTTAAATGTCCATTCCACGCTCTACTATCAATAGAGTCGAGATTAGCAAATCGCACCAATGGGCAAGAACTCATTCACATTGTTGTAAACAAGTTTAATTTTCCCATTGGCTGATGGGCTGAGAATTTCTTAAGTTTCTTTTCATCAAGGTTTCCATTGTATAGTTTACAATATGGAAGTTTGCTCACATTAATTCTGGTAGACACAAGGTGTGTGGAGATGGAGCAAACAGAAATGAGTCTTTGGACAGTTTTGACCCGTAGCTTTGGCATGGGTTGAAATCCAGCCCATATCTAAGAGGGGATTTTTGTAAGCAAATGAAAATGCCGCGGTTGGTGTCACTAAGAGCTATTTTCTTAAATTTATATATCCACTTTACATCACTTTACCCGATCCCTCCTCACCTCCAAGTCCCACCGTCCCTTCCTCTTCTCCATCCCCCTGCCCTATTCCTCAGAAAAAAGGATCCCACCTTCCCACCTATCCCAGCTCATCAAGTACGATCAGGACTGAACATGTCCTCTTCCCCTGTGGCATAGGAAGGTAGTCTTGCCAGGGGGAAGTGATAAAGAAGCTAGGAACAGAGTCAGAGACAGCTCTCCCTCCCCTTACTAGAGGACCCACATAAAGCCTGAGCTGCCCATCTACTACATCTGTGTAGGAGGCCTAGATCCAGTCTGCACCTGGTTATTTCTTGGAGCGTCGGTCTCAGCAGGCCCCTCTGGTTCCTGGTTAGTTGGCTCTGTTTGTCTTCTTGTGATGCTTTTGTCGCCTCCAGGTTCTTTTCTCGTTCCCCACACTTTTCCACAAGACTCCCTACATATCACCCAATGTTTAGCTGTGAGTCTCAGCATCTGTTTTGAAGCTCTGCTGGGTGAAGCCTCTGTGACAATGTGGAGATCTAAGCCGGGGTAGGATCCCTGAAGGATATGAGAGGTACTCTAGCAGTGACTCCCAGTATCAGGAGCCATAGAGACTGAAGAGAATACCCTCTAACTAGACACATCTCCTAGTAGAGGGAGGGGAACACCAACCCACCCACAAAAACTTCGACCCAAAATTCAGCATGCCTACAAGATGTGCAGGGATAAAGATAGCGTAGACAAAACAGAAATAGAGGGAATGTTCAACCAATGCATGGTCCAACCCAAGACTAAGACTCACCCCATGGGGTGAGTCAACCCCTGAAACTATTAACAATACTTTACTGTGCTTGCAGAAAGGAACCTAGCAAAGTTGTCCTCTCAGAAGCTTCACTAAGAACTATTTTAAAAGGCTACCACAAACAGAAGCATGATTCCTCTCAGAATATGCTGGAAAACATAATCCTCACATTCTCCTGAAAAGGGGGTTATTTCCTGACTCCTTCAAGCACATTACAAAACACAAATGTATTTCACAAGGGAGTTATGCTATGATGATTCACAGTGCATGCATCATCTTTAGATTTGTTCCACAAGTGTAGAGGCAACTTACTTTTTTTTTCTCCTGGGAATTGGTTGCGAATGTCCCGCATCTGTGCTGTATTCGAGCTCACTGGTCTACTGTTGAGCTGTACTCCAACCCTGGCAGTATTCTAAATATTAGAGCAATGACAAAGTCAACTCAAAGACACCGGTCACCCTGGAGAGATGAAAATTCTGCAAAAACAGCGTAGATGTAAAGAAGGCAGATTCTTCTACAAGGAAGTCCCGTCTTCAAGGTTCAGAAGCAAAGGTTGCTTGAAGCCACACATTGACCATGCATGTCCTCTTTCTGCTGTAAGTTTCTTCTGATTTTCCCAAATGCACATAGGCATGCAACAAACATCCCAATCTGATATAAGGAAATGAGGATTTCTCCTGATGGCATTTTTCCGAGTCCACTTAATCACAGTTCCTTAGTTACATTTCAAATCTAGCTGCAGATTCCTAAAACAGAAGGAGCCTCAACTTGGTTTTAATGGCTTATCCTATTTGCTTAAAAATCAGTACTGTATTATCTGGACATTTCCCTTCGGTTATTACCTTTGTCTACTTACACTATACTTTCATGATAGCATATTTCATTTACTCAGATGGATTTAAAATTGTTTTTAGCAAAACCAATCAATCTGATACTTTCCCCATAATTTTGTTTTTCATGTTGGGATGGTAAGCACTGATTGTCAACCTGACAGGATCTAGGAGACCAGCCTCTGAGAATACCTATATGGATTAGTCAGCCTGTGGACATGTTCGTGAAAGTACACTAGGTTAACTGATATTGGAACACCTACCCTGAATATGGATGCTCCATCCTATATAATGGGCTGAAGTCCTAGATTATATTATGAGGAGACATATAGCTGAGCATGAGCATTCATCACCTTTGCTTTCTGACTGCACATTCAGTGTGATCACTGCCTCAAGTTCTTGCACTTCTGACTTCCCTACCGTGACTGCACTCTCCATCTGTCCTTTCCTCCTTAGGTTCTTTTCTCAGGTGTTTTAGCATAGCAATGACGCAGGTAACTAATAAATATGTTGATTGCCTCTGATGAGAAGTTAGGAAATAAATCGTTAAAACCAAGCTGCACTACAACCAAAATACGCTATACGGACTTGATATAGGAAGAATGGATCTGTATTTCTGAGCACTCCATAAGAAGATAACAAAAATGGTTAAATTTAGCATCCTATAGATGAGTTGTGCTGCACCCACTCATTGGCTGTGTGGTTGGTGCTCTCTGGTCTCATCATCCCATAGAAGAACATCAGAGCCCTGAGGACAGCCTTAGCTTGTTTTGTTTGCTGCCCCTCGCTGGTGCCTATGAAAGAGGCAGAGAAAAGGCACTTACACACAGACACTGGTAAGTGAATAAGGAACATATAACTGTTGACAGTAATTGTTAAATTCCTAGCATTTCAGGTTTGGAGTGCTGAGTCAGTGATGAATGAAAATACTGCTCTCACAGAAGACCTGAGTTCAATTCCCAGAACCCATGTGGGAAAACTCACAGTTCTCTGTAAATCCATCTCTAACTGGCCTCCATGGGCACCTGCACTCATGTACGCACACACACACACACACACACACACACACACACACCCCACTTAAAAATTCTAAAAATCTGTAGAAACAAAAGCCCTGATTTTTAAAAGTTGTATTCTTTTTTTTTTTTTTTTTTTTTTGGCTGTGACATAGTTGTTTATTTTAAATTGTTTTAATGCTTTAACTTACTCTTTGATAACTTCATACATTTACACTCCCCCCCCCAGACAGCACCACAACGACTCCCTCCCAATGTAATGTTTTCTATCTATATATTTTATTTTACTTATTTCGTTCTTCTCTTATATATTACAAGCTGACTACAGTTTGCCCTTACTCTATGCCTCCCACTTCCTCTCCACACTTCTTTCTCCTCTCCCCCAGATCCATTCCTTCTCCATTCTCCTTCAGAAAAGAATGAGCCTCCCAGAGATATCAACCGAGCACAGCATAACAAGATGCAATTAGATGCGGCACAAACCCTCATATCAGGGCTGGACAAGGCAACTTAGGAGGAAAAAGGTCCCAAGAGCAGCCAGAATGGTTACAGACACCTTCAATCCCACTGTTAGAAATCCTACAAAAATACCAAGCTAAAATCCATGACATTGTTGCAGAGGAACTAGCACAGACACACGCAGGCTTGGCGATTGCTGTTTCAATCTCTGTGAGCCTCTTGAGCCTTGTTTAGCTGAATCTGTGGGCCATGTTCTCCTGGTGCCCTTGACCTCCTACAATCCTTCCTCCCCCTCCTCATTAGAGATTCCTGAACTCCAAGGGAAGGTACCTTATGGAGATATTTGGGATGAGCCTGATGGTTGGTTGTGGGTCTCTGAATATCCTTCCATCAGTTGCCAGAGGAAGCATCTCTAATGATGATTGGGCTAGGCCTTGATCTATGAGTATAGGCAGAACATCACTAGGAATTGAGGTTTTTTTTTTTCTATTCTACATCTCTGAGCCATCCAGCCTCCAGTAACTGGCTATCCAGGCAGGGTCAGACATGGGTTCCCCCTTTGCCATGGCAAGGGCCTCAAATTAGACCAGCTGGCTATTCCAGCAAGTTCTAAACCTCCATTGCTCCAGCACATTGTATAGGGGCATCTGCTGGAGCAGATCTCCAAAGAAAACCAGCTCTTTTTGCATCATGAATTTATAAATGACATCATAATTTTTATAATTGACATAAGACAAGACAGAGAGAGAGAAAAAATATGATTGTGATGCTGCAAAAATCTGAGAAATCTCTAAATTCTTTTTGTTGTTGTTGTTGTAGTTTTTGTTGGGGCTCTCTGTGTAGCCTTGGCTATGCTGGACTCACTTTGTAGACCAAGCTGGAATGAAATTTAGATATCCTCATACCTCGGCTTCCAGAGTGCTGATATTAAAGGTGTGTGCTACCACTGCCAGGCTATAAATTATATCTTTATCAAAGTTAAAAGACAAGGAATAAAATGGAGAAAACCATTTATAATTTATATAACTGAGATGCTTTATCAAATGAATTTATCAATTAAAGAAGAAAGTATTTTCATTAAATATCATTCAAAGATAGCTAATGTTAAAAAGCTATCTGTCATACAGTTTGATCATTATATTTTTAATTTGAATTTCATAGATACAAATCCAAGGTAGAAAATTCATCTAGCCAGTAGCTACATAGGAAATATGTTCAACTGCACTTGTAACCCAGAGAACTGGAATTTCAAAGACTTTGGCAAGAAATGTAAAATTTGTTAAACTTTGGTGTTGGCAAGAGTCAAGAATACATTAACCTTCATCCCACACTGGAGGGAGTAATTTGGCGCAACCATTTTGAAAGAGAATTTGGCAGGATTCCTATAAAGAATTAAATATGGATCCCCTTTTAGTGAACAGTTCTACTTCTGATTATGCTAGAAAATCTGGTACATGTAAGAAGGCACAAAGGAGAATAGGTACATGAAATCCTTTACTCTCCTCAGTGGAATACAGATCCAGCAGTTAGAAGGACACTTGTGGGCTTTTGTGTCCTGGCATGAAAGATTGTTGGGGCTCAGACACACACACACACACACACACACACACACATACACACACACACACACACACACACACACACATACATATACACACATGCGCGCGCGCGCGCACACACACACACACACACGTCTGTATGATCCTCCTTTAGAGTCTATGGACAGTGAATTCCTGGATTATGAAAAACATGGGAGACTGGACACAGTGGTACACATCTTTAATCCCAGCATTTGGGAGGCAGAGGCATAGTCATAAACTGTGTTTGACTCTATAACTTCAGTGAACTTAAATGTAAGATCATATCTTTCATATCTTTCAAGGCAAGCCTTGTCTGTGTAGTGAGTTCCAGATCAGCAAGGGTTAAATGGTGAGATTCTATTTAAAGAGAAAAATGAACATGAAAAAAAAAATATATATATATAATGATTTTTTGAAACAGGGTTTCTCCGTGTAACAGCAACCTTGGTTGTCCTAGACTCATTTTGTAAACCAAGTTGGCCTCGAACTTACAGAGATCCACTGCTTCTGCCTCCTGAGTGCTGGGATTAAAGGTGTGCACCACCATTCCCAGCTCTAAAATGCTATTTTAATATGTATAACAGTGCATTCATACATATACATCTTACTGACATATGTATATACCACAGGAATTCAAAGATCCATACAAAAACACAACACAGTATAGAAGACTAGAGTTAGAGGTGGTTAATAAGAACTCTAGCTTTATTTCCTATTTTTGATTCAAGATAGGTAACAGAATCTACATATAAATCCATGAAATCAAAATGAGTAAAAATAAAATTGATTTTAAAACTATGAATGAACGATTCAGTGAAATTACTTCTATCAAATATATTTGAAAACCTCCATTGGTTATTTTCCTGCCCAGTTGCTCCCAGAAGATGAAGCAGGCGCTCCCAGGTATTAGAGGAGATAGGAATGCTCATGTCTGATGTTCTCATTCCAATTTAAGGGCCTTGAGGTTTTGGAGCCAAACAAGGTTCATGACCATTGTCTCACAACAGTGATTATTGAAAGGAAGAAAGAAAGAAAGAAAGAAAGAAAGAAAGAAAGAAAGAAAGAAAGAAAGAAAGACAACTTTTCCAAAGTACATTAAGAGAACTATCCTAATGACTAAAATCCATTGTTTAAAACTGTGTGCAATAAAGAAAGTCATTGTTAGTAATGACTGGATCACCAATATTCCCATTATTTGTCAGAATAAACTCACACAAAAAAAGTTTTGATAGATTCAATGATTGGCTTTTTTTTTTCTTCCTGAAAATCTTCATGCTGATTTTTACAGTTTAATGTGACGTGCTAGGATGCATGCTCAAAGACTCAACTGTAACTCAGCATCATAGCTTAGCATCCTAAGGATTGCTGTTATTCTAGACCATCTCAGGTTGCTCAGGCTTGACTGTGTTTAGCTATTTTAAACTTTAACTTTTGTTAAGTGCATTATTAGTTATCAGAGACTGATTTACGCCAGTGCCCAAATCCTAAGTGTGTAAAATCTATACCTTAAAGGTTGGAAAATGATTCTGCTACTTAAGGTGCATTACTTTATGTCTTGTGATTTCAGAGCGCATCAGTATATGTGTTTGAACACACATACCGTGACTCAGGCCTTTGTCCTAACAGCAGTGGATTCCTTCTGTATTTGTAGGGTGGTCACTCTCCTGATTGGAAAGAGAAGTTACTTTCCCCAATATCATCCAAGAATTAAGTCCCTTCCTATCTCTGGACTCTAAGTGGGAATCTCATTCTTTCTGTCCCTCCCTCCCTCCCTCCCTCTTTTTCCTGTCTTTTTCTTTCCTTAGATCTAAGTGTGAGTCATAGACATTAGACTCCCTGATGATGTTTCAATTATTCTAACTGAAACAGTAGCCTAATGCTAAATTGTCCTTGTAGTTATCAAGCTTCAGACAAAATCACAAAGCAAATATCAAGGAGAAAAATTAATAATTCCCTTGATCCTGAGTGTAGGCAAGTTGGGAAAATTTTCCATCAGTTAAATGTTCTTCTGGAGAATTTTTAAATATAAAATTTGGAAAGGATCGGGCAATGAGGATTAAAAGAAACATGCCTCATGCCTTTTCATTTCTGCCTCAAAAAAGATCTGCATGTAGTCAATATTTTAAAAATTGTCAATGTAGAAATTATAAAACTTAATACTTCATGATTAGTCAATGACCTTTTGGCTATTTATAACTTCAACAAAATCACTGTCACCTGAATTAGAGATAAAGAAAAGACCAGGCCCTGGCTAATGTTGGTTATCACTTCCACAGACTGACTCATGGCTGATATAGCTTATCTGATCTGCAGTCTTCATGTGAAGGATCTTCGCAAGCTTGACAAAGGTTTTAACTTTGCAGATTGCACACAGATCACCTGCTCTCCTACTCTCGGCACCGACAGTCAGCAATCTGTATTTATATTTGTACAAAATTCTAAGTAAGATGAAGTGGCAAAATGGTCATTTCCTCACATCTACTCCTGCTTAAAAGTCAGAAGTTCAAAACCAACCTCTACTCCATGTTTGGGTCCCTTTTGGTTTCTGTTTGTTTTTTCTCTCCTTGACAACTGGCTCTGTTTTTGACACAGGGTGGGTATCATTCCTAGGTGTTCATGATGTGTTCCTCTCTAATATATGTATACTTCAGGAAGTGCTGGACACGGGCTGGGAACTAGGTGTGTCCATGGGGTCCACATCTACAGTGAGACTCCCTCTGGATCTTGAGCCAAGCCCTTTCTGTCCTCTGAAGGTGACACCCTTAGTTTGCCCCTTAGTTTTCTCTACCTGTACCATGACTACAATATTTAAAATGTGGGGTTTCTTTAGTGGAAAAAGAGAGTATTTATTAGAGTATATTGGAGCACTCCAAGGATGAAAGAATGTAATGTCTGAATGGAGCCGCCTACAGAAAACACTCTCATTGGGTGACAGTGGACAGTGCCCAACCTACATTATTATTAGTGCGTGCATGCGTATGTGTGAGTGCATGCGTGCATGGATGTGTGTGTGTGTGTGTATGGTACATGACTTTCTTCTTCATTTATGTGGATTCTGGGAACTGACCTGAGATTTCCAGGCTTGTCTGGCAAGTACCTTCTACTTGATGATCCCTTTTGCCAGCCCATGTGCCAGGCAGCATATAAACATATGCATACACCTCATATGCATTTAAAAACATTAAAGTATGTGTCCTTAAATGAGTATTAAAGATTGTTAATTTAACTCAGTATACATTACTCACCTGCCCATTGCCTAGCTTCAGCCCACAACATACACACACACACACACCACACACACACAGACACACGCATATGTACACACACACCACACACACACAGACACACACACACCACACACACACAGACACACACACACACCACACACACCACACACACACACGCACATGCACACACATACCACACACACACACACAGACACACACACACACACACACACACACACACACACAGCACATACACTATTTTTGGGAAATGAATAATGCTCAAAAGAAGGCAAAAAAAAAAAAAAAGAAAGAAAGAAAGAGAAAAAAGGAAAGGGGTGGTCTCAGAAGCAGGAAGTAAGGCAGTTTGTATAAGGAAGGCCTGCCCTCACGGGAGAAGGAATTTAAATATATCCTACTATAGGTGGTTCAAAATTAAAAATTCCTTGGGCTAAAGCACAGTGGCAGCCATGGGGTCCAGGAGCAAGGAAGGCTTCCAGTGGAGTTGAAAGGCTCCTACAATTCTGAAGAGCAACAGATTCAATAATCATCCCCAATGGAGAATTAGAGTTGAATTGTTTACACAGAGCCAGGTTTCCTTTAAGGCAGAGAAGCCACCAGTCTGAATGGGTAGGACTGGTCATGGGGTGGGAGTGGGGGTGGGGGTGGGGATTCCAGAGATAGAACAGCCCCTCGCTCCCTGCAGGACGTCCTTTTGCAGAAGTGAATCAACAGAAGGTAGGATGGCCCTGGAAACCCTGACACTGCAGTCTGAATTCCCATCAAAGAGCAAAGAGAGCAAACGGTCTCCCCATCACGGCGGTGCCTGAGTAAGAACAGGAAATAACAGCAGCGCTCCTGTCATGAGGTCAGTTTAACTGCGAGGAAAGCCAGCAGCAAGCAAGGTCTTACAATGCCTTCAAAACGAGCAGATGGCAACTCGTATGGCCGCTGGCATCTCTACAAAGCTGCAAGGCCAGGATGACCTGGTCTGTTCTTGCGCTTCTGAGCAGCCATAGATTCTCTAGTGGAGTGTTCTAGAACTACAATGGGGGGCAGGGTTTGGATTTAAATGCTTCTACTACCAAGTGAAAAATAAAACTGCCATATAGAGACTCATTGAAGAAATTGTTTGCTCCATAGATAATATAGGCCTACCAATTTAATATTTATATGACAGCGTCCAAAGTCAGCCAGCTTAGTAACTCTTATTGCAGAAGCTGAAAGAACCATGGGTAAGTTGAGGGGTGCATTGTTGCTTGATATACCAGCACCCCATGTTCCTCTGCCTTCAAAATCTATACTCAGCTAGTTCTGGTCAGCTGCAGTTCTGACGTTACACTCAAGCAAACCTTAAAACAGCCCTTCTGTGCTTCTGATGTTTTTCTACAGCCTTCCTAATGCTGCAAGCCTTTAGTGCAGGTCCTCATGTTATGGTGACCCCCAACATAAAATCATTTATGTTGCTACTTCAGAACTATAATTTTCCTCCTGTCATTGATCCTAACATAAACACCTGATGTGCAGGATATGTGATATGCCATCCATGTGAAGTGGAGCACGACCCACAGGGTAAGACCCACTGGGCTAGACTTTTCCACTACCTCCCAAATTAGAGAGAGGAGACGCATGTAAACTGGATGGGAAGCGCCGTATGCTGGACCTTCCAGGCTCCAGGCAATCTTACATCAGATGAATGAAAGCCTGGCCACCAGGCCAAGCTTCCCTAAGGTACAGCATGCAGCTGTTGGTCTTGAGAATAGCTACGGAAGGTAAATGATAGAACGTATAATCGCACAGCAGAGAAGAAGTAGAAGGCTGTGAGTCGAATAAACTAGCAGCGAAGGCCAACTACAATCTGTGAAGAAAACAGCTGTCCCAATGTTAATGTAACAAATATATATCATTGTCCCAGCCTGACATCTGACATGTGGGAAGACTGTCCCACATGAGTTCTTCAAGTAATTGGGGTTTTTTTCTCTCTTAAATTATTGCCATATGTCACCTCAAGTAATTTTCTGAAATTTTCTGAGTCTTGCATGCCATTCATTACTATGAAGAAAATATTGTTAATACTATCATTTTCATTTTGAAAACTAATAAAAGCCAAGGAGCACAAGGACTTGTGTGCTACAACCCCAAATCTGAAGTTTATACATTTTATGCATGTCTATAATTAATATTAGAAGGAATGACATACAAACACTAAAAATATATGGTAGCATAATTACATTTCTTTTCCTCAAGGAATGAAGATCCTATTTCATCTTCACAGCTAATGACCATAATTAATTTTATTGTTTCATTTTGTTTCACCCTAGAGCTGAAAGGAGAAGTAGATACATGCCTCCATCCCCAACCCAGGAGCCTTTGCCAATTGACAGCTACTGATAAATGGAAGTTTAGTTTTCTCCAAGGGCATCTCATTGGCAAAACAAACTACTCTTAGGGGTAGGCCATATATATGTCCAGCAGAAAACTAACTCAATGGAGTCTTCAGAGTTTCCGTATCTCACAATATTGTATCACATCTTTGGTTCTCTCTCTCTCTCTCTCTCTCTCTCTCTCTCTCTCTCTCTCTCTCTCTCTCTCTCTCTCTTTAACTCTGCAGGCCCTTTACATACACACTATGGCTTCTGGTTTTGTGGTTTTTACGTGATTCCTGAGTGGATGAATGGGTATGTCTCTGTGTCTGTATCTGTTTCTTCTGCCTTTACTTGGACTCCTTTCTTTCTGTTTGTGCTCTCCTATTCTGATGTTTTTGCTTTTGTTTTATCTTACTATATTTTATTTTAGTTTATGATTATCACTTAGAAGCCTGTTTTCTAATGAGAGACAGAAAGTGGGTGAGTGCAGATGCAAAGGGAGGTAGGGGAGACTGAGCGAAGCTGAGGGAGAAAAACTGTAATCAGGATATGCATGAAAATTTATTTTATACTTTCAGAGATCATTTCTATAGTTTGTTACTAATAAAAGCACATGTTAATAAAATAAAAAATAAACATTTAAATAATTACACGTTAAATTATTTAATTCATATTATTTTGCATATTTTATTACATACATAATAGCATGTTATCTGTCGTGAACTTTCATTTGCTCTTACCTCTATGTACATAGTGTAGAATTAATCATGCATTCTATCTACTCTGTGCAACCTCCAACTATAGTTATACCTTCCTAGTGCTGAATGGCATCTGGTGTGCTTCCTATTTTTAACTTCTGCAGGAGTGAATGTCCTCATTCATATCTTCCAGAACATATCTCAAACAAGAAATACTGTGTCATAAATATGCATCTTTTAATTTTTATACTTGTGAGCACTGGCATTTTTCTCAACTTGGTGCCTACGTGTACATATACAGTCTGTACCTGACTTTATAGAGCCATTTAAGACTCTTGTCAGGTGGTAAGTATAGAATACTATTTGATCTTTAAACTCTGCTTTGAAGTGTGAGTAAGAACAACCATTTTTTTTTCATATGCTTGTGGTCAACACAAGCTTCTGTTTTGTAAATTGCCCAATTCTTTCACTGGTCTAATTTCTCAAATCACCATTTTCTGTGAACGTGTAGGAATTTTTATGTAATCTGGGTAACAGACCTCCAACTGTAACACGTGTTGTAATGCCTTCTTCACCTCTGACTCACATCAGCTCCTTCATGACATCTGCACTAGTTCTCTGTTGCTGGGAAACAAGTCACCACAAACACAGCAGCTTAGAGCAGTGCACATTGATGGTCTCACTGTTTCTATGGGTTGAGACTTAGTCCTGGTTCAGCAAACCCTCTTCTGCAGTGTACCCCACAAGGCTGCAAACAGGGTGTCACCCAGAGTGCAGGCTCCCGTAAAGAAGTGACAGAATATGATAAACTTATCATTTATTTTCATGGCATTTGTAGTATTCAGTTTTGGGGGGATTGGTCTTGGTGACGTTCCTGTATGAACAACTGATGGCATGGTACATGATATCTGCTTCACTAAAGCAAGGTCGTGTATGTACATGGCATGTAGTTCTCAGAACCTTTACTTATTAACATGGGAATGACAGGCTCTGAAGGTTGAGGCTATCTGTTGGTGAGAGTAACTCCGGGGGAAGTAATGACCCAAAGCTATGAGTCACAAAGGGAAAAGATCATAGGGGACAGAATGAGCATTCTGTTCAGGAAGTTGTCTCCTGTGCCAATGAGTGGAAAGTGGGGAAAGGATAAAAGGAACTGGAGGTGACAGACGCTCCATAAGATCAACAAAGCCAACTAAACAGGGTCCAGAGGGGCTTGAGGAGACTGAAGCTCCAACCAAGGACCATCCATCGACTAGGCCTGGGCCCCCTACAGAGATGTAGCCTATGGGCAGCTCAGGCTTCATGTAGGTCCCCCACATGAAGGGGAGTGGGGGTTGTCTGTGGCATGGACTCTGTTGCCTGCTTTTTGATCGCTCCTGTTTGGGGCTTCACCAGGGCATAGGGGGAGAGGACTCACTCAGTCCTGATGAGGCTTGATGAGCTGGGGTGGGTGGGAGGACTCCCCTTTTTGGAGGAATAGGGGAGGGGGAGAGGGATGGAGGATGGGACTGGGAAGAGAGAAGGGAGTAAATATATAAGTAAAAAAAAAAAAAGAGCCGTCTATCATGGTGTCTTGATTCATTATAAAACTCGATGTTTTCTTTTATTTACGATAACAACCTGCTTCACTCTTTTGTTCACGTATCATTCTGTCCTGAGGAAATAACCTACATTTTGCCTACTAAGTTTTTAAAGCTAGTCTTCATTTAGTTTTATTTTATGGTATAATCTACAGACCAGCTTTTCTATATAGAAAATTAAATATCCCAATACCACGTGTCCCCCACATATTTGGAGTCACATTACGTTCATGTGCCATGCATAATTTTGTTTCCCGTTTGTTTCCTTTTGTCTTCTCTCTCCTGGGATATCAGTAGCAGTCCACCAAAAAGAAGTCATCCACTTAACTTTATACTGACTCCATAACTGGAATTTTTCTATTCAAAACAATAGAATGTTTTGCTGTATGGTGGTGGCGCACGCCTTTAATCCCAGCACTTGGGAAGCAGAGGCAGGTGGATTGTTGTGATTTCAAGGCCAGCCTGGTTTACAAAGCAGATCCAGGACAGCCAAGGCTACACAGGGAAACCCTGTCTTGAAAAACCAAAAACCAAAACAAAAATCCAATCTTGTTGGTTGTTATACATTTTCCTCTATTACGTTCCTCTTAACATGTAGGAGGTATTACAAAGCCCCTGATGACCAGCCAGTCAAAGCTTACATAGTATTGAACTTTATATATTAAATTCATATACACATCTCTGAGACGAAGCTTAATTTGTAAATTATCACACCAAGAGAATAACAACAGCAACTAATACTTAAGAACAACAGTTATAGTAATATGCTGCAACAAAAAAAAATCTGTAAAGGCTGGAGAGAAAGAATAGATGCTGCTCAGTTGTGAGGATGCCCAGCACCCACGCTGAGCAGCTCATAACCTGCGGCTACAGCCTCGAGGAGTCCATACATGTACACACGTGTGCTCATATACTCCGCACGGACCTATGCACAGAGATAGAGGCATGTGCATGCATGCGCGTGCGCGTACACACACACGCACACACACACACACACACACACACACACACATAAAATAAAATAAAACTTAAAAACTTGGTTAAAACTAGAAGGTTTTTGTTTGTTTGTTTGTTTGTTTGAATATGTAAGCCAATGCCCCAAGACTCATTAAATGGAATGTTGATTATCAGCTATTAATGGACTGAGGGGAAGTTAGACATAGAGGGTTCTGACTTACCCATAATATTCATCATTTGATGAATTCATAATCTGATAGCTTATTGAAGGAAAGGAGAAGGTGTAGCATAGTTGGAGGAAGTAGGTCACTGAGGACATGCCCTGAAGAGTCCTCTTGTCCCTCTCCCTGGCACTGCCTTCTGACTTCCATGAAGTCGGCAGCCCCGTCCGCCCTTCACATGCACTCCCTGTAAGATGCTCAGCCTAGCTTCAGACAGAGTAATGATACCAGACCGTGAGCTGAATCTGAGAAACAAAATAAAATTATCTCTTGACTCGATTTCTCAAGTGTTTTGCCATAGAAATGGAATTATGGCTAATACACCTGCCAATTATTTATTTCTGGAATATTACAATTGTTTCTTTTAACCACAGGTGACCAATGGTAACTGAAGACCACAAAATATAATAAATTTATTATAGTTTTAGGTTTAGATAGGGGTGGAAAAGAAAGAAGGGGGAATATAGAAATATATAGGTATGATAGGAGAAAAAGTAGATTAATGAATCTATTCCTCAACTTAAAACCTTGTTACAGGGTCATTTTTAATTCACTGGTATAGAATTGTGTATGTAAATGAAAAATAAGTTTCATTTTAGATACATTAGTATAGAATTCAAATTTAGTAGTATTCTTCACACATCATATATATTTCTACTCTAATATGCGGTATTGTATCCATACAACTAAATTATAACAGAAGGTTTATTACCAATACCTGGAAAGTGCTATTGTAGGCTGTTCAGATAAGTAAGTTATACAATTTAAATGTTAGTTGATAAATCATTGTCATACCAACTACTAGTCTATTTTTAATCACAAGAATATACATCTTGAGTGTAACAGATAGATATGACTCTATAGAAAGATAAGGTAAAATAGATAAGGTCTTCAAAAACTTCAGAGATGTACAGAATATGGCATTTAAAGATGTTTTTATTATTTCAAAGATACATTTACAATGAGACAGGTTAACTCCTGGCAACACCCAGCCTGCCGCAAAGAAGATGATGAGCATTAAAGAAACTCCTTATAGAGATGGCTTCAAATGTGGGAAACGAGCCACTGGGAAAAATGTCCTCATTCCTACCACAGGTAGAATTCTGCCTAAAAATGGGCAAGCTTGAATGCAGGCAGAGTCGATGGCCAAACTCTGCCAATACAGGGTAAGCAAGTCCTCAATATTTCCTGCTACTATCAGAAATATTGGGCCAGAAGGCTGAAGATGATGCTCCAACATTATAGAGAATTTTGAGTGACTGTTCAGGTAGCAAACTGTCTCTGTCATCTTCTCATTTGGGAAGCTGTTAACATGTGCTCCCTGTATATTTAGGTAATTGATTTTATTCCTTCTCAAGCCTCTGATGGAGTTGAAAACCACATAGCTTAGCTTTACAATTAAGCTCAGTTATTTAGGAGTTAAAATGTCTTTAGATCTAGATAGATGTTTTAAGTTGATAATGACAAGATATGATAGATATTGGTTTATATTCAGAAGTTTAGACTCACCAAGATAGGAAAGATATTTTCTTCAAAGCTGCCAAATACATGTAGTCAAAACACTATGAATGTAACATTAATATGTAATTCCTGTTTGTTTTGTGGTTCTTCTTGCTGTAGGTAGTTGATTGCATAATGATATAGATATACATGTAAAACATATTTAATAAAATTTTTAAAATTTTTTGAATTATAGTTAGAAGATTACTTACATAAACTGCTTAAGTGATATGATTCAAATAATTTCTTTTCTTTCTTGTTTTCTCTTTTCCAATAACATTTGTATATATTATATCTGTTATTATTAACATAATATATATTTATAATGTTAAAAAATAAAAATTTATTATAGAGAACTACTATCAAGAAATTTTAGAATAAATTTGTCAACTTTTTAAAGAACTTTATTGTGCAGCTAAAATTAAATTGGAATTTGGTTTTGGTCCACTAATGGAGATCCAGCATAACTTTGTTCTTGTCATTGTTGTTGTTTCATGCTGCCCTTCCCCATCTGAACACTCTGGTCTTGTGGTGATTTGACAATCCATATAGTGAACCTAAGACTACCCATCCTGGGTAGCAAGCATGGGCACTGACGCTCTCGTTTAGCGTTGCGCTGCTCTGTGATGGAAAATGTACCCATCTGAAAAGATTTCTCTGTTCTCATGCTCGCTCTACTGAGTCATGGCGTGATTGGAATTCTACATGTCTACCCATGACCACATCAAATATCGATTTCCAAGGATTCACGGCACTGAAGCTGAAGAAGTGAGGAACTGTTTGCATCGATCTTTTGCAATATTTCCTCAATGATGTGTAGAGAAGAGACATTGCCCTTTTAAGGGAGAGAGGAAGTCATCTGCCAGTTCATTAGAATTCCATCAGACTTCAAGGCATGATTTGATGGCCCAAATTGACAATCCCATTATACATAGGGCAACCAAGGGTAAGTGCAATCTGGGAAATTTACATTACCTCAACCCTTCACCCAGAGCCACAGTGACACTGGTATCATCCTGCTGCAGCTCTCTCCCTCCCCACTTTCTTCCTCCTCCCCCTTTCCTGTTCCCCTCCCCATCTTCCTCTCTTTCTTCATATCTCATATACACAAAAATTGAGGTCTTATTGAATTTTTCTGTTATGAATTTTTGTTGCCTGTTCCCACCAATCAATTTAAAATGTTTCAGAAAGAAGTATCCAAAATCATCAAAATTTAAGAGTCTGAGAAAGCTTAAACTTGTAGAGCAGTGTGTGTGTGTGTGTGTGTGTGTGTGTGTGTGTGTGTGTGTGTGCATGCGCGTGTGCACGCGTCTATTATGTAATGCTCATTTGCTCTCTTCAAGACTTTTTTGAAGTATGTGTGAATCTCTAAAATCAATGAGTTCATGCTCTTGCTTGTAAACATCAAACCAACCCAAGACAAAGTTGTCATTTCTTGGGATAAACGAAACAGAGGCTTCCAGTTTTTGACTAATTTACATAGAGCCTCCTTACTCTTTTTTTCCCAGTTTTTTGAGACAGGGTTTCTCTGTGTAGCCTTGGCTGTCCTGGACTCTGGACTCGCTTTGTAGGCCAGGCTGGCCTCGAACTCACAGAGATCTGCCTGAGTTACAGGCATGCAAAACCACACCCAGTGAGCTTCCTCATCTTAGAGAAAGAATTTAGGTTGTAAGTCCATGTCTTCATGGCCACAAAGTCCATGCTCATAAGCATCATATCTTGCTTTTCCATTTCCACAAATATGGTGAGCAGTAAAGCATAAACATTTAAATTGGTTAGTGAGATGGCTCGGTGGATAAAGGTTTGCTGCCAAGCCAAAGAACCTGAAATTGATCCTAGTGATCCATTTGGTGACAGGAGACAACTGGCTCCTGCAAGTTGTTCTCTGGACTATATGTATACAGACAACAAAAATTAAAAAATAAATAAATGTAAACAAATGATATTGGTTTTTTTTAACTAAGATGTTGGCTATTTAGAAGAGGATTAATCACCATCCTTATTTTGTGATATTTTCACATAAGACCTGCATTTATAGTTTGTTTGGTTTTTTTTTTTTTGATTATCCATTCTGCAATTTTATATAATATATACTCATAGGCAATCAGACAAAATAAAAGCTGAAGTGTCTGTGGTGACAAAATATAGTCCTTTCTCCTCTCATCTTCTTATGTCTCGTCTCTGCTGACACACAGCAGCCAACAACCACGTTCTAGTTTCCCCTAGTTTCTTCCTTGTGACTTAGTATCCAAAAGACATTTACCTACATCCTCTAAACCTTTTAAGACAGGAGTTTACCTGGTGGTACTCAGAAGAAGGGGAAGCAGGCTGTTGGGATGATACCTGATAGGCTGTGGTCATATGGTGAGGGAGAAGGTCCCTTCGTTACAGGTCTAAGGGAGGGGAATAGGGTGAAAGAGGGAGGGGGGAATGGGAAGATACAAGTCAAGGGATAACAATCGGGATGTAAGATGAATACATTATTTTAAAAAATAAAGTAGAGGGGAATTGAGAAAGAGTAAGTATGGTGGAGCACGGAATCCACCCATCTCTCTTCTGTTACAGACCAACATTCATTATGTACCAGGATCTTCTCTGTGCCTCTAGTTCCCCTGTAACAGTTCTCCCATGGTTTCACCTTCACAGCCAATTTTACAATGTGTCTGGATCCCCAATTCAGCAAACCTTCCTTCCCTCTCGATGCTTCAAAGGATCTCTAATGTTCGGTCTGGTATACTTCCATAAAAATTGTAGCAGTATCTTAGAAATTCTGCAATAGAAACCTGTTGTAATATTGACTGAAATTGCTTGTAGTTGTGTCCTAGTTAGAATTACTACTGCTATGATGAAACAACCATGACCAAAAGCAACTTGTTGGGGAAAGGGTTTGTTTTACTCACAGTTCCATCTAGCAGTTCATCATTAAAAGAGATGAGGGCAGGGAAGGGCTGGGGGCAGGAGCTGATGCAGTGGCCATGGAGGCATGCTGCTTCCTGGCTTGCTCATTCTGGTCTGCTTTGCCTGCTTTCTTATTGAATGAGGACACCAGTCTAGGGACAGCACCACCTACAATGGACTGGCCCATGCCATCAATCACTAATTAAGAAAGTGCTTTACAGCCTGATCTTATGGAGGCATTTCTCAGTTGAGCCTTCTTCTTTCAGATAACTCTAGCTCTGCCAAGTTGACATAAAACTAGCCAGCACAGATCACTAGTTCAGTTATGGAAAATTTAGAATATTTGTAATCATAAAATTCCATTCCTTTTCATATTCCTAGATAATAAAGTACAATTTTGTATAATTTTACCAATAAATATGTTATGTATCTTTGTTAGATTTAGTCCCAGTAGCTCAATGTTTCCTGGCATTATTGTGCATTTATCTCTTATTTTATGTTTTCTGAGAATTGTACTCACTTATCATTATGAATCGTACTGACAACTGTAATAAATTCAATTGTATCAAATAATTTGACAATCCTTATATTGGATATATAGTAGCACCTATCCCATAGCATCAGTGAAATATGTAAATCACAATTTCAAATGCTCATGTGTGTCTCCTTCATTCTTTTGCCATTTCTGCCTAAGACCTCAAACACCATTAACAAGAGCAGTCATAGATAGAGCCTTAATCTGAAGAAGGCTTTTTTTAAATGTTTCACCATTTACACTTATGTCTGATCTAGGCATCAAAAAACTAGCCAAGATAAAACATCCTTCTCCTCTTAATCAGGTGGCCACAGATTTTATAATTGCTTATTTTTAGGGTTTGTTTGCTCATGTTTTGTTTGAGATATTTGTATTCCCAAAAGTTATTGAAATTAATGTATACCTTTTTTTTTTGTTGTTGTTGTTTTTCAAGATAGGGGACAGGGTTTCTCTGTGTAGCTTTGGCTGTCTGGACTAGTTTTGTAGGCCAGGCTGGCCTCACACTCACAGAGATCTGCCTGCCTCTGCCTCCTGAGTGCTGGGATCACAGGTGTGCATCACCACACTCAGTTAATGTATACTTTTTCAATATTAATCAGTCATAGAGGAATTCGGCAAAGAAAGTCCATGAGACACTACACTTAAATATTTATTTCTATGCAGTAAAGATTATGCGTTGTCATTTCAGGATGCTAAGTATGGACTATCTCCCTTTGGTGTTACGTATAATACACAATTCATGTAAACTGTTCTACAGTATAATCATGTGTATATAATTCTGTTTTCCTTTCCAGTGTGACTCCAAAAAAGTTTTTTTCTCTTGTGAAATGTCCTGTTCAAAGTGCTGGAAACTGGACAGTTTGGAGGCAGCCTGATCATAAGTTCAAGGCCAGGCAGGTAGCTATCTAGAGAGACTATCCTAAAACTAAACCCTACCCTAATTTACTGGGAAATGCCGAGTAAATGAGAACAGAAAGAATTGTTCTGAACTTTCTGAACTTTCTATTTTTGATGCTATCAAGCAACACTGGCAATGAGGTGAAATAGATTTTCCTTGTTCTGGCTTAGGCAGCAAATTTGGAAGTTCTCTGTTAACAATGGGGACATTGTCTTCACAATGTCCCACATCAATCCTGCTTAGAACTCACCGAGCTCAGAGCAAGGGCAGAACCCACGCTCCCTGCAGTAAGGCAGAGACAGTAGGGCTTTTATTTGAATGAGGCATCTGGCTAATGAATTCCAAATGACCCCAGCCATGGAGCAGTGACAAATACCATCAAGTCTCCTTGCAAGTGCAGTTGGGCTATTCCAGCTTCTGGTTCCAGATGCTCTCAGATATGCTTTGACCCCATCCTTGTGCGTTTTCTATGCATCATCCCTAGCAACCATACACTGACCATGGCAACTTTGTAACTCCCTCATCAAGCAGCAAGCTGTAGCTAATAATTGCCTGTAATAGTAGCAAAAACCCATTCCCTTTTCCTGAGGTTAGACCAAGTCCAAGGTGTGATCTTCCTCTCAGGGTAGGGACAATGTCTAGACATCACTCACCTCACCCCATTGCCCCACCCCTGTCATTTCTCCCTCTTCCTTACTGGTTTCTTCTGGGAAACTCACTTGACAGGTCCTCAGCTTAAGGTTTGCTTCTGAAGACATCCCTCTAAGACCAGTGTTGTATGTCAAATGTCACACCACTGAGTCATTTTCTGATTCTCCGGCTAATTCTTACATGGTCTCCTTATCTTTGTGAATGTTATTGCCACCAAAGAAAAAGTATAGTACTGGACAAAGGTTTTACAAAACTCTTCCTAATTTAATGACATTGATGTTTTTCATTCTGTGACAAGTCCCTGCTGGACACATGTAACAGAGTTCACAAAACTTCTCATAACGTTTAATTAGAGTTGGAATGGCACAGCTTGAATAGTTTGTTCTTTTCATGAAGTAAGTCATATCATCAAAAGGTTTAAAATATATTTATGGCTTATGTTGGTTTTACAGTCATTTAGCCTTTGAAAAATTCATCAAATAAACAGTGGAAACAGGATAACAGTTAACCTACATACAAGATGATCTGTCATCCTTTTCATAATCAGTAAGATATTATCACAGTGATGTCAACAGCATGGACATCCCCCTTCAGTCTGGTAATAATTTGGTTTCAGGGCTGATGTTAAGCCATGAATGACTGTACCGTAACAGAAAGTAGCTGCTCTGAGTTGCTGCTACTTTGTGCTTCATAAATGTGTAACATAGGACACAGAACAAAGACGACATGAAAACAAAAATTTCAAAAGCACTATCTACTTTGAAGTCTTACTCTTTTCATAGGTTTAAGAATGGACTCTCTTAGTTCAGGTTACTACTGTTGTGATGAAACACCACCACAACAACAACAACAAAAAAAACAAATTGGAGAGGGAAGAGTTTATTTGGCTGACACTTCCACGTGGTAATCCATAACTGAAGGAAGTCAGGACAGGTTCTCAGGCAGGGCAGGAAGGTGGAGGCAGGAGCTGGGCAGAAGCCATGCAAGGATGCTGGTTACCAGCTTGCTTCTCATGCCTTGCTCAGCCTGCTTTGTTATAGATCCCAGGGCCTCCAGCCGAGAGGTCCCCAATCATGATGGGCTGGACCCTCCCCATCAATCACTGATTAAAAAAAAATACTTTACGAGTCTAAAGCCCCATCTTATGGAAGCATTTTCTCAGTTGATGTTCCCTCCTCTCAGATGACTTTAGCTTGTGCCAAGTTAACATAAAACTAGCCAGAACACAGCCTATAAACTAAGCATAATTGAAACTAATCTAATGAAATTTAAGACAGATGGTTTCTCTGTTCAAAAGAGTCACGGCAGTCCCTATAAGCGACACCTCATGGTCCTGATCTCTGCATCTCTTCTTAACATTAACCTTTCAGATGCCCTATCTTCCTTAGCCCTATTTCTCTTCAGGTATTGCATATGGAGAAAGGACACAATCTCTATCCAGTCTCACCATCTTCCAGTTTCTTAACTCTGTTTAATTATCTGTGAAATGGAGCTGGTAACAGCAATAGGAAAAATATCTCACTTCTAAAGCTGACCCCTATAATTAGGTGCTGCAGCATGGTGACACTACTTCCTCACAGATAGATTTTTTTAAATTGATTTATTTATTCACTTTACATCCCAATTGCAGCCTCCTCCCTCCTCTTCTCCCTGCCCCACCCTCCATCATCCATCTTCCCCCCATTCCTCCTTCCCATAATTCCTCAGAAAAGGGAAGCCCCTCCCAATCCACCCTAGCTCATCAAGCTGCGTCAGGACTGAGCACATCCTCTTACCCTGTGGCCTGGAGAGGCAGTCTCGTCAGGGGGAAGTGATTGAAAAGGAGGCAACAGAGTCCATGTCAGAGACAGTCTGCACTCCCCTTACTTGGAGACCCACATGAAGCCCGAGCTGCCCATTGGCTACATTTGTGTAGGGGCGAGCTAGGTCCAGTCCGTGCAAGGTCCTTGGTGGGTGCTTCAGTGTCTGAAAGCCCCACTGGGATCCCGTCACTCCTTGACAGGGTTGGTCTTCTTGTGGATCTCCTCTCACCTCCAGGTCCTTCCATCCTTACCCACACCCTTCCACAAGACTCCCCACACTTTGCCCAATGATTGGCTGTGAGTCTTGGCAGCTCTCACAGTGGGATTTCATGTGTGAGTATCATTTTGAAATGAAGGAGGACAGTAATCCAAGTTTTAACAGACATACTTTTGGTAGCGCCATGCTAGGCTGAAGCCATTGTCCTTTTTACAAGTTATCTCTCTAGTGCTAGATTTTATATATTTCTTTGGTTTTGGTTGCAGTCATTTTATCATGTGGTTCATTTCTTGGCATTCTGAAAGTCTATTTTGTTGGATATTACTCTTTCATAGGCCTATGATAAGAGGGATGTATAGTGCTGGTAGCAAAATAACTTGCAAAATATGGGACGCCTATCCTCAAAGTAAAATGAGGGCAGTAACTGCTGGGAGTCAAAATTAAGGAACTTGTGTGTGATCAGGTGCACATGTGTGTGTATGCACGTGCATATGAAGGTCAGAGGACAATCTCAATTTCATTCCTCAGACTCAATGACCTCATTTCCCAATTTGACTAGGTTGCCTAGCTACCCATTTCTGCCTCTCCAACTTTGGTATTACAGATGCATGCCATCACATATGGCTTTGGTTAGTTAGTTAGTTAGTTAGTTAGTTTGTTTGTTTGTTTAATGTATTAGGGATTCAAATTCAGGCTCTTATGCTTGCAATGCAACCACTTTAACCAACTGAGCTGTCTTCCCAGTTCCCAAAGCTGGGAAACTTGTGAACTCACTGTATTTCTTCCTTAAAACATCATTCATTTTTAAAGGAAGGCATTAACACAATTGTAATGCTTGGGTTAATAAGCTATCTTCTATCAGTTATACAGTCTGGAATCCATGTGTTATAAGTAACCATCACATGCGAATATGCTCCTGAAGGAATTACTATCATTTCGCACTAAAAACACATCCAACTATAGAGTTGTTGGTGGGGATAAAGTGGAACCCAAAGTATCTTAAGACAAAATTGATTGTGACTCAAGAAAGTGTTTACATTTTAGTAGGTTCGAGTCATAGCTTGCCATGATAGCCAAGCAGATTCTTGGCTAATTCTCAATAGCCATCCCATCTGTCTATATTAGTCAACACCGAGACAAGCAATGCTGATTAGGAAAGATGTGGAGGAGTGGAGAGTGAGATAAGGATGACAAGGAAGCTACTACCTGGAGTGAGTGACCGCTCCAGGAGGTCACTATTGAGAATTTAATGAATTTCAGTCTGGGGAATTCTGGAAAAACATGGGAAGCATGCCCAGACTTATTTTGATAGAAAATCATAGACTCATTCATTGGGTAATGTATGCTACTAAAGGGTGCCAATTTTTAAAAATCATTTTCAACCGACAGTAATGTAGGGTCTAATGTAGAAAAGTAGGAAAACGATCTACAGCTGGACAAAGAGTACCATCAAAGAGATACAGATCTTCATACATGAAAGTGGGCCAACAGACACAGAAGTGCAAGGCCTAAGGGCTACAATCAGGGTGCTAGTAACATCTACCATCTACCCCATAATCCAGTCACATCCTGTGGTGTCCTCAACCAAATATAAGTGAGATTATAAGCTGACTCATTCAAAATTAACTCCACAAACCTAGTGATCTCAATCTCATACTTATATCTTTCATAAAGTCATCTTAAAACTCTCTCAAAACTCAAAATTCATATATATCCACAAGTCCAACTTTACAGAAGTTACTAGAAGAAAAACTCTACCCCACAGGGAAAAAGCTACAACTAAAACTACACAGGAAACAGACAACTACACCATCACAAAAACATAACCACACAAATGCTTTACTGCAACCAACATCAAAATCATGTGACTTAACAGTCACTGGTTATTAATATCTCTCAGCAGCAATGGTCTCAATTCTCTAATAAAAAGACACAGACTAACTGAATGGATGTATAAACAAGATCCAGAATTCTTTTGCATTCAAGAAAAACATCTCAGCCACAAGAATAGACATTGCCTCAGGTTAAAAGACTAGAAAAAGATATTCCAAATAAACAGACACAAGAAGCAAGCTGGTATAGCCATTTTAATATCTAATAAAATAGACTTTCAACCAAAATTAATCAAAAGGGACAAGGAAGGGACACATCATACTCATCAATGGTAAAGTCAACCAAGATCACATCACAATTCTGAACATCTACACTTCCAATACAAGGGCATCCACAGTTATAAAAGAACTTAAACCACACATCGATCCCTACACATTAATAGTGGGAGACTTCGACACCCCACTTTCACCAAAGGATAGGTCAGTGAAACAGAAACTAAACCAAGAAATAATGACACTAACAAACATCATGAATCAAATGGATATAACATATATACAGAACTTTTCACCCAAACACAAAGGATTATACCTTCTTCTCAACACCCTATGGAACCTTCCCAAAAATTGATCATATAATAAGTAGGCCACAAAGCAAGCCTCAACAGATACAAGATTGAAATAATACCTTGTATTCTGTCAGATCACTATGGTCTAAAGCTGGACTTCAACAACAGCAGAAATAACAAAGCAGAAATAACACATGAAAACTAAACAACTCTCTACTTAATGGAATCTGGGTCAAGGAAGAAATAAAGAAAGAAATTAAGGACTTCCTGAAATTTAGTGAAAATGAGGGAACAACATACCCAAAATTGTGGGACACACTGAAAGCAGTGCTAAGAGGAAAATTTATGCACTTGCAAAAATTGAATCAAGATCAGATAAACAAACTAAATAGTCCTATTTCCCCTACAGAAATAGAAGCAGTTGTGAATAGTTTCCCAACCAAAAAAAGGCCAGAGCCAGATGGTTTCAGTGCAGAATTCTACCAGACCTTCAAAGAAGAGCTAATACTGATACTCTTCAAACTACTCCAGAAGATAGAAATGGATGGAACATTACCAAACTCATTCTATGAGACTACAGTCACTTTGATACCTAAACTTCACAAAGACCCAACAAAGAAAGAGAATTTCAGACCAACTTCTCTTATGAACATTGATGCAAAAATACTCAATAAAATACTTGCAAACCCAATAAAAGAACACATCAAAGATATCATTCACCATGACCAGGTAGGTCATGAAATGGCTTAATATATGGAAATACATCAATGTAATCTACCATATAAACAAACTGAAAGAAAAAAAACACATAATAATCTCCTTAGATGCAGAGAAAGCATTTGACAAAATCCAACACCCATTCATATTTAAAATTTTAGAGAGATCAGGGATACAAGGCACGTACCTCAACATAACAAAGGCTATATGCAGCAAGCCAATAGCCAACATCAAAATAAATGGAGAGATACTCAAGGAAATTCCTCTAAAACCAGGGAAAGCTGCCAACTTTCTCCATATCTCTTCAATGTAGTTCTTGAAGTTCTAGCTAGAGCAATAAGAAAAAAAAAAGTAGATCAAGGGGATCCAAATGGGAAAGGAGGAAGTCAAATTATCCCTATTTGCAGATGATATGATAGTGTACATAAGTGACCCCCAAAATTCCACCAGAGAACTCCTACCGCTGATAAACACCTTCAACAAAATGGCTGAATATAAAATTAACTCAAAAAAGTCAGTAGCCTTCTTATATACAAATTACAATCATGCAGAGGAAGAAATTAGATAAACCACACCCTTCACGGTAGCCACGAACAATATAAAATATCTAGGAATAACTCTAACCAAGCAACTGAAAGACTTGTTTGAAAAAAACTTCAAATCTCTGAAGAAAGAGATTGAAGATGACATCAGAAGATGGAAAGATCTCCCTTCTTCATGGATAGGGAAAATTAACACAGTAAAAATGGCCATCTTACCAAAAGCAATTTACAGTTTCAATGCAATCCCTATCAAAACACGTATACAACTTTTTAAAGACATTGAAAGAACAAATCTAAAGTTCATATGGAAAAACAAAAAACCCAGAATAACTAAAACAATCCTGTTCAATAAAAGATCCTCTGGAATCTCCATACCTGCTCTCAAGCTGTACTATAGAGCAGCAGTAATTAAAACAGCATGGTCTGGCATAGCAATAGTCTGCTTGATCAACGTAATCAAATCAAAGACCCAGAAATAAATCCACAGACATACAAACATTTGATTTTTGACAAAGAAGCCAAATCTATTCAATGGAAAAAGGATAGCATCTTCAACAAATGGTGCTGGTCTAATTGGAAATCTATATGTAGAAAATTGCAATTAGACCCATATTTCTCACTGAACAAGTGGATGAAAGACCTTAACATAAAATCAGAGACACTAAGTTGGTTAGAAGAAAAAGTGGGGAAGAGCCTGGAATGCATTGGCACAGGAGACAACTTCCTGAACAGAACTCCAACAGCCCAGGCCTTAAGGTCAACAATTAATAAATGAGACCTCATGAGGCTGAGGAGCTTCTGTAAGTGACAACCCACAAACTGCGAAAAGATTTTCATCAACCCTATATCTGACAAAGGTATAATATCCAAAATATATAAAGAGTTCAAGAAATTAAACACCGCCAAACCAAATAACCAAATTAAGAAATGGGTCTCAGAATTAAACAGAGAATTCTCAACAGAGGAATATCAAATGGCTGAGAAACACTTAAAAAAATACTCAACATCCTTAGTCTTCAGAGAAATGCAATTCAAAACAACTCTGGGATTCCATCTTACACACATCAGAACAGCCAAGATAAAAAACTCAGGTGACACCACATGCTGGCAAGGATGTGGAGAAAGGGGAACACTCTTTCATTGCTGGTGGGAGTGCAAATATGTGCAATCACTTTGGAAATTAACCTGGTGCTTTCTCAGAAAACGGAATAGGGCTACCTCAAGACCCAGCTATTCCACTAACTCCTTGGAATATACCTAGAAGATGATCCACCACACAACAACGACATATGCTCAACAATGATCATAGCGGCCCTATTCACAATAGCCAGAACCTGGAAACAACCTAAATGTCCCTCAGTCAAAGAATGAATAAAGAAACTCTGGTACATTTACACTATGGAATACTAATCATCTATTAAAAACAAGAGAATTCTGAAATTTGCAAGCAAATGGATAGAACTAGAAATGATCATACTGAATGAGTTAACACAGAAGCAGAAAGAGTCACATGGTATATACTCATTTATAATTGAACACTAGCCCAAAAGTGATGTCCCGTGAAAGTCTTCACTTACCAGGAGATTGGGATACATGTGGGGACCTCCTATTGCTACTCTAGGTGAGAGAAGTATGGGTGAATGGGAAATAGAAGGATACACAGGATCCTAGAAACCTACAAGAAGAACATCATGAAGGCCAGATCTGGACCCAGGGGTGTCTGCTCAAACTACTGCACCAACCAAGGGCAATAATGCAGTAAGCATTGAACCCCTATTCAGATCTAGCCAATGGACAGGACATTCTCCACAGTTCTGTGGAGAGCGGGGACTGACTCTGACATGAACTTTGGTGCCCCATATTTGACCTTCCCTTCGTGGGGAGGCCTAGTGGCACTCAGAGAAGGAATAGGCAGGCTACCAAAGTGAGACGTGATAGGCTGTGACCATATAGTAGGGGAGAAAGTCCCCTTCTGTCATAGACCTAGGGAAGGGAAATAGGATGAAAGAGGGAGGGAGGGAGGAACAGGAGGATACAAGCAAGTGGTAACAACTGAAATGTAATCTGAATAAATTAATAAAAATATTGGCTTTTAAATAAATGCTATTACATAAAAAAATGCTTCCACCCAAATCTTATAATCTGTTCTAAGATTCTGCATCCCATGAGAAGAAAGGCTACTGCTTCTCAAGTCGTTTTCACTAGTCAGCAAGCCTGGATGACTATGCCTTATGGTAACGTAGCTGCTGGACCCCCTTACACAGGTTCTATTAGACAACAACATGCTGGTGATGTAATTAGTGTGGTTTTGGGCTCACTCCCAAAACCGACAGAAATGATCAAAACATGCATGCTTCAAAACTTCTCTGATATTTTAAATAACAACATGCCTGTGAAAGGCCATGAAAACTCCAAGACTTAATTGACTGTCACCAGAAGAATGACTGGTTGTTGAGATCTTCTGCACTCTTTGGTGGTTTATTTTAAAGAGGCTTGTTTGTATCTCTCAGTATTGAGTAGAGTGGGCAATAAGCTTAGAACTTCAGCAAAGAGAGAAATAAACTTTGAAGTATGGCGAGGTGAAAAATAAAGTTTAAGCTTCAGTAGATACTTGCCATAAAGCTAACAAATGCAGACATCGAGTGACTAACCTATAGAGTGAGGTGTCTAAAATGTACATGCAGGGCACCTTAATGTTATCTGTACTTGAAAAAAATGAAGGCTATGAAAATAAAATCGTATAGGAATTAGGTATTAAAAAAATCTGAGATCTAATCTGAAGACTGTGGAGTACATATGAAATGGAACAGGTAATATAGTGAATGTATGACTAACATTAAAATATGGGTATAAAATCATTTCATGTGGAATGCACCAAGGAGGAAGTTTTTCATGCATAATAATTTCAGCAAGCTAGCATATTTATAATTCTATTTTACGCTCTCCTCTCCTGGAACCTTTTCAACAGAAAATAGCTGGTGTTGGGAAAGATTAAGATCTAGTCATTCCTTCTCTTTTATTCTCTTCACACAGATAGCTTTGTTTAAGCATACACTCTCAGGAATTCTTCAAGAATATTTAGCTTCTTTCATGCTCTCTCCCAGGAAAAACACATATTTCAAGGCACCTGTAAAGTCTATAAATACAAAGGAACAGAACCTTATTACACAGAAATTATGCCCATTAAAGGTGAGGCTATCTATCTAAGTTTTTTCCACCTCATTTTTTTATTAATTCATTCATTTTACATCTCAATAGTTAGCCCATCCCTTGTATCCTCACATTCCTCCTGCTCTCCTGCTTTCCCCTTACTCCCCCCCTATGACTGGGACTGAGGGGGACCTCCTCCCCCTGTATATGCTCATAGGGTATCAACATTTCCTTCAGGTGGCTATTTTGGAAATATTTTTCTATAAGTGAAAGTTTGATATTTCAGGCAAATTACATACTTAGATATCTTGATATTATTCCAGGAATATATCTCATTGAAGTGAAGAACTATATCATCCAAAGCAGCAAAAAATATATGAAAGTATTGGTGAATTTTCCAGATGGAGTTTATAATATATAGGAAGGCATACCTAGAAAAAAAATCAAGACACATCCAAATGTGAGCTTTCTTCAAATATGCATTTACTCAGTATATTAGTAGTAAATGTCTTGGATTTAATGATCAGTTGAGAACAAGCATAAATTTACTGAGGAACTTTCTGTAATTAAGATAAAATATCTGCTAGTTTTAACCACAGAAGCAAACATGATAGAAGGAATTTCTGCCAACGATGAGTATTCTCAATGCTACTACTTTATTATTTAACTGCATGCAATTCAAGAGCCAAATTCTAAGGGGGAATAATAGTTAAAAGCTTCACTAAGATTTATTTCAAATATGCTTTTTATCTTTTCAGAGTAGACCACTGAGAACAAGATCTATTCTTAAAAGATGGAAATAAAGCAGCAGAAATGCTCCAAGACCTATTAATACAATGAGTGCATCCAAATGTTAGCAGTGACAGCAAGGCTGGTTCACTGTAAGGTTAGCTAAATAATTATTTTAAGGACTCACTGTCCTTTCTGGGAAAATGAACTGCAATGTCAACAGCTCTCATGATGTGAAACATCAAAGTCATAAGTGATTAATAACTATTCATAAGACATGAACTTCTCTAAATAAAGTACAGGATATACATTAAACGCTTGTTTAGATTTTACAGTTGGAATTGTACTGGAACCATACTGCCACTTATCCTTATTAGCAGGTGTCTCTTAGCCTACTGCACCTGCCAGGAGTAATTCAGTGTGCTGATTTTCATTATGTTAACTGTGGTTGCTTTTTACAAGGCCTTGAGGAGCCTAAGTGCATAGAGCAGTTGCTATACGGTGGGGCATACTATTACCTTATGGACAACAGTTTAAAAAATCATGGAGAAATGAGATTTGGGACTTTTAAGACATCCTACAGCCCAATTGCTTAGAATAGTTCTCAAAACACAATAAAAAAAAGTTAAAAGCATTTTTAATATTTTATTTTATTAATTTATTCATATTACATCTCAATGGTTATCCCCTCCCTTGTATCCTCCCATTCCTCCCTCCCTCCCATTTTCCCCTTACTCCCCTCTCCTATGACTGTTCCTGAGGAGGACTTCCTCCCCCTGTATATGCTCATAGGGTATCAAGTCTCTTCTTGGTAGCCTGCTATCCTTCCTCTGAGTGCCACCAGGTCTCCCCATTCAGGGGACATGGTCAAATATGAGGCACCAAAGTACATGTGAAAGTCAGACCCCACTCTCCACTCTACTGTGGAGAATGTTTTGTCCATTGGCTAGATCTGGGTAGGGGTTTAAAGTTTACCGCCTGTATTGTCCTTGGCTGGTGCCTTAGTTTGAGCGGGACCCCTGGGCCCAAATCTGCCCATCATAATGTTCTACTTGTAGGTTTCTAGGATCCTCCGGATCCTTCAATTTTGCCATTCTCCCATGCTTCTCTCATCGAGAGTCCCTAAAAGCATGTTTTTAATGAATGAATTATAGTCATGCAAAGAGGTGTTGAAACGATATAGTAATAAGAAGAAGATTTAGAAGATATCTATTTGTTAGTGATAAAATATAAATATAGGTTGGTTACTGTTTTTTCTGAGTTGCTGTAATGATCATTCTGCTCCTAATTTCTATGGAACCAGAATTAGGATGCTGAGAAGCAGAGTGTGTGTGTATAAGGAAACCTATGTGATACATCATTTTAGTCAGTCATGATTAACTGGATCATACATACAGAATCTCGATGTGCTATTTATTTGTCTATCTACCTTGTTTGTCTCCTGCATTCACCCACTGATATGATTGCTTCTCTCTTTATTATTTCCTCTAATTTATCTTTTCCTCTGCAAATGCTTCATTCAGCTTTAGTCAAAATTGCTTTCACCTTTTATTTTTGTCTTTGCTTTCTGGTTGGCTTTGTTTTGTTTGTTTTAATTATGATCTGTATGGTGCTAACAAATATGAAAGAACTAAGCAATCAACATAAAAACAGTGCAAACTCTACTCCTCACCTTCTTCTTTCTAAATTTGGTTCTTGTGTAGTCCTGTTAAACTATTTTTAGAATGAGAAAATACAGATGGTAGCCTGGAATCTACACCACCGTCTTCCACCACTCTGTAATTCATAGCCAGCAGGCTGTCAAGGTTTTTTCAAATCTGTTTCAGAATATATTTAAAATTCATGATCATTTCCTTTTCTGGTATCATGATGGGGTCATTTCTTTATAAGCCAGTTATCTTGTTTAGGTTTTTGTGACCTCCAACTCTAATGTCATTTTGTCTATAATGTGTAAGAACTATGAAGTTCTATCCTTGGAACAAGCCCATGTTGCTTCCCATTTCTCAATTCAGTATAATTTCTTAAGTCCTTACAGGCCACCAGATGAAATTCATTATGATCATCAATCCATCCTAATGTAGCCTCAGATCTTTGACATGTACTCCTCTACTTGTTAAACATTTTATATTTACCACACCTTCATATCTCTATGAAGCAAGATCACTGCACATTACATGTGCTACACACCTGTGTTTCTGTTTTTGTTACTTCAGTGTCTCGGTAAGTCCTCACCTTCCATTCCCACAAATCCTATGACCCTTAAAAGGGTAAGATCTGATGCAAGGTTCATGCACCAACATGGAACCCTTTTATCCTGTATGTTACTCACTGGGCTAGATTAACTTCACTACATCTACTCCACTGATACTTAGTGGTGAAAATGTGCCTCTGATGCATCAGGCTGACAGTGTCCAAGTGCATTTCATGTATTTTCAAAGAACAGGACTTCACAGGCAGAAAGGAAATCAGCAGGAGTATGTCATAATAAAATTAAAGTACAGAGAAGCGTCTAGAGATGAAATTTTATTTGTCATTATTTTGACAATCATTTGAATGTTTAAGGCTGCACTTGTAATTTTAAATGAAAACCATGCAGGCTTTGAGGTTAGTGTGGTTGATTGATTTCGGCTCCTCTGCCTCTTTTCTTCTACTGGGTCTACTACAATAGGTTCCTATTTTCTGTATTTCTACTCAGCAAAGCCTCTGTGTTTCAGCTCCAAGTGAAATATTTAGCAGCAAACATTAACACCGTGCTTAAGGCCATGCTTACCCAACAAAATAACAATTGCAAAATAAAAACAAAGAGCAACACTAGTTGTCTGTGAGTAGACAAGAGAGATTCTTGGATACTTCTATGCGAGTGATGCCACTTTAAGAAACTGGTAGGATGTATTAAGTCAAAATAGCTATATATTCTTTAATCCAGAGGGTCAACACTTGCTTGAACATCCTCAAAATGAATCACATATATTGACTAAATGAGTCTAGCCACACTGCATAGAGTCTGTATCAGAACAGATGAACCACAATATCACACACATCAGAAAAATTAAAAAAAAAAAACTATAACCTCACACTGCAGAGTGGCTTTTATAAATCATGTCACCCTGTGAGGTAGAACAATGTGCTTTCTTGGCTTAGATTTTTTTTAGCTGCATGGATACATTTGGCCTGTCAGCACCCACCAAGCATGCACACTTAGAATGTTTACACTTGCAGCTATACTTCTGGGTCTACATTACAGCTACTGATAATCTTCAGGAAGTCGATGTAGCCTGCTTTGTGACAGGTGGATATTATTGCTGGGTAAATATAATGTAGGGCTCCTAGTCCCTTCGGCCATTTTCTTTGGTCCCTACAACTTTCTTAGCACTACTCTTTCAGTATTAAGACTAAATTAGGCAGCCTCTTCTCTGTTTCAGGAATCAAATCTTCAACGTTCAGTTGCAGTTTAAATACCAATTTCAAATGCCCAAGACCCCACATAGCTCCTTCTTTCCTTCCTTGTTTCTTTCCTTCTTTCTTTCTTTCTTTCTTTCTTTCGTTCTTTCTTTCTTTCTTTCTTTCTTAAACAAACTCTCTGTATGTGTCTGTGTTTTCCCATTATTTTGGACCAAAGCAAGTCCTGGGGCAAGCATAAATATTGGGATGGATCAGGAACAAAATCTCCTACTATAGCCAAGTTCTATCCTCCAAACACGTAGACACGCATGTAGTCATGCAAGCATCTGTCTGATTTTAAGCATGAGCTCAGTGCTGGGACTGGAGTGAATAGTGATGGAGATCTCAGATTTTCCTGCTTTTACAGGACCTTATAACTGACCTTATAACTGGGGGAGTTTCGGGCTGAACAACTCCAGAGAAAGATAGTGAAATAAGCCTGGGGGTACAGATATTTTGCTAGGGATAGACAGGAAAGGAGAGGAAGGATGGGAGAGAGAGAGAGAGAGACAGAGACAGAGACACAGAGACAGACAGACAGAGACAGAGAGAGAGAGAGAGAGAGAGAGAGAGACAGAGAGAGACAGAGAGAGACAGAGAGAGAGACAGAGAGAGAGAAAAAAAAGAGAGAGAAGAAGAAGAAGAAGAAGAAGAAGAAGAAGAAGAAGAAGAAGAAGAAGAAGAAGAAGAAGAAATAGAAAAAACAGCATTGAAGATCTGATCTGTACAGGAAGGAAAATTGAAGTCTACCACTGCACTGCATCTTTAGAATATTAAAAAACAAACAAACAAACAACCTCAGAGTTGTCCACTCAAGGGTCCATCAACTTCAGGTCCTTATTGATTGAGAACAAGTGCTATTTGATCTCACTGTCCCTCTAGCCTGCGTCCCTGCACAAGCTGAGTTTGAACTTGTAGAGTCCTGAGAGATGTATGGCAGGCAAGCACAAGCACACAGAATGGAGGCACAGGCTAGAGAGGGAAATAAGAGATAGAAGTGATCTTAGAGTTCTGTGGCTCTACAACAGGGAAACAGATAGGAAGTGAGCTATTAACAAAGCAAAAGGCAAAAATAGGTCGAAGGGGTAGCAATGCCTATGGAGCTTTGTCAAACTGGCCAACGAAGTGTGGCCAAGCGTGTGTTCTTAAGATGAGAAAGACTTGGCCATATCAGGAGAAGCATATTCCTGAGCTAAGTAGAGGCCTTATTTTTAAAGTTATATATTTGTTCTCTATGTATGAGTGTTTGTTAAATCCACACTTTAAGACGTATTTTTATTTATTTATTTATTTTCTAAGTTAATTGTGAGTACGTGTGTGTGTGTGTGTGTGTGTGTGTGTGTGTGTGTGTGTGTTATGGAGGAGTAGTAGAGACATGCATATGAGTGAAGTTATCTGCACAGATGGAAGAGGCCAGTGGGTCCAGTTAGAGGCACAGGCAGTAGTGATCCTCCTGATGTGGGTGATGTGAACTGAACTAAGGTCCTCTACAAGAGCATTGTGTGTTCTTAGCCACAGAACCATCTACCAGCCCAACAGAGCTACGTTTTTATAAATTACAAACATACTTAATTACTTGTATATACTCATATATGAATGTGTGTATATACTCTAGCCTAACAGGGAATGAAAGACAGAAGACATTTCATCCCCAGTCATTGTGCACAGATGGGCAGCGTAGATAAACCAGTGTGTGTTCAGTGATTGAGGGTGAGGTGGTTCCAAGTTCAGAAGTTTCTAGCTCCCCAGCTGGTGAGCACTGAGACAGGGGACGTAAGTGGAAGAGGACACAGGCAAATGGGATGTTAATGTGTCACCTAGTCACCTAAATTGCATGTCAGGATTGGGAGTGTAGCTTGGTGGTAAAGTAGTTAGTTTGAGGGTCAGTTCCCAGAATGAAAACTTTAACTAAGCTAAATTTATGTATCATCTAGAGTTGAAGTTCAATTACAGAAAGGGCTATTATGAGATGAAAGAGATTGAAACTGAAAGAAAATAAACCATGTATCAAGGCTTCAGACGCAATGAAGAACTTACTTTTTAAAACCTTTCCTATTATTAATCTTCTTTTAGGAAATATTTCCTGTCACAAAACCAAACAAATTTATTATCCAGTGACTCACACTAAGATTTATCTCTTGATTATTTTTTCCTTTTTTTGTTCTTGCTTCTAAAACTGAAAAGTGGTTAGAAAGGCAAATATGTTACTTGTCTTAATTTTGGTATGCATTTTGACAGCTCTTACTTACAGAGATTTTGAGAGCCATTTAACCGGAGTAGAAAGACTTCTGCATTGACAGAGAGACGTGAGAACTGCACAGACATGCTGGCTGAGCTGGCGGGGAGATGTCTGTGGCACATGTGCTTTAAGACAGCTGGTTCAAAGGGGTGAGGAAATCAGTGTGAGGCTGCACAGCTCTCGGTCATTTTAAAGGTAATGGGTCATGAAGGCAGTGGCTCATGTTTAATGAATTTAAAATTAGTTTTAACCTATTGAGATCACATGCAGAAGATGCATGGAGTCATTCTAAGATATTGCACACACACACACATGCACTCACACACACACATGCACTCACACACACACATGCATTCACACACACATGCATTCATGCCTACACACACACACACACACACACACACACACACACACACACACACACGAGAGAGAGAGAGAGAGAGAGAGAGAGAGAGAGAGAGAGAGGGAGTGGCAGGAGAGGGAGGAGAAGGGAGAGGGAGGGAGAGAGGGAAAGAGACGGAGACAGAGGACAAGGCAGTCAGGCACACAGACAGACCGACAGGAAGGCAGAGAACTCCTTTATCTGTCTGGCCTAGTTTCTAACATTTGTACACTTGGACAGTTCTTCTGCCATGTAATTTCTAGGTGGCCATTTGCCACCCAATGCATTGGAATCCTCTTGAAGTCCTCTTCATAAACATCCTGAATGGGGCCCAGGAAATATCACATCAAGTCATAAAAATTCAGAAGGAAAACCATTGATTAAAAACAGACTGCAGTTGTCATTTACCACCCTAACCCCTGGCATGCAAAAATCTCATTGGGTTGTTACATAGATTTCACTTATAAATCCTGAGTTATGTAAAATAAGAATGATATGAAATATTCCTGTTTTACTCTTTCGTGCTTTAATATTTATTTCATTATGTATGTATGTGTGTATGTATATGCATGCTTGTGTGTATGTATGTGTGCGCGCGTGAGTGAGTGTGTGTGTGTGTGTGTGTGTGTGTGTGTGTGTGTGTGTGTGTGTAGCGTGGTATATGTGTGGAATCAGAGGACAGCCTGTACAAGTCAACTCTGTCTTTCACAAAACAAATTCTGGCATCATGGAAAACATTCTCACTGGTCCCTTTCTATTACTTTATTTAAGGTTTTTGTTTGCTTTCTGTTTGGTTTTTTATTTTTTGTTTTGTTTTGTTTTTTTTCTTTTTCATTATTGTTTTTTGTTTTGTTTTCTGTTTTTGTTTTTTGTTTGTTTTGTTTGGTTTGGTTTGGTTTGGTTTTTGAGACAGGGTTTCTCTGTGTAGCCTTGGCTATGCTAGACTCACTTTGTAGACCAGCCTGGTCTTGAATTCACAGAGATCCACGTGCCTCTGCCTCCCAAATGCTGAGATTATAGACGTGTGTCACCGAGCCTGGCTTTATGTAAATATGTTATGTTAAGGTCAAATTAGTCCTTGTAGGAAAATAAATAGAGCTGAGCGTGCTTTGTTTGTAGATGGTAATATGTGACAGGAGTGAAAGTTAATAAGTCTGACAACACACATGAAGCCCCCCAAGTTTACCAAGGTGAGCAAAAGCTGCTACACATGTGGCCTATTTGTAGAGGAAACCCTAGATTGTAGAGAAAAATGAAAGTAGCAATCGCCAGAGGCTGTGGGTGGGTGAGGGAAACTGACTCTAAAGGTTCAGGATAATCATTGGAGTAAAAGGAATTATTTTCCCTTGTAGCAGTGGAGGTGATGTAGCTATTGTTATGTATTATATTTTGTTCAAATGCTTAGAATGGCATGCCTAAAAAAGAATAAATTTGGCCACATGCAAATAATCTAATAGTATATTTATTTTAAAATGTTCTTATTTTAAAACTAGATTTTTTTTCCCAATTTGGATGAAGAAAACAGTGGCCTCACACTCTTGTTTTTCTTTCTGCAATATCCTGTGATGCCTACTCTCAGATGGCCGGCCAGCATTTCTTGTGAGTTACAGGCATCTGTGTTGCTTCAATGTGGTAAGCTGACTAGTTGGAGAGCGTGGCTTGTTTTCTTTAGGGAGGAGGGGCAATTGCTGGTGAAGAACAGACTGGGTGTTACTCACATACTTAGAAGTTCAAAATAGTTACATTTCTAAAAAGATTTTCTCTCCCTGTTTAGAGCCCTTTAATTTTTAACTGATGGAGACTAGAGGTTGAAAAGTGAAATTGGAAAGTTAACAGGACTCTCAAACACTGTCAGAAAATGTCATGAAGGTTACATCCATACCTGATTGGGTTATATTTTTCACAGAAATCATGCATTTTATATGTTTTTTTAAAAAATGGATGTAAGTTATTTGATACGGTTTTCCAAAAGATGCAGGTAATGGAGGTCTGTATCTTTCCTTGGCTTTGATCAGTGTAGTAGAAAGTAATACTGTGTGTCTTCTATGACTAGATCATTGCAGTGAGGGAATACTCAGGTGTGTTGATGAAGACCATAATGCATAAGTGTAATGCCCCTGATGCAGCCAGGTTGGGAGGAATCCCAAGCTGCATGAAACCGCTCTGTCTGTTGTTGAGCCGTAGCTAACCCCATCCCTAGAGTTGTCCCAAGCCAGGCACCATGTATGCTTGAATGCTAAGACATTCAAACACTAAAGCACTGGACATCATGAAGCAGAGACAAGCCATCTCCCCTGTGCCCTGTCCACCTTTGCTGGCTTATGAGCATGATATAAGGGCTGTTGATTATCTGGTCACTAAGATTGAGGGTAGTTGTATTAGAAAGCAAGAGGTAATTGAACAGATGTGAAACAGTGAAACAAATAGTCAAAAAGGAAGGAGAAAGAAAGGAGGAAGAGGAGTGAGGGATGGGGAGGAAAAAAAGGGGGCTAATTTTTTTATTAAGATGTCTATTAAGGCACAGTACATTGCCTTGGTTGAATTCTGAAGAAAATACTAGAAACAAAAGAGAGTTTTCAAAAAAATGTGTGAGGAAAAAGAAAAAGAACAGGAAGGATCATAGTAGCCCTGGGGTCATCTGACCCAGGTTCAGACTGTTGCTCTGCTAAGGGTCAGTAAATAAAGTGCTTCACACACAGAGGTTTGCCTAGTCTTTGGTTACCCTACCGACCATGGTTAGGAATGAAAGAAATGATATATCGTGTATGAGGTGGTCACGACAGCTTCCAGAATACAGCAATTGCTCAATAATTGTTATTGTTAGTGATTATTTTCAATGTAAAGAACTGCAACAAGGTCTCTGTGTATCTGTAATAACCTTCATCCTTTCTCTGAAAAATGGTTCCACTTCCTTCTGATCGTATGAGACCAATAATGCTAGCCAGTCTCTTTAGCTTATGTGTTTTTCCTTTTAAGCCACATAGACTTTTTAGGGTCTCTTACTCTCAATCCAAAATACCATCATGCAGCATTCTGGCGAATAGATCGTGGATTATGTGGAAACCTAGAGCCATTCATCTTTTAAACAGCTATGCAGGGCCTGGGGAAGCAAGTGTGGTTTGCTGAGATTCACACTTTCTTACAAAGGTAGTCCTCAGAAGGAGGAAATGGATTGACCAGATATTTACTTAATCAGTAGTCGATGCCAAAATGATTTGGTTGTGGAAACAAGATGATTTTCATTTTGTGGTCTTAGTAGTAATTTTTATTAAGAAAATTATAGTTGTGTTGCTGATATTCATAATCTAAAGAGACTATACAGCCCACTCAATGTCTATCATGTCTAATACATTGAACTTGAGAAAGTATGGCTTATGAAAGTATTATGACCCTCAAATTCTGTCATGTTGTAATTCTGTTTGTGGAATAACATTTGTTAAAAGTGTAATTGCTTCTGTATGAGTTCTAACCATCCTGATCTACAGAGTGAATTCCTGGACCACCCGAGATGTTGAACAGAGAAGCCCTGTCTCAGAAAAGAAGAGAAGACAAGAGAAGAGAAGGAAAGAAAGAAAAGAAAAAAAAAAGGTGCAGTAGTTTAGTTTCTATAGAGTAAATTGCCTTTTTTGTCTTATTAAATGATTGTTGTATTTGTGTTAGGATTCAGGAATAGCCGCATACGGACCAGTTGAACATTAGACTCAAATTTATGGAAGTTTATTTGAGTGCTGAACAAGGGCTGACCAGCCAGGGCCACAGCCTGTAAATTCAGACTGTGACATTGGTAACAAAAACTGAACAGGCAGGGCCATGGTTAGAACTTGGGAATCAGACCTTGACATTGGTCTGCTTCTAAGGCAGGGTTTTTATAAGGAAAACCACAACCAGGTAACAACCAGGTAGCCAGGTGGGCAGCATTACATCATTTTGATTAGCTAAACATAAGAATAATCCATTTTGTTCTAAGCACAATATGACCAGGTGGCTATATAAAGTATTGATTGGACAGGTTATAGGGTAGGAGAGCTCTTGGGGGCCTTCCAGCTCTCTTGGAATAAGAAACACAGCAGGATGTTACGGCCTTAGCTCTAACAGCGCATCATTTATCTTTACCCCACGCAGAACATGCATCTATCATCTATTGTTGTATTCTAAGCAGTAAGCATTCCTGTTTAATGCTTGCACTTAGGCACTTAGGGCCTGAGAACTTGTACCGAATTTCACCTTATCATTAAAATGGAGACTTGGAGTCAAAATGGTTCCTGACCTGCTAAGAGCTGGTGTCAACAGACGAGCTACAGTCATGTTAGGAACTAAAGTAGGTCTCAATGGTGGGGCTATAGAGTTTAAGCAGGTTACAACATGTGTAAAATTAATGGGAGGGTTGTTTTGTTTGTTTGTTTTTGGTTTTGTTTATGTTTTTTTTAAATAGAGTTCTCTATGTAACCCGGGGTTGCTGACCTTCGGTCCAAGCTTTTCCTTCCTTAGTTACCCGCAGGTTACAACATGTGTAAAATTAATGGGAGGGTTGTTTTTGTTCCTTTGTTTGTTTTTGTTTTTTAAATAGGGTTCTCTATGTAACCTGGGGTTGCTGACCTTCGGTCCAAGCTTTTCCTTCCTCGGCTGCCCTAGTGCTGGGATTACAGGCACGCACCTCTGCACTAGTTTTTAATGAATTCTTAGATGTATTTTAAGTGGGCAGTAGTTTCAGGAGCATACTCACACAAAAGCTCAAGTAAAGGAAATACAATAGACCCAACCAAATATTACAAAAAGTAACTCTCTATAACTGTCCATGGGTTTCCATAGTGTCTGGCCATCCATCGTCAGTCATGAATAGGAAATGTGAGCCAGTCAAACCTAGTGGCCTAAAGAGCTCGAGAACTTAAATTTTTAATTGTACAGCCCAAGGAGACTTCAAAATTTTAGCAGTCCTTGTCAGATTACAAGCGCACCCCTTTGGCACAGTGAATCATCTTGCTCTCTATCACTCTGGCAGATCAATAGCCTATCTGTTTTGTTTTTTTTTAAGACTTACAATTTACATAACTTGCTTATTTCTTGTTTTTATATATTGAATATGATCATTTCACTTCTGGAATATATCAGAGAGAACTTGCTCAGAGGAACACATTTCAATACGAATACATAATCCAAACACAGTGCTTTCCTCAGGGTTGGTAAGATGGGTGGAAATCTGGAAAACATCAAGAAGTATTTCTATGCATTGAGTTCCATCCCTACTGGACCCCCTCCCTTCCCCACTAGGCATGAGATGCTTCCTCTTCTTTATGCTTAGTGTTTCTTACTAAAGTGACAGAGGGACAAGTGAGAGGGCAAAAGGTTCCATCTGGGAAGTAGCCACCCTCCTATTCTTCGTCATTCCAGGGATGTGACAACCTTTCCTAAGTGTTTTCAAAGCTACGTGGAAAGCTGTAGAAACTCTCATAGGATTCTGAGGACTGTTCCACAGAAAACGACAATGATGAACTTGGGCAGCATAAATGCTGTGGTGGAAGAAGCCTTTGTGGTCTCCAGAGACCCTTCCCCTAATAATCACCTTTAAGCACCATCACCCAAGTACAGACACAAGAAGTCAGCATGACAGACCCATCCTTAGCCAAATGGGAACTTTTCAGATCGCTCCCTTCACCTCTCCCGTCTACTTGTGCCCTTTCCTGCAACCCAGGGTCTGAATCCCCAGCTAGCAAGAGGCAAAAGATGAGAGGAAATATAGCAAGCACAGTGAACCACACCCTTTTCCTAAAGACCCCACTGTATGCAGCATGCATACAGATGGAGGAGACATCCCACTATAGAAGGAAGTTCAGGGTGTTGCTTAATCTCTTGGACTGAAATAAGAATGTATTCTCATTTCCGTTTCTTTACTCTCATGTCTTTTTCTTTTGAGGTGGGATTTCTCTATGTATCTGGGGCTACTCTCTAAATCCCCAGCCTCTGGCCTACATCTTCCAAGTGCTGAGATTACAGCTATGCCTCTTGGTGCCTGGTAACGAAAGTGAGTGACTTGGTAGGAATGTGGGACAGAAGCCATGGAGCCCGTTGAGGCTTATACCTAAGAGCATTTAAAGATGCTCCTGAGGAATCAAAAATAGTTACTTTTTGTTTCAGCTCAGGTATCACACATTGGTAAAAACACATTGTCAATACTTTGGTTTGGTTTTGTTTTGTTTGTTTATTTGTTTGTTTTTGAGACAGGGTTTCTCTGTGTAGCCTTGGCTGTCCTGTACTCTCTGTGTAGACCAGGCCAGCCTCAAACTCACAGTGATCTGCCTGCCTCTGCCTCCCAGTGCTGGGATTAAATGAGTGTGCCACCATGCCCGGCTCAATATTTTTTTTTCTTAATCTGTCCTTTTGTATCCTCTTCCTCTATGGCTTGGCAAGGCTGCCCCGCCAGAGGTAAGTGATCAATATTTGGGGGCCAGAGTCCATGCCAGAAGTAGTTCCTACTCCCCCTATTATGGGACCCACAAGAGACTGTGCTGCCTATCTACCTACTATTATCTGAGCAGAGGGTCTAGGTCCTCACCATGCGTGGTCCTTGGCTGCTACATCAGTCTCTACAGCACCCCCGCCTCCTCTGTGCAGATTTATTGGCTCCTTTGGTCTCCTTGTGGATCGCCTGACCCACTCCAGATTCCTCATTCCCCAACTCTTCCGTAAGACTCCCTGTGCTCCTCCCTGGAGTTTGCCTGTGTGTTGCAGCATCTGCTCGGATCCCATGCTGGGTGGAGTCTTTCGGAGGATCTCTATGGGCTCTTCAGCTACATTTTTAAACTAATATCCCATAATTTACTTTTCTGTCGCCATTTTTTTTTAGATGCGTCTGACATTCCTTTCATGTGGTTGTGTCTGGTGCTCAAATTCACACTCTGTTCTCACACATCCGGGGCCTAAGCCTTTGACTGATCCCAGCTTCCACGCGGGGCAGTTCGGAAGGCGCGCTGCATCCTCACACAGGGCTGGCTGAGATCTCAGCTCCACTCTCTCACTGTGGCGGCTTTCTCTGCATGCCTCTCAGAGGGTGACCTCAGGGTCACTTAAAAGCCAAAATATCTGTCTCAAAAAAAAAATTGCTTTGCAGAGAAGCTTCAAATTCTGAAATGCATTTTAAGTAGCAAACTAAATGTTTTTTTCCAAGACCAATTTAAAAATCTCAGTACATTGTACTAAGCAATTCGGCTTTGTAATTCCATTATTTTTTAAAAAATAATTATTATTTGGATGGGCATGCACATGGAATACTATTCTCATGGAAGCCAGTGGAGAGCCTTCTACAGTTGGATTTTTTCCTTCTGTCATGTGGATAGGATACCAGGGATTGAACACCGGTCTTGAGGTTTGGCATCAGACATCTTTACTGAGCCATCCCACTGGGCCTGTACTTCCAGTTTTAAATTCCACCTACATTATATAGTGAGTTTCCCTTTGGACATAGATTTATATTTGGCCTGTTTAGAATATCCGAATCTTCTGTTTATATTTTAATTTGTTATATTTAAGTTAATTCTTAACATAATAAAAAAATATGTGTATGGGTGTTTCTGCCTGCACATTGTGTGTCCACCATGTGCAGTGTTCTCAGAAGTCAGAAGAGGGCATCAGAGCCTTTGGAACTGGAGTTACAGAAGGCAGCTGTTTGTCATCATGTGGGTGTTGAGAGCCAAATCTGGGTCCTCTACAAGAGTAACAAGTGTTTTTTTTGTTTGTTTGTTTGTTTGTTTTTTGAGAGAACCCTGAGAGAACAGGGTTTCTCTCACTATCCTGGACTTGCTTTTTAGATCAGGCTGGCCTCGAACTCACAGCAATCTGCCTGCCTCCCGAGTGCTGGGATTAAAGTACCGGCTCTCAACAAGTGTTCTTAACTACTGAGCAAGCTCTTCAGGCCCTTAAGGAAAAGCTTTGATGATGGTAGATTTAAGATAAGTCTGACACACAGCCAGACAAGCTCTTCTGTACTGTCTGTCACCTTTGTTCCTTTTGCTTATATTTCCTCTTACAGGTAGAATTTACTTTGTTTCTGAGACACACATAAAAATACAAAGTAGATCTTATTTGCCATCACATTGGGTGTATAATTCTAGATACTGGGTATCTGAAGAATTAAAGAATTTTAAAAATTAGTATTTTCTACATGTATATGATTTTTAAATAAAGTCCACATTAATATAGAACCCATGCAAACAATGTAGTTGCTGCATGTTATTATTTTTGTAAGATACCATAGTTTTTTCTTATATATCTTGAACATATTGCTTAGTAGATTTATCTCTAGATGTTTTGGGATAGCTCTTTCTGTTATTGACTGCTACCTGATATTTGAAGGCTAATTTCATATCTGACCATTTCTAAAGAATATTCATAGTTCTAGCAAAACTTTGATGTATACACTTATAGATTTTTCTAGCTACAGGACATCATTTGTAATCAGTGCCAACTTTTTCTTTTCCTTTCTAATCAATACAACTAATTTCTTTCTTGTCTTATTCTGTTGGCTATGTTCACAAACACAGTGACTCTGACTGAGCTTTCCTTGTCTTCCTCCTTACTTTAAAAGGAATTCTTGTGACATTTCATCAACAACTGGGCTTTTTTCCCATGGTAAGGTTGAAAGATATAAAGTATCTAATTAAGTAAAAGACTTGAGGATAAGACATTCCAAGGTAGTCTGGAAAATCATAAAATGAAGCAGAGCATAACTGAGAAAGAGATGGTATGTCTGCACAGGTGGCTTCTAACAAAAACCTGCTGATCCAAGAGACAAAAATAAACTGTCTCACTGACAGAATAAATAAACAAAAGATGGAGGGAATTCAATTATGTGACATAAAGTTCTTTTAGAAACAAAGAAGTGTTGTTACAATTTTATAACTCAGAAGATATAATTAAAAGTACAGCAGATTCGCTGTATCAGGCAGGAAGACCCTGTCAAATAAATATCTTTAAACACAAAATGAATTCCAAAGCTTTTACAAGTCATAAAGCAAAGTAGAAGCAATTTGAAGTACCACTCCAGGAAGTCTAGAACACGTAAGAAGTACTCAGAATAGACAGGAACAGATGGGATGAGGCAAGAATGAAGCAATGGAAGACATTTTTTTCCTGAGTAGAAGGAAAGCAGATTTTTCATAGAGGAAAAAAATGAAAAGAGCTCCTCATAATGTTGAGAAAATAAGATTTGGCAGATATTGGTAAAAATTGCAAATCTTAAAAAAAAAAAATTCGAAGCCAGGTGCAGTGTGAATGATGTAATCCCAGCACTCTGGAGGCAGAGACAAGTGGATCTCTATGAGTTGGAGGCCAGCCTGATCTACAAAGTGAATCCAAGACAGCCAAGGCTATGCAGGAAACACTGTCTCAAGAAACTAAACTGAAAAAAACAATTAAGGTACTGAAGCAATGGTTCAGGGGTTAAGAGCACTTACTCTGTCAGCAACCAAGGTTGTTTCCAGTACCCACATGATGGCTCACAAACACATGTAACTCCAATTCTGTAACTGATGCCTTTTTTTAATCTCCTGGTGCATGAAGAATACATGTGGTTTACAGACATACATACAGGCAAAACATCTATACACATACAATGAAACAATAAACTAAAAAGGAAATTATAAAAATTAAGATTTGGGGGAAATGTATATATCTTCAAGAAAATGGGAAACATTTGTGTGGACAAATAACATCAAGGATAATATGAGGCAAAAGAGCAATAATTTCAGTGCTCATAGAATATAGATTAGCTTAAGTTTGAAAACAGTAATTGCAGTAGGCAGCATTTGCTAGTGAATTACTTGGTTCAGTAATAAGATAAAACTATTATGAATCAATGATGATGGCAGCTAAATATGTACAATGTAACACACTGGAAGTTCAGGAAAAATAGAGCAAAAATAGTTGTGATCAAATACAGTAACAGGTTACATTTAAAAATAATAAGAGCTTAAGCAATAAATTAATAACAGCAAAAAATGATTTGATGAAACAAAATGTTAAATAGAGATTACATGAGTTATTTCTTACACTTAGGGTTTTTAAAAATCAGTCATGGCCCTTAAAGTGAAAAATAGATTTTGCTAGTCATAGTATCTAATTACAATCAAGACACTATTTAAGTTATTATGCTGAAAATACGAATATTTTAAGTTATGAAACAAAGACCTTTGTGTTTATTAGGAAAATGAAAGTAGCATCCTAGACAATGAGAAAAAATTTAAATAGTACATCAAATAAAGAGTTAGTATCTAAAGTAAAAAAGAAATTAAAAACAAACAAACAAACAAACAAAACTGAACACCAAACCAAACCAAACCAAACAAAAAACCAACCAACCAAACAACCAACCAAAAAAAGAAACTGACAATTAAAACATGGGATATATAACTAAATGGGGAGTTCTCAAAAAATTAACTAGTGAAACACAATTAAAAATGTTCATCATCATTACCCATCTGGTAAGTACAAATTACAACCACTTTGATAATTCATTTTACACCAATAAGGATGGCCAAGAGTAATAAAACAAATGGCAGTGGATGCTAGTGAGGGTGGGCGGAAAGGTGAGCACTCATCCATTGCCGGTGGGAGTGCAAGCTTGTACAGCCACCGAGGACATCAGTGTTGTGGTTCCTCGGGAAGCTGGGGCTAGATCTAACTCAGGATCCAGCTGTGCCGCCACGCTTGGGCATAGACTCAAAGGACACTTCATCCTACCACAAGGACACTTGCTCAACCATGTTCACTGCGGCTCTATTCAGAAATTAGAAACAACCTAGATGTCCCTGGACAGAAGAATGAATAAAAATAAGAGAAAATGTGGCACATCTACATAATGGAGTATTCAGCTGTTAAGAAATGACATCACAGATTTTTCAGATATACGGATGGAACTAGAAATAATCATCCTGAGTGAAGTAACCCAGGCCCAAAGAGACAAATATTGCATTTTTAAAAAATATGTGGGTGTTGGCTTTTAAGCTTTAGGTACGTGCGTTTCAGTCCAAATAGCCATAAAGGATAGGTAGCTAGTAAGCGACCAAGGAGGGGAGGGGGACCTTTAAGGAAGGGGAAATAATCTAGAATAGGAGGCTTAAGTGGGTAGGAGGATAGGAAGGCAGTGTAAAGGATGGAATAGTATCTGTGTTCTTCATGTATTTTAAATTATGCAGTGTTCAGGAACGTTTTGTAAGGCAGGATAGTGCTTAGCATGAGAACGGTGAGTGGAACTGTTAGAGCATGAGCAGGAAGTGTGTTCCTACCGGGGTAGAGGTAGCCTTGTTGGAGAAGGAGCCCATCAGAAGGGAAAGGCATTTTTAAGGAAGGCTGTGGAGAAGGTAATGAATTACACATGACAAGCAGAAAGGGGGTTCTTAAGGGCAAAGGGTACGCACGGAAGTAGTGTACGTGGGCAATGAGCTAAAGAAATGGGAGCGGAGGATCAATCATAGCCAGAAATGCATAAAAATAATACAATGGAACCCACTATTTTATATGCTAATTTAATTAGAAAAAAAAAATCTCTGGCCTCAAGCAAATGCAGGCTTCTCCCCATCTCCAATTTTGTGCTCTGCTCATGTAAGAGCCCTATTTTCATTCCTGTTGGGACACATATGCATCACAGGAAGGATTTAAAAAAAAAAACAGAAAACAAAGGCTCTCTAAGACAGAGCTTAGAGCTGAGCACTGCTTGCCCCATATGAAAGCTCCCTAGTGAGCGTACAATGCAAGGCTAGCAACATGTGGTAGGTGTTGGTTTATAAGCCAGTGGAAGGACCGGTTTTTCCATTTTATCTAAACACCATCATCCTAAAATAATTTTTTTCTATTTTTAATGTTTTAATGATGAATGATAAATACACAATTTGGTAATTTTTTTTTTAGGCACGTTCTTGTAAAAAACCATTACCATGATCGAGATAATAACCATATCCTCTGGTCCAGTGTGAAGACTGCGTGGGTAAAAGAGCTGGCTGCCAAGCCTGAGCACTCAAGTTTGATCCCTGAGGTCCACACTGTGGGAGGAAAGAACTAAGTTGTCCTCTGACCTCCACACACATTAACGTGTGTGTGTGTGTATGTGTGTGTGTGTGTGTGTGTGTGTGTGTGTGTGTGTGTGTGTGTCAGAGTGTGTATGTGAGTGAAATAAAAACACCTTCTTCCTTGCCTGTTTATCTCTCATGCCCCTCCAAGTACCTCTAACCCAAGTCACTACCGACCTATTCTCTGTCTTTGTAGATCCAGCATTGTGCGTCTGCTGGATAGAACCATACAACATCTGGATCCTTTTACTTACTTCCCATATTATCCAATATTTATCTATGTTTATGTTCCAAAAGTTCACTCCTTTATATTGCTCAGCAGTATTGTATTGCATGTATCTGTCGCAGTTATCCATTCAACTGTGGGAGGACATTGGGATGGGTTTTTACTTGAGTTTATTACAAATAAAACATAACTATTCAAGTGAAATTTAAAACGAAACCCTAAAAAAACAAAATAGAACTGACAAGTGATGCCGACAGCCTTAAAAAGTAGAGAAGTCTGGCTCAGTACTAACCATTAGCCTCTTTTTAAAAAGCAAAACTTAAATCATCATTGCTTTTTTTCAAAGATGTGTGTGAAATACTGTGTAGTGGTTGCTACCGTGGAGTTAGTGACGGCCACCCCTGAGATAATGATGCTCACCACTGAGTTCATTTCCTTACATCTCCATCACCAGCAAACGCTACCTTGTCAACCTCTAGGTGTTGCTCATCTTCTATCTGAAAGTTTACAGCCTTAAAACGGGAGGAGTCTGGGAGAATGCAAATATAAAATGCAGTATGAAGAAGAGATGAATAAAGAACAAAACTGAAATCTGGATTTAGAAAAACTGTAAATGTCGTGCAATAGATAATGAATTTACAAAGGGAGTGAGAAGGAAAGGAAAGAACACGACTGCTCCTGGTAGGGTGCAGGAGAAAGTTGATTATAGAGATGCGGGAGAGCATAGGCAGAGGCAGGGACACCTGGCCGAGCCCAGAGTGGACATGACCAGATTGAACTGAGCCATGTGAGGAGTCAGAGAGGGGAAAGGAAAGGGGGAGAAAGGGGAGTCAGATGCAGCAGTCCAAGGGTCAGGAAACCAAAGTATCTGGATTATATAGGAAAGAGTCTCTGGGAGAAGGACAGTCCAACCTCTGGACTGGAGAGTTCAGGGTAAAGGGCAGGCAGGGCTTGTCAGCCAAACCCTGTAACAGGCAGGGACTGTGGAATGCTGGGAGACCCTGGAAGGCAGGTCAGCTTTGATGTCTTAAACAGGCACCTCAGCCATTTGTCCCAGTTTGAAATTTAACAGATACACTTTACACCTAAAAGAGATAAATGTTATCTGTGGATACAACATTTGAAGTTCTAGAGAAAACACATACTTTCTTAGAAAAGAAAAATGAGCAAAATTGGCCCCAGGATTTGTTGTTAAAAATGAAAGAATAGGCAGGCTACCAAGATGAGACTTGATAGCCTATGACCATATAGTGGGGGAGGAGGTCCCCTGGGTCTTAGACCTAGGGGAGGGGAATAGGGTGAAAGTGAGAGGGAGGGAGGAACAGGAGGATACAAGTGATGGGATAACAATTGAATTGTAATCTGAATAAATGAATAAAATTAAAAAATTTTTAAATGGAGGAAACTAACCAGAGATTGAAAACTTCATTACTTTTTAGTAGATGTTAAGATGATGACGCCGAGGGGAATGAAGGATTGCAGTGCTTGCCTGGCCAGTCATTTCTGCCTTAGCTCTGTCGGCGAATGCTTGAGAATGCTTGGAATGCTCCATTTCTCATTTCTCACTGCAAAGGCAGTGCAGGAGGCCAGCTTCGCACACAATACCACAGTCTCTCAAGCTATCAAGTCAACAAATTAAAGAGAAAAAAAAAGTCACACAGATATTGCCAAGGGAATAAAAATCTAAAACAAGAGTAAGAAAAATAATATTTTTTAGCTTCAAAAACCTCACAGCTAACATGGGATTAGTGAAGAGCTAAATCCTTGTCTATTAAAACTATAAAAGAAAAATGTTTCTTCCTGTCACTATTACTCACTACTATATCACAGACTCCAATGAATTCAAGTACTCAAAAATATAAAATTTTATTATTTAAAACTTACTTATAATTGTTTTTTTCTCACCTACAAGGCAAAGGGGTCATAGTAATAGTAAATAAAATTTTAAAGACATTTTTAGCTAATTAGAAGCCATTCAATTATCAATTGAGATAGCCATCTAGACACAAATCAGAAATCAATCCTTTCATATTAAGAGCAAAATCTACAGAATAATTACAAATAAGTCTGAAAAGATTTATGTGAAGGAAATTACAAACCTCACAAAAAAACATAAAGCAGTTCACATTCTGAAAGAGATGAGTAGAAGAATAAGTCAAAGATTCTTAAACATTAACATCTACTATAAAGTTGCCTTTGTCTCATACACATGCACATACACATATATATATACACACACACACACATATATATACATATAATGTATGTGTGTGTGAGTATACACATACACACACACACGCACGCACACACAAATGCTGTGAGAGACTACAAATCTTCCAGCTGCATCAAAAGGCATAGAAAGTTGATGAGGCAAAGGTCAAAAATCATGGGGAAAGCAGTTGCATTAGAAAAATGTAACACTGGTGCACACATTCACAAGATGATACCTTGCACTCCAGCCGCACACACAACCAGGTCTATTCCATTTAGAATTGAAACCAGAAAGTAAGCAAGAGACCGTAAGAATTTGGGGGAACAATCTGGGAAAAGGGAAAAGCAACGGAGGTTTTACAGATATGCTTCAGTTAGTTGGTTTCAGTGTCAGCTGTAGCCCATAGCTCTCATTAGTCTTGGCTTTGCTTTGTGGTCAAGGCAGGCCTTGAAAAGCTGATCCTCCTCCTGCCTCTGCTTTCCTTGTTCTGGAATTATCGACTTGAGTCACCACAGTGGGCTTGGAAATGCTAAGAAGCCATGGAAGAAAAAATGTTGATAAACAACTTTGACTTTATAAAAAAGATTAAGTATATGAAATAAAGTGGTGGTTAAAATGAGAAATGCTCATGAGCCATAGGCTCATGTATTTAAACATCTGGTTCCCAACTGGTGGCACTTTTAGGGAAACTATAGAACCTTTAGGTGTGGTCTTTATGAAGAAAGTACATCCCTGGGGCAGGCTATGATGGTTTATAACCTTGTCCCATTTTCAGTTGGCTCTCTCTGCTTCCAATTGTGAAGATGTGATCGCTCAGCTTCCTGCTCCTCCAACCATGGCTGTGGCTTACTGTCATGCCTCTCTGCCACGATGACCTCCTAGCCCATGGAACTCTAAGTGAAAATAAACTTTCTTCCTTAAATTGCTTCTGGTCGTGGTCCCTCATCACAGCAACAGAAAAGTAACTAATAGAGTTATGCCACTTGCTACTCACAGAGTTCCTAGAAATTACAATTTTAATAGGAAAAAGTAGACTTATGGTATAAAAGGACAATCTGTGGATGTGCAAATACTAATAAGGGATAAACATAGAAAAGTGCTCAAACTTGTCTGTAGTCAGAGGTCAGAGATGTAAGTGACACAGCATCACTTTGTCTGACTTAGACTGGGGAGAAACCAGGGAATGGACACCTGCTACCGGAAAGAATGCAGAAGAAAGGCCTTCTTTAATTTCAAGTGGATATGAGCATTCATTTTGGGGTCTTCTAGAATATAACTTCTCGACAAAACTTTATTGAAATCCAAAGAACAAGCCAGGTGTGGTAGTACATACCTGTAACTGAGCACTGGGAAGGCTAAGACAGGAGGATTGGGAGGCCCATGTCAGCGAGGGTTACCTTTTAAGTCCCTGTCTTCAAAATGCTAACCAAACCCAACAGAGAAATGAATAAATAGAAAACACACACTCCTGATTCTTGAATGCTCCCATCCAAAGTGTGTGGCACTGAGGGACAAGATGCCGAAGACTGAATGCGCATGTCTGTGTGCTACAGTTTGGAGAGCAGAAAGATTAGAAACATTCATGAATGGAAAAACTACCCATTTAAAATATCACTGACACCATGGCTAGTAATAGAGTGACCTAAAAGTCCGTTAATGGAAGTGGATGCATGTCCATACTACGTTGTTAAGAAGCAAATTGACTAGAATTGTATATATCGAAATAGCTTTAGAAACAGTTGTAAATTTTCTTATGTGTGTGTAATTAGGTGTTTGTGTAATTAGGTAAGCTGAGCCAAGGTAAGTGCTTTATTCTCCCGTTCCATAAAACAGATGTGCACGTGGACTTAAGAGCTCCAGAGATCTTTTCAGAAATGGTCCCTGTGAAACAAAAGGAGGAAGCCCTGGCAACCTAGAACGTGTCTGGAAATATACTTGTACCTGTCACCAGCTCAACCAAGTTACTGGTGATCACCAGAGCAAAGGTTGTCTTCTGGAGCAGCCTTACACAGGGCACAAATGGCCCCTTAGCCTTTCTACCTGCCTACACTCACTCGCTGTCTGTGTTACACCACTCCTAAGACTATGGCGTCAACTCCAAGGCGAAGGTGTCAACTAAAGCTCCAGGAAAGGAGGCTATCAGCGAGATTCAGTCTCTGCAGCCAACTGGGGACTTGCTGCTGGGTGATAAAGCCATGCATCTCCATGGAAGGGCATGCAGGACGTTTAAAAGGAAAGAAAATGTGCACTAAGAGAAAGAGGGAGAGGAAGTACAAACAGAAAAACTATACAATACTCTGTCCCTCTTTTGCTTTTATTTGGGGATTTATCACCTATGCTCAGAAAAAAAAAAGTGGTTTTCTAGCCCACATGCCCAGAAATAAATAGCTACACACAAGGCCATCTTTGCAAACATTTTGATGAAGGGATATTAAAGAAGTTAGTATAATAGATTTTACATAAGTGTGTGTGTGTGTGTGTGTGTGTGTGTGTGTGTGTGTGTGCGCGCGCGAGTGTGTGCACAATAAGATATGGTTGTGAGATTTCAGGACATTTTTCTTTTTTTTTTCTATGTAAATTGATGTGTCTCCTAAAACATTTCTTTAAGAAAATCAAGCATTATTTATATACTCTATAAAAAGCTAGTTAAGATAGGTTCATCCTAAGAAATGAATCCTCAGAACTCTGGTAGCCATGGTAACTTATATGCTATATTAAGAAAAAGCTAGCTGGGACATCTCATTAAACAAAACAAACTGAAACCGTCTACTGAGATCCATTGTGTCGTATGAGAAATGGTACAAACAGAAGCTACCAAAATAGACAAATCGCAACCCTTGAGTCTTAATCCCAGCTAATTTAATCTTCCTCTGATAGACGACTTTCAGTTCAACAGTGGCTGCTCTTTGGAAAGTGCAAAGCTGCTGAACATGAGAGCAATGTCCAAATGGCTTTCTTCCACTCTGAGAAGGAAAAAGTTATGGAGAGTTTCAGGAGCTCCTGTTGCATCCAGGAAAAATGTAAAAGTCACCAGTGTGTAGGATACGGAAGTTTTGGCTTACTGGGTCAAAGAATCTTTCCAGTTGAGAGTTCTCAAAAGATGTTTTTCTATTAAGTCTAGCAATACTCTGAGAAATAAGTTCTTGTGGAACAATCATGGCATATGCAAAAAACTAGTTGAATCTTTTTTTTTTTTCATCCCTTCCAGGATTTGCCACTCACTCATTAGGAAGCTCCTTTTTAGTAATTTGCTTTTTGTCATCTTGGTTGGGAAATTCTTCGAGCCTTAAAGAAGAAGATTCCGGAGGCACAGCAGAGGGGATTATTAGTCAATATGTCCTCGGGTGATAGAAGGCACACTAGGTTTTATGGATAGGAATTCTCAGTATAAAGAAGAGCACACCTATCCCTGAAGCAGTAATAGCTAAAAGCATTCCCTTAAACAGGAGCCACGGAAAACAGCTACCGCCTGGGAGCTAAACAACAAAGCCCAGACACTGGACTAATTAAAACGGGACAGACAGACTGGACAGTAATAGAGGCTCACTGGCCAGCAGGCCAAAGAATAGAAGCCTGAGATGCTAAAAGCCAGGTTTCGTGGGGTGAAAAGGAGAATTAACTGGTGGTGCCAGCATCACTGAGCCTAAAAGGAGGCCTCAAAGGGGTGCAAAGGTCTTGATCATGCATTAAAGTTCATTATAAGACTTAGAATGTGCTCAGAAAAGGCCTGCTCCTCATGGGTGAAAGCAATACAGTGAGGATACAGCTACTAAGCAGACACATCCTGTACACCCCTCCCATAATTCAGAGGGCTTCCTTAGTAGCTGGATGTTAGGTGATTTTGTTGTTGTAGTTTTTTGGTTTGATTCGAGACAGGGTTTCTCTGTGTAGCCTTGGCTGTCCTGGACTTGCTTTGTAGACCAGGCTGGCCTCGAACTCACAAAGAACAGCCTGCCTCTGCCTCCCTGAGTGCTGGGATTAAAGGTGTGTGCCACTACACCACCTAGGTGATTTTTCTAAGTCACACAAAACTCATGTTCCAAGCAGATGTGGGTTTTTGTCCTGTGTTTTGTTTAGCAACCACAGGCTCCGTTTCAGCTTATTCTGATTTGGAGCTCTTGAAGAAGCAGAAGTTTTTCCATGTCCTTTGTGTTTGATAAATATGAAAGGGAATCTTTGAATATGTGGATGAACAACATATTATTTCAGAAGATGTAAACAAACCTCAATTCACTATAATGATAGAATTAGCTAGCCTGCTTCCACTGACAAATACAATAGTTACTTAGTGGTGCTTTGTAAAGAAATAGAGTATTTCAAAAATGATTTTTAAATAAAAATGGATCAGAGAAGAATGCTGCCTGAATACATCCAGTCTTTTGTTAAGGATTAATTGAGCTATTGATGCTTGCTGTTCGGGCTCTGTTCTGGGAGGACGAACAAAAGCTGCTTCAGGTGAAAGGAGATCCCCTTTGTAGGACAGCAGACAGGGGTGCATGTGCTGCAGCTTAGTGTTTCTCTTCATATTGCTTCACTGTGCTTATGATACACAGTCTATCCTTCATACATGCAGTATAAATACACACCATTAAGTAGATATTACACTTATGTGACCGCACAGAAAACAATTTATGTTATGGTTTCTAGGAAGCCAAGTTCTTTGCAGTTGTATGAGTCATAATTTATATTTGAGTAATAAAGAAAAATTTTAAATCAATAAATCAAATGCATAAATAACGGAGCTCTGCAAATCCCAGGCAGCTAGTTTGAGGATGTAGCTGTGAACTTTACTGCCACCTAGTGGCAGAAACCTTAAGAAAGGGATTCAAAGAAGAGAGCCTCTCGCTTCGGGAGCATGTGAAGGCAGGTACCACAGAGCATCAGTCTCTCTTTGTTCTCAGTGTGTCGTGCAAGGCTGTGCTGCGCAGCCAGCACTTTAGTCCCCAGCTTCCCTTTCTGTCTCTGCAGAGCAGGGTGTGGAAGGGAATAACGTCAATGGTGTATAGCACGGTTGACATTTGTCTTCATCTCCTTTGCTTGAAAAGGGGGGAAAATCAGTCGAAATATGTTCTACCTCAGAAATAAGTGATGTCTACGAATTTAGCAAGTTCTAAAACTAAAATTCCATGAGCCACAAAAAAATTGGAAACACAGAAATCGGTAGTCCCGCATGTTTCATATTATCATACAGCAAGTAAATGATTATATTATGGGGTGCCCGAGTATATGTGAAATTCAGATGAAAATGATTCTGCATTTCAAATCATTTCTATGTTTCACTTTTCACATTTCTTGTTATGTAGCCCAGGACAGCCTTGAGCTCTCAAATTTGCTATGTAACCCAGGCTAGCCTTTTCACAAACTTCGCACTCAGCTTCCCAAGTGCTGGGTTACCTGCACTCTTTATGGCCACGCCTACTTCACTATGGCCACGCCTACTTCACTATTCTCCTCCTTTCCTGCTTCCCTCCACTTTTATCTGCTGTATTTATAGAAGCTTAATGCCATTTACATTAAGTTTTTCTTCTTGATTTTTTTCTCTACTCAAACTCACCTATTTCGGGTATTATTTTAATTATATGTTTATATATAATTTATATATTAATATAAATAAAATAATGTTTATATATAATGTAATGTGTGTCCTTGCACATGTGTGGGGGGGGTTTCAAGACAAGGTTTCTCTGTCTTTCTGGCACTCATTTTGTAGACCAGGCTAGCCTTAATCTCAGAGATCCACCTGCCTTTGCCTCTCAAGTACAGGGTTTAAAGGAATGAGCCACTAGATTGGCCTTTATATTTTGTAAAGATTTATTGATTGATTGGTTTATGTATGTATGTGTGTATATGTGCCTGCACACATGTACACACGTGTGTGGGTGTGCTGTGCATGAACATGTCTATCCGTGCTTCACAGAGGATGTCAGATCTTTGGAGCTAGATTACTTAGCATATTAGCATATGGGTATTTACTGTATTTGGTACTTGTTGTGTGGGTGCTTTGATCTGAACCCCAGTCCTCATGATTGTGCAGCAAACATCCTTAACAGTCAAAACATCTCCCCAGCATTTTGTATTATATAAATCCAAAATATTTCTTTTAAAATAATCATTTGGTTTTTGTAAATACTGATCCTTTTATTAACTACATGAAATATTTCTATTGTATCTCTTAAAATAAGAAAAGGTTACATTTATAAAATACATAGTGGAGTCACAAAGTTCTTATAGCACAGACTGTGAGGAGATCTTAGAAAAGGGTATAGGAACGTCAGAGGAAGATTCTACTGACTTGAAAAGCCTTTCCTCTGCCAAGGCCAGCCAGTTTGGGTAATTAGGTAAGTAACAGGTATATTGGATTGTAGCCCAGAGTACACAGGAGAAATATCCATGGGCTGACGCTGAGAGCATAAAGATGTGAAGAAGAAATAAGTAAACTAGGGAAAAATGCAATAGGCTTCTGGTTAAAAAGAGCAAGTGTGCAAGGAGAAGGCTACAAAGCCCCTCAGACTAGAAGCGTAGTGGTCCCTGCAGGCAAGGTCTGCAGATAGGGGCGGAACCTGCAGGTCAGAGTCCTGACACACAAGGTGTGTGCATAGTCTTAAAGGGAATTCCACAATCCTAAGGGACCGCTAACTCCATTTTCTTCTATTTCCTGGTTAAACATAATGTTATAATTTGATTTATTTCTATATTGTTCCTTAATGGTGTTTTTCTCTAATCATGTCCCAAGCTGAAAATCAAGGTTTTTGTTTGTTTATTTGTTTGTTTTTGTTGTTGTTGTAGGTGGTGGTGGTGGTGATGGTTTTGTTTTGTTTTTAACTTATTCTGCCTCTATAATCTTGTGATTACATCTGAAGTTGCATGGCTAGTAAATGACCACATCCACCCCAGATAAATCCATCAGATTTTCACGACTCGGTCCTATGTCTGACCCAGAGGTGCAGTGTGTCTTGTTTGAGCAGTAAAGTAGCACAGGACTAGTGTGGTAATGTCCTAAAACTTGACCACTATTTCAGAAAGAATATGGAAATATAACAGCCAAACACACAAAGCAGACATGCTTTCACTAATATGTTCTAGGAGAGGAAAATGGAAGTCTTGTATTAGGCAGGGCTCCAAAATCAAATGCAACGTTCTGTAAGTGTTCTTAACTAACGAGTTTAAACCTGTCACACACCCTAACCTGACCCCAATCTTCCCCATGCCAAACATTCCATTTTGAAAATTAAATTGGCAAGGCTTTTTTGCAGCAAAGAAGCACTTGCCATGAATATAAAATGTGCATCAGGAAAAGTCATGGGTTTTTTTTCCGGTTTAAAATTGCATACTCTGTTTTCACTTTTGCTGTTTATTTAAATTATTTTAAATTAGGTAACAGATTCACATAGAACACAAAGATACTCAACTTAAAGCCTCCAGTTAGGCTTAAGTTGTTTAGGGTTTAAGAAAAAGTTTTAAGGTCTAGAAAGATGTTTTTTTAATTTGATAAAAACAAGATATGATACAGAATAATTTAGATACAAGAATTTAGACTCACCTAGGCAGGATAGATAGTATTTTCTTCAAGGTTGCCAAATACAAATGACCTAAACATTTTGAATATAACTTTTACATACGGCTTTCCTGATTGTTCCATGAGTGTTCTTACTCTATGTCGTTTATTATAAATAAAATCCATTGCATTTGGGTAAAACCTCTATCCTACACTGTTCTTTCTTATCAGGCTTCCCTGTATGCTGCTGGTATGTTATCTTTCTGAGGGGAAGGACAACCGCTGGTAGCCTGAGAAACTGTCACTCTGTTTGCAAGGAGCCACGTTGTCATAGGAAAGGCAGAGTCCTGAGTAGCTGCCAGCAAACTTGCTGTCATCAAAGGCTGGTAAGTGGGCTCACTGATATGTGTTCATAGAAACAGGCATAGTCTTCAATGTTTTTAAACATTATTTTATGTGTATGGGTTTTTTTGTTTGTTTGGTTGGCTGGTTTTGTTTGACTGTGTATCACATGCATGCAGTACCGGTGGAAGCCAGAAGAGGGCATTTGATCCCCTAGAACTAGACTTGCAAGGTTGGTAGATGCCATGTTGGTATTGGGAACTAAACCTGGGTCCTCTCCAAGAGCAGCAAGTGCTTGTAACTGCTGAGCCACGGCTCCAGCTCAAAGCTATTGTCTTTAAAATTCTGTAGCAATACAATCTCTGGACTAAACTATCCCTAAGTCAGTAGAACCAGCATTATTATTGAAGTGTTGCTCTTTGGAGAACGTGGACTAAGCTGTCCCTTGGTGCTTCATAAAGAACGTCACAATCCAGAGAATGCAGCTCTCGCAGATGGCACTTGTCAGTCAGTGGGTCTTTACCGGCCTCTCTCTGCTTTACATGAGCGTTTGATTGACACTCTTTAAAAAACATAGAGATAAGGAGTCATCGCTGATTCGCGGTGTTCTCCAATCTCAGCCCCCAGAAGACTCATATGTACCTTCTCACACTTTATACAGCAATTAATTTGAAAAAATCTTACAACAGAAAGAAACGGGAAGAGGACTGCTCAGAGTATCAGCAAAATAACCGAGCCAGTTTTGTGAGGAGAGGGTGGGAGCAAATAAAAACTCTGTTGGGAGAGATGTAGACACAGCTACTCTCCTCACTGCTTCTGGAAGACTGTGTAGGGGTAAATCCCTGTAGAGAGCCATGACTGGGCAGCACCACAGTAGTGCAAGCTGCAAACACCCATTTCTTTCTTGCCCACAAATTGGTTTCTAGAAAGCCATTATTCAAATAAACTCCCTTGTACGTAATACAAATGTTTAGTCAGGGTTAGTCATTGAAGCATTATTTAGAAGAGTATGCATTTCTAAATGACTGAACGCTATCAGTAGAAATTTGTGTCTGTGTATCATGTATAGTGCAGTATGCCTGCAAACATCTGCGCTGTTAAATATGGACATATAGGGAGTACAAACACCACTTTGGTTAGACACCATAGTGCTTTATTAGCCACTAGGAAATTACTGGTGTACAGCCTTCAAGTGTTTCCTTTCTTTGCCAATAGTTGCATATTTTTCCAATGCATCATTTTATTTTAGTATGTTTTATTAGTTTTCAAAAGTTTTATACAATACAGTACATCATGTTAGATATGCCCTTTTATTACAGTTTCCAATCCAGCTAGCCTGGGCATATGTTAGTAAGCCTCAACAAGATGAAATGCTGAAATGGTCCAATTAAAATAACAAGTATTCTCAGGAAAAGTGAAGACTCCACACTGTGTGGTTCAGTGAATTGCACTAAATAGACAGACATGTTTCTAAACCCCTAAGTATGCCCTCCTCCTTATGCTAATGAATTTGTCACTGGTCATCTCTGAGAGAGAATCTGATTGATATTTCATGTTTGTAGACCACAATGTTTATTCTTCTTTTTTTTAAAGGATGAGTTGTGACAAATCTGAGCTTGAGAATTCTCTGAAATTATCTATGTGAAACTGAAACTCACATGTCTAAAGTCTTAATGGCTTCTAACTAATTAAAGCTACAAGTTCTGGGGCTGAAGAGACAGATATATATACACACACATATATAGACCTGTGTATATGATAATTAAAATGATCTTAAAATATTAAGTGGCTTTTTATATTACTCTGAATAGCTTTTATATGATAGACATTGGGACAAAACCCATGCTTCCAAATGTTTAGACTTTTTATTTTCTTATTTATCATTTAGTACACTTTTACACTTTCAACAAGGACATCTATAAGTCACCATAAAGATGTCAACTTGAAAAAGGTGATGAAGAAAGATTGTTGAAGTTATTTTTATAAAGCTATGTTTGCTTATCTTAATTTTTATCTTTACCCTGCTATCACACACATAATCGAGACTCTTTTATAATACAAAGCTTCACAACACGATCTTGAACAGTTTAAGACTGTTCTTAACCCTCTATGCTATTTTGTCTTACTCCCAGCAAACATCCCAGCAATACTTAGTTTTCCTTGGCTCCAGCTCTTTCCTCCTGATCCTCAGGCCATGGCTGACCCCCCTGGCTGACTGCGTTACTTCCTCTCCTAACTTCTCCCCTGGCTGGCAGGAAGTCCAGCCCTGTTCTCTCCCGTGGTCATCAATTGACTGTAACCTGCTTTATTGACATATCAGAAGGACAATTGGAGAGCAGAGTTTACACAAGATTTAGACAGGAAATTCTTAGAACAAAGCTTGCAATCAGACATGGCCAGGGGCGGAGGGAAGACAGGAATGAGCATTTAAACTACACAATAACTTTATGCCCACAAAATATGGTTAAGCTGGGCATAGTGGCACCTACCTTTAGTCCCAGCAGTCAAGCAAAAGCAGGCAGATCTCTGAGGTTGAGGCCAGCCTGATGTACAGATCAAGTTCCAGGGAAAGTTAAGGCTACACAGAGAGACCCCGTCTCAAAAAAAAAAAAAAAAAAAAAAAAAGAGGAAAAATATAGGTGCCTTTATTAAAACCTTACGAACTTGTTTCATGGTGCCACGAAAGTGAATAAGTAATTTGTGTGTGAATCAAAGAACCATATTTGAGAATATATAACAAACGCCTATAGGTCACTGGGAAAATAGTTGGTGTGGTGGTTTGAATGAAAATGGCTCTATAGGCTCATGTGTTAGAACACTTGGTTCCCTGTGCGGGGACTGTTGGGAAGGAATAAGAGGTGCGACCTTGGCGGAGGAGGTGGGCTTTGAAGTGCCAGTCTCTTGCTCTCTGTGTCTGTCTGCTACTTGAAGATCAGGATATAAAGCCCTCAGATGCTTCCTCAGCGCTTTCTCTCTCTCTCTCTCTCTCTCTCTCTCTCTCTCTCTCTCTCTCTCTCTCTCACACACACACACACACACACACACACACATGTACTTGGAGACCAGGATGCAGAGCTCTCAGCTCCTTTCCCCAGCACTGTGCCCGCCTGTGTTTTATGATGCTCTCCATGATATGCATTGAAATAGGTAAGCTGAAAAGACGGTGTTGGATAAGAGATGCAGCTGTTACGGCATCGCTAATGGGAGGCTAGAGACATGGGTCTGTGGTGAGGGGCAACTTCTTCCTTTGCAGAAGCCTGGAGTCCGGTTCCCAGCACCCGGTTGGCAGCTCAAAACTTTCTCTAACTCTATCTCTGGACATCTGATATCTCCGGCCTCTGGGGTTATTACACAGATCACTCAGACAGAAAGACAGGCGGACAGACAGACAGACACGCACACACATGCACGCACACACACACACCACTTAAAATAAAATTAATATTTTTAAATTAAAAAGTATATATAATCATCAGTAGAATATAGAGTCTTGGGTCTATGCCCAGACATCATATAAACGCATCAAGGATCAAGTGATAGAGTAAGAAATCTATTTCTAGCTTTTGGAGGAATCTCCCCAGTGAGTTCCACAGTGGTTACACAACTTTACATTCCTACCAGCAGTGAATCAGTAATACCCTTTGTATGGTGTGTGTGTGTGTGTGTGTGTGTGTGTGTGTGTGTGTGTGTGTGTGTGTATGGATGTGTCTACTGAGTCATTCTAGCTGGAAGAAGATAAAATCTCAAAGTGGTAATAATTTGCATTTCCCTAATAACTAAATGTCAGTTATTTTAATATGACTGTTTGTTTCTCTTAGTTTCTCTCTTAACCCAGCTATCACACAAATAATTGAAACTTTATTATATTATTTAAATAAGCTTCATGTCACAAAAACTGAGCAGTTTTTACTCTAATCTTAACCCTCTAAGCTGAGGGCTTCCTCCTAGCATATATCCAAGAGATACTTGTGCTCCGTAGTTTTTCCTGTTCTCTCTCTCTCTCTCTCTCTCTCTCTCTCTCTCTCTCTCTCTCTCTCTCTCTCTCTCTCTCTCTCTCCTGTGTCCCCTGGAACTATCCCATGGCAAAATCCCCTACTTCCTCTTCTAGCACCTTCTCCTCTGGCTGGCGGGAAGTCCATCCCTATTCTTTCCTCTGCTCATCCATTAGTTGTAAGCTGCTTTATTGGCATATTGGGGAACAATTGGGGAGCAGTGTTTACAAAACATTGAGACAGGAGATTCTCTTAATGAGGATGGTAACCAGGTGGTTCCATAGCATACATTTTTAATTGTTTATGGTTTGCTCATTAGTTTTCTTGATGTTTATCTTTTTGAGTTCTTTGAATGGAAACTACAAGAAGGCATTACATGATATGTCTCTTGGTTTAACAGTGGTCCAAATATTATGGGAAGAACCAACTACTTTCTGATTGGATTTAAAGTTCATTGAACCTATACCTGACATGATTATTGGTACCAAGAAGTTGTGGCTGAGATGGATCTCAGCACTGAAAGGGAGAAGTGGACAGGAGTCCCCATCCCTAACCAAGAAGTGATCTCCTGTTATCAACTCCAATGGAGTCTTACTGGATATATAAATAACACCTAAGAGTAAGCCTCATACCCAACAGTAAATGGCCAAGAGAAAACAAACTCAGCGGTTGTAGATTTTTGTTTGTATGCTTTGTTTGAACATTTTTTTGTGGTCAAACTGGTGGGTTTTTTTTTTTTCATTTTATGGTTTCCAATTTTGTGTTTTAATTTTTTTCTATGTATGTATGTATGTCTTTATCTGTGTTTCTTGTGAGTTTTTACTGTTTAATTAATTAACTTCTATTTATCTATAGTCTAGCTTATTTACTTTCTTTAGCTAGTTTTTTAAAGAGAAAGAGAAAGAAGGCATGGAGTTGGATGGGAGGGGAAATTGGGTGTATCTGGAGGAGAAGTGGAGAACCATGATCCAAATATATTGCATACATTTTCAACTAAAAAGAAAAGGAATCTGTAGCTAGTTAGGTAATTGGCCATAGGAGAGAACCTCCTACCATTGCTCTGCTAAATGTACATATTTTTAAGCTGACTACTAATGATCTATGGCTCTACTCATAGATTAGTGCACCACACATACCTCACCAGAGAACTTTCTCTTTGCAGTAAATGGTGACTGACACAAAGACCCACATTTGGTCAAGAGATAGAAAATATGATGTTAAGCCCTAAACAGAATATCTGGGCATCATCACAGTAGAGTATGCAGAAAGATATAAGAGCAAGGGCAATGGGTAGCTACAATGAAACAGTATTTTCTGGACATAACAGGGCAGTTGCACTTGCGAACAGATAGTAACTGTGGCTGCATGCATAAGACTTGCACTAGTTCAAGGCAGACAAAATTCCAGCCTGGAGGGGTGATCTGGACCAGTAGTTCATTCCTCAGTGACAGGTTCCTAGGGAGGAAGGGACGGAGATCAGAGACAAAGAAGGCAGAGCAGGTAGAATCAGGGGTCTTGCACAAGCTATGTTCTATACAAAGCCAGCTTGGCACATGCCTTTAATCTCAGCACTTGGGAGGCAGAGGCAGGTGGATCTCTGTGAGTTCGAGGCCAGCCTGGTCTACAAAGCAAGTCTAGGACAACCAAGGATACACACAAAAAAAGAACAAGAACCAAAAGAGCAACAACAACAACAACAACAACAACAACAACAAAAGAAAAACAAATCAAACCAAACCAAACAAAAAAAAACCCAAAACAAAACAAGACAACATAAAACAAAACAAAAAAACAAACAGAAAGAGGCACAGCATCTTATGCACTGTTTGCAGGGCAGGGGTGGTGGTGAAGGTGGGACAGAGTTAGCAGAAAGCTATCTATCATCCTATAGGATGACCTCACAGGAGGCTAATCAAGTGATGCTGGCACAAGGGAAGCAAACACAGGAGCCAGAGATCTAGCACACAATGGCCTTTGGGCTTATTACTCCCGTCTTTTCATGGGGAAAACAAAGTTCCTAGGAACTGAAACCTTAACTCCTTTGAGACCAGGTCTTGCCAAGTCTGCCCCTCTGATGAAAACACAGAACTGGATTCCTTTTGTTCTTTCATCAGGGCCTCTGAGAAAGCCCAAAATTGGCCTGGTTCTCAACAGCAGTGGGGTGGAGTGGGGTGTAAAAGGTGGCACTCCTAGCTGAAGAACTGCTATCTTTTTCAAATGACATCAGCTGGGAGAGGGCACTCAGTGTTCTTTAAGAATACAGCCCCTAGTAGGTCAACTACACTCCAAGGACAGCCCCATACCTGAGCATAAGGTGGAATTGATAATTTTACAAAAATAAAAAAAGAGCCACAGAGTTGATGGGTTAGGGAAGGACAGTGGATCTTGGAGGAATAGAGGAGGGTTGAATAGGATCAAAATACTTTGAATGAAGTTCTCGAAGAATTAATAAAAATAATTTTAAAGTGTGCAAGCTAACAAAGATATCAAATTTATCTAAAATTATATTTATGGGAATTTTAAGACGAGTAGAACACTTGGGTACTACTAAGGAAATCTACAAACTGTGAAGTCAGGCTCATAAACAATTGCCACAAAGGGAGAGACACAGACCTCTTCCAGGAGGGATGGAGGGATGCATAGCCTGGGGATTGGCAGAGCCAGGTGGGGGACCTCAGTGGTGCTGGTGACATTTCATTTCTTTGCGGGCATGTTCTGTATGTGTGGGAATGTTTGTGTACAGCTTTTGACCTTTCAGCTTTGTATTGATTGATAATGTCTGTTGTCCTGGGATATCAACAGCATCTTTGACTTCTGCCCACCTGATACCAGTGACGCTGCCTACTCCTAGAGTCTGCCCCAAACGCCCCAGCCATTGCCAGATGTCTCCTTTACCTTCACCCGGGAAGGGTAAAGTCAACTCCTTCTCAGTAGGGCATCCTTGGTGCCATAGTTATCTGATGAAAATGGTTGTTGCTCCCATACAGTGTGAACTTATGATCTTAGAGAAGCAAAGAATGGTCTGGGTCTGATCCCTTCTTTCACGAGGAGGTTCTCTTGTTCGTCCAAATCCCAGCTGTGCTGCCATCGCTGATTTTCTAGGTCTTTTATCCAGTGAGAACTTTAGGAGCCACTAGTATACAAAAGAGGAATTTTCACTCATCTACTAAGTGATTTCATGAAAATTCTGTTTTGCATGGTAGAAGTTGAGATAAATTGAGAAAGTGATTCTATTTTTTAAATATCTGGTATTTTTAAGAGTTAGTAGATTCATTTTCATTTTTGTTGTTTCAAACAGGAGCTGGCACCGAAAACTTGGCAACATAGCATGTGTCCTTTTTTTTTTTTTTTCAGATGTTTTAAACGCATGCTGTCTTTTATTTACATAGGCTTGAGGAGGGAAGTGGTGTTGTGATTCATCAGGACTTAGGCAGTGCTGGAAATCTTCCCTGAAGAGAGGAAAATCTATACTGGAAAGAGGATCATCACCACAGCCCAGCTACCTGTGCTGACTTGGGTGATTAAAAGCTCAAGGTGTGTGTGTGAGTGTGTGAACAGCTGTAAGCAGATGCTGAACCTCAGTGACTCCCTACCCGAGGATCCACGGAACTCTTCTTTGGTTATGTCTTAAGTGACACTTTGCAAGAAGCAAGTTGAGTGAGTAACAAAAGGCGTATGTTTGAGTCAAGTGTAGGATTGCGTGTCTGTCCATCTGCAGCCTGTGCAGCTCTATTCCATGTTTTATTAGACAGAACACCGCAAAAGGAGATCCAGGAGACATGCATGCAGAGGGAAGGAAACCAGTCTCTCTAGGATCAGGCTCGCCTTTCCTGCTCACAGTCAAGAAGACCTCAACACCAGCAGGAAATCAAAATTGCCCTCAGGAACAATGCGTATTTCCCCAAATACATTGCAAACGATGACGTTAAAAAACAATAAATGACTCTGTTTACTTAGGGCCAGAAGGTGTGTAGCCTTGGGTTCTGTCATGTTAACCATGCATGCTCATCCCTAAATCTCAACCACATACCTTATCATGTTCTCTGAAAGCTTCATGTACAAAAGGAAAATATTTTAAATAAGAGAAATAGTTAAACCAGCTAATGCCATTCGGCTCAACTTTCAAGCATTATTTTTGAAAATTATACTCTTTAAACTTAGAAAGGTATAGGAGTGTACACATGGCCACTGTAAAGAAGAAAGAGGAGACATTGACTGTCCCTTGAGAAATTAGATCTAGACTTCCATATGTGGTATTGGTTCCCTGGACACCACTCTTTCTATTAACTCCTGTGCATAAATCCTACTTTTAAAAATGGCTTCAAAACAAAAACAAACAAACAACAACAACAACCAAAAAAACCTCTACTTCATAATGGCTCATCCCGAAATTCCTTTCTGCAGTGGTGCCAAGAATCCAGGTTTACTAAGCAGAGGCTTTAGAAAAAGAACTCTTTAGGTTATATTAGGAGACAGTCAAAACCTGTCTCTTCTCTTGCCACATTGACAGTTTATATGTGCCACTAGCATTTAGTTTAAGTGCAACAAGATAAGCATATTGTTAGTATGCTACGTATGACCTTTGTTTGCAGTGAGTTCAGGAGTCAACTTGCACCAGAACAAAAACAAGCCGAGGAGCTTGAGTGGGTAATAGTGCTTGCTCGGCAAGCCTGAATATATAAGTTCAAATCCCCAGTACCCAGGTAAAAAGAAAAGCTGTAAGTGCCTATAAACACAGCATTAGGGAGTGCAACCAGCCAGCCAAAACCAGGAGCCTCCAATTCAGAGAGAGAGAGACGCTGTCTCAAGACAGAGGATGACAGATAAAAACACCTGATGTACTGCTCTGGCCTCCATGTGAGTTCAAAGGTGGACACAACCACCCACACTCATGCATGTAATATATGCATGCACATGCACACAAATAAATTTCAGCCATTTTACTAACTAGTGCATATATCAAGTTGGAAGTTGAAATAGATATGTTGTGTGTCGTTAAACCATGGAAATTGGCAAACTCCCTGTCAGGGATGTGAGGTAAACATATATCATTGGTCACTAGCCTAAATGGTGGGACATAAACTCTATCCCACTATAGTTCAGAATGTAAAGTACTGTGTGTGTTTAGTAGTATAGTACACAACTGATTTATATGAAATATGGACTTTTATTTCATTTGTCTTTAACATATGTTATTTACTTTAACTTTTTTTTAAAATCTCCTATCAGAAACAGAAGTCATCTCATAGCAATCTCCTCAAAGAATTTCATAGAAAGATCCAAACATTAGATTCTTGGCTACCAGTATATGTAATATTTCTATTATTATGTATGCCTGATATTGCATTTCAAAATCATATGAAAAACAAGGGAGAAAAGCTTGCCATAGAGACAAAAAAAGGTAAATTAGAAATATAAAGTTATCCTCGGTGACTAATTGTTTCTTACATATATTGAGATGTAAGAAAACACTGTCATATGTATGGCCAGAAATATTTGTATGAAACATCAAGGAAAATAGGAATTATGTCAGTTTTATCTCACAGCCTTAGAGCAGAGCAGTAGAGTCAGAAGATGCCCTTGTTGTGTTGTTTCTTCTCTCCAGTGAAAATCAATCCTGACTCCATATGTCATGTGAATAAACACAGGTCCTGATTTCCTTCAGGTACAGACAAGGCTTCTTCATAAGAAACATGACTGAAGTTCCTTGTCTGCTGGCATTGTCAGTTTGAGGTCAATGCTCATCTTCTTACCCAATCATGTTCTGTTATTTCCTCACCCAAAACTTTCTCTGCCCCCTCTTTCATCTGCCCCTTAAGTATACGGTCTGTGCTGACAGGAGTCATAGAGAATTAGCAGCTGTCAGATGTGTTTTCCCTGTGTGCATGTGTACGTTCATCTTCTGCAGGAGCACATTGTCACAGCTTCTGCTCAATTGTGTGTCTCTGCATTATTATAGGGGTTCCTGATCTTTAGATTTAATATCCTTTTCTTGTTGTTTACTCCTTATACTCCCAGTTTAGTTCTTTTTTTCCATGTGTGTGTGTGCACTTGTGTGCATGTGTGCATGTATGGTAAACAGCTAGAGTTCTTCTATGTCCTCAGTGTATCACATGATACCTAGGGAAGCTTTGTCCAACAGATGAATAGAATATTATCATCTGAAAGTGCTCATTTGTCAAAAGTGGATCTGGAGCTCCTTTGAAGAATATGTATGCACATTAACACACACATATATGTATAAAAATACATAAACATATGTGTGTATGTGTTTTCTTGATGAAGACTCTGTCTTAACCCTGCTTTGTATTAGTCCAATTTCTCACATGTATTTGAAATGACATTTGTACACGTTATTGCACTTGTTATGTATTAGTTCCCATGGGAGAGCATTGCTCTTTCCAGCTAGGCAGGATTTCCTGTTTTATTCTGACTAATGGACTAACAAGTTGAATTGACACGTGTTCCTTGAATTGGAAAAAGGCTACTTGCACTGTGGTTCATTTCTTTATCCCTACTTGGTCATGAAGAAAGTCCGAGCTAAATCAGAAAAGCCTTAGAGTTGAGATGGTGTACGGAGTACAGCTTTCCTTTGACTCTCTTAGATCAGAGATGTGTTTCACATAACATGAGATTATCTTTATGAGCTTATCATCTGAGACTTGTGTTCTTTATTATTTATGTATATTTTTATTGTCCCCCAGGTCTATTTTATAGTGTTATATTACCTTTAACACAGGTAATTGCTTGGATAAATATAGATATTTATAATTTTATAATAAAATGTAGTTTGTGTGATTATCCTGCTTCACTTATCTACTTAATATTTTCTATACCAAAATCTCATTATTGTTTTGTAAGTTTATGGTAGATTTTAATACCCAGGAGAATCATGTGCTTCTTCTCAAAATCCCTGTAGTTATTTTTAAGCATTATGTTTCTTGTTATTGTAATCATTTATTTGTATTTTATATATGTTTGTTTGTTTGATACTTGGCTAGTCTTGAACCCTAGAGCCTCTTACCTCAGTCTCCTTAGTGTTGGAATCATATTAGGGTGTTATGATGCCCAGTGATGTATTACCTTGTAAGATAGATTTACACAATTATATTAGAATAGACCTTGGTTAGATTTTGAATAATGTAGCATCGGATATAGACATTATTTTGGAAAGTTTTTGCCATATAAAGTCCTATAGGTTTTTTCCTATGTCCTACAAGTTTATGTATTAAAAATAGTTTTGTTGCTGTCTTATTTACTTTTCTGTTGCTGTGATAAAACACCATGACCAAGGCAACTTATAAAATAAAGTGTTTAATTTGGCTTATAGTTTCAGAGGATTAGAGTCCATAATGGTAAAACAAAGGGATCAGAGGCAGGAACAGCTGAGAGCTGACAACATGATCTTTGGGTAGAAGACAGAGAGAGTGCTGGGAATAGTGACACTTTTGAAGCCTCAAACACTGACCCTCTTCCACACCACACTCTTCCAACAAGGCCACACCTCCAAATCCTACCCAATCCTATAAAGACTCATTTTCTTTTCTTTCTTTCTTTCTTTTTTTTTTTTTTTTTTTTTTTTTTGTAACCAGAGCTGGCCCTTAGCCCCATTAGTGCCAACTGCTCCAATGACAAAAAGCTCTGTTCCTCAGTGCCAGGTTCTGTTGTCAGACTTGGGTGTTACAACCAGAGCTCAAACCATGCCTGACCACCTGACCTCAAAAAGAAGATCAAAGGAGCCAACTCAAAAGTGGAAAGCAGGAAAAGGAGATTTATTCAAGGTGGCCATATTGGGAGGAGGGGCCAAGAAATCCTGTGAACCCCTTAAGTCTGTCTTTGGGGTCCTAAGGAGAGATCAAAGTTTAAATAGAAGGCCAAGGTTACATACTTCTAAGTGGACTTTGTCAACATGTCTACCTACTTATCATTGACCCGTCATTATCTGGAATTCAGTCTCACTTTGGAAGGTGGGCTGACAAGATTGTAAAACTGTGTGACATCTGTTTCAGGAAGACAAGTTGTCATCGCTACCTCCCCACCCCTTGCCAGCTGTGGCTCTTTCCTTCTCTAGCTTGTAGCTCCTGGGGAGATCCCACTTTTTGGGGGGGCTCATTGTTTCAATAACCTGACAATCAATTTGAGAGCCACAGAGTCTCTTAGAGCATCTTCCTTTCTGCCAGTCATGTCAAACTGTGCCTGGAAACATAAGTAAAATGATGTGTTCTACACTCATTCCAAATCTGCGAAGCTTAAACTTGCATTGAATGTCTCCATTTCTTGCATAAAAGACCCATCTGATCATCACCTCAAGCTCTGAATCACTTCTTAGAATTTGTTCTCTCATCTTGGTCACTCACATGGATGTCCCCGAGGTTTAGTTCTCAGCAGGCTATTATACAAAATGCCACCTTTCCTTATGGGATGTTGGCTTGAGGCTTCTCTTTGGACTTCCCTAAACAGGGTCTCAAATGAATAAGAAAGAAGGACAGAGAGTGACAGCAAGGTGGAAGTTCCAGATTCTTTTGTGATCTTATTGGGGGATATCTAACCCATGGCTTCTGTTGTATTTTATTAGCTAGAAGTGAGGCACCAGCCCAAAACACAGTCAAGAGGAGAGAAAGACACGAGATTCCGAATATCAGGAACTGGGTGACCTTCAGAGTCAAGCTAGAAACTGCCTATGCCAAGTAAGGTTGGAGTCTATGGTGTAGGAGACAAGGAAGACACAAGATAAGTCCATAACCTTGCATGGTTTTTTGTAGGCTTTGGAGAAAAGAGGAGAGAGTCGGGTGATAAGGAAGCAACATTGTTGCATAGGACAGAGGTGTGGTAAAGCTTAACAGAGGAACCATTGGTTTTGAAGCCAGCAACTCATTCTGACAGGGCTGTCAGCAGTACAGGGTGAGCTATGTAATGGAGCAGAACAGTGATTGTAAGAAGAATAAAGAGACTAAGGAGATGTGCTCAGCAATGGGATATAGCTTTTTGTTACTGGAGCATAGGGGTTTACTGGAATGGTGGGCAAAAACAAGGCGTTATGAATGACACTGTGTGACATCTAAGTGACTTTGACTTTAGGGACAATACAGAGCCTTATCCATGTTACAGTATGCTGTTGCCTACAAATAACAACCAGTTTTCACGAGTCATGGCGTGTAAATTACACTTCCATCTTCTGCAGTCTGCACAGCTACCTTTTAGAACAGGTTTTTGATTTTTGGTTTTGTTTTTTTTCCATCAGCTGTCTTTAAACAGAAGCTAGTTGTAGCCCTACATTTTGTGTGGTTAGGCAGCACTGGGACCTAGGGACCTAGATGCCATCGTGGGTGAAGGCAGCTATGGCCTTGTCCTGGGCTGTACCTCCTGGAGGCACAGTCCCTCTTCGCGATCCTTGCTGAGCTCTATCCTACCATCCTCCTCTTCCCCTTCCATCTGAAACTCAGAGGTGGGATTTTTTTTTTTGGCAGTTTGTATTGTAAGAAATACATTAGCAATAATTTTCTTCCATGCTTCTTGTGTTTCCTCTTTGATTTCTCATCTTCAATAGATTTACACAAAAACAAACAACAGAGAAAACACATTTAGGTTCAATATGGACTAAACTTGTATCACTCTTGATTTATGCTTCCTCTGCCTGCAAAACACTCCAACGCCAATTCATTCTAAGCATTAAGTATTACATCATTTCTGCCTGTCTCTCTCTGTCTCCCTGCCTGTCTCGTGTGTATGTTGTGTGTGTGTGTGTGTGTGTGTGTGTGTGTGTGTGTGTGTGTGTGTGTGTGTGCTGCTGAGGAAGGCCTCCTCTTGCCTGCTGGGAAAATGTTTTAGGACATGGCTACATCCTCAGGGCCCCTTTTAACTGTTTTTGAGGCCAAATCTGAGTTTCCCGGGTTGGCGTTAGTATCTGCAACCTGTGCCACCAGACCCAATGCATCATATTAATGCATAAATGTTACTGTCGATAGCTAGTGATGATTGAAAAATATTCATAACATCTTTATTGCAATTAACATAGTCAACAGCAACACTATTATATGAACACTGAGAATCAATCATAGATCCTGAATTTTAAAAAGCCATACTGAAAATGATCAACTTCCTGCTAATGAATCTTTTATAAGCACCGTAATTTCTTTCTCCTGACATTGTAGACTCGACATGCACATCATAACATCCTATCCTACCCAGACAATCTCTGAATGCAAAATTAATCTTCTCTATATTACCAACTACAGACTAACCTTCCGTTCTCTGAGTTGCAGGAAATTAAAGTTTTCATGCTATATTAACCATACTACTGAATTTTGCAATTTAGATATCTAAAGAAGTTCATGGGTCTTCGAATTGTAATGAGTCACACATCTTCAAGGTGTGGTGGTGCCAGGGTAAAGATTCGCCCAATGTGTATCTGTAAAGGTACTGAAATCGTGTACAATTACTCTGATTGTAGGTCTGATGAAATTGTGGCTGAGAGAAAATTGTGGCATCTACTTCATTGCAAGCAGTCATACACACAGACTGACCCATTTGGTTAGTATACAGATTTTGAAAGTCTATAAAATTTTAAAAAGGTTTATTTTTTTAAAGACTGAGTAATCTATACTTATCATTAATTTAGTTTTATCTCCTGAGGTGATGCTGCTCCAGTATACTTATGCAACGAGCTTTCATATTGTCCCTCCCTCTAGTCACCATGGTCCAGTGCACAGATCTTAAGGTGTTTGTGTTACCATGAAAGCGGCTTGTTTAGGCACTGGCCACACTTCCCTTTACAAAAACAGACAGCAAAGAGAGTGCAAGGCATTGCTTAAACAACATGGGGGTCATCTGCTTATTTTCAGCCTAGACAGTAAGAAGGAAGAGCAGGCAGTTGCCTTGGCAAACAGCAGACAGTTGCTTTGGCAACCGCCTTCCTGCAGAGCGTTGGGGGCGTGGCCGCGGCGGATGGGCGTGGCCTTGCGGGGCGGGCAGATAAGAGACACCCCTGCGACACTGCAGGCGTGGCTGGGAGCGCGGCGCTGAGGCGGGTTTGGGGTTCTCCTCAGACCTCGCTGAGGGCGGTTGCTCCGGGTGAGAAGCCCAGTCACTGCTCCCCGCCCTCAGTGAACCGAGCTATCTCGCGGGCGCCACCATGACAGGCAGCTACTGCGTCCCGGTGCTCCTGGCCGCCTGGCTCGCGACAGCAGCGGCTGAGGGCCTGGAGCAGGCCGCGGTGCCGGTGGAGGAGAGCCGGGTGCAGCCCATGACCGCCTCCAACTGGACGCTGGTGATGGAGGGCGAGTGGATGCTGAAATTGTGAGTGTGCCCACCGGTCCCGCACAGTGCCCGGTCCTCGCGGCGACCGCCATCCTATGGGGAACTGGCCCGGGGCTGCGGTGACGCCCCTGCCGGCATCTGCAGTGGCGGGCTGCGGCCTTCGCAGGGAGCATGCGCACGTTAACCCCGTCGCTGTCAGGTTACGGGTGAAGAAACTAAGCCAGCATCCTTAGCCTCTTTAAGTGTTTTAGAAATGGAGGAGGCAGTATAGCAAAGGGGAGGGGCGATAAAGGGGGGAAGAAAACCATGTGTTCTTAGAGGCATACCCATACTAGAAAAGGAGCAGCTATTCAGTGGTGCATACACCTAGGGTAAGATGTGTGTTGAAATTAGCCATTGCAGCACGAGTTTGTGTGAAATACCAGTTTCCCCTTTGAAGACTTTGAATTGTCATTGTGGAGATAAAACATTAACATGGGTGGCTGACTTTAATAAAACAAGGTTATATTTTAATTCTGATGCCATAAAATTTAGAGCTAGGGCTTCGAGTCAGTATCATAATTGGATTTTGCCAATGGCAGGCATAAAGAAAACGCCATTAACAAATAGTCCCCTTTGAACAACAGAAAATCGGTTTGTGGTGGTGCATAGAACCTTGCTTGAAGGTTATGGGCCGCAGTCAGGACAAGGGAAGGGATATATGTTGATTGTAGCATAAAATTAATACTAGGGAAGGGAACAGCCATTTGAATAGGCTTCATAGACTTCGTGGGCATCAAGGGAAAATGAAAAATCTATAGAAACATTATTTATGACACCATGTTACCATAGCCCCTGGTCTCAGGTAATACAGATTTATCACTACCATTTGGTAATTAGATACTCTCAAATTTTTATTTTTTTAATTTATTTGTCCAAGGCCACATTTTGATTCCTTCAGTTTAGACTGTATGTGGATACCTGTGTTGTGAATACCTTAGTGTTAGATCAGGGTAAAAAATACATAATTTAAGGAACAGAGTGCTTATTTATCCCCTCATACTATAGAGATATTTAAGCCTCCAAATGAATTGCTGCTGTTAAATCATCAAAGCAGTGAAACTATAAGGCTATAGATATGAATAACTTATTTGGATGGGAATGAGGTCATATTCTTTTTGAGAGAAGCCATTTTTCTTTTTTTTAGATATTTCTGTATTTCTGGCTGGAGTGGAATTAGCTGTGTAGACATAAGAGGCTTCCAAATCAGAGATGAGCCTGCCACTGCCTCTGGAGTGCTGAGGTTAAAGGTGTAAGCTCTATGTTAGCACTGTCAGTTTTCAGTATTTAAGAACTATTACTATTATTATTTCAAAAGTCCTTAGTTGTTTTTCTAGCTTTCTGGTTAGAGCAGAATGTGTATGTTTTCATGTGAAATATAAAACAGTCACAAAGAAAGGTCTCCTCATATCTAATGCTGTTAACTAACTCCTTATTGATTCCTTTTGAATCCCCCTACCTCCCCCCCTTTTTTTTTCTGTTTAAAGAAAAGAGAACCAATTAAGCTGGGATGTTTGTAAATCCCAGTAAGCCTCTAGTTCAGTGCTGGCTAACAGTTGGTTCTGTGGATGGGCCATATTTTACTGTTTTACAATGCCCCAGCCTAGATAGTTATCATCCATTCCTGTGTCTTGCCATGAGTCCAGCTATATGGTAGATATATATTGAGACACTCAAAAATAGGTAGATAGGAAGTGACAATGAAACGAGGTTATGGCATGCTATTACATCCGGTTATGCTATTACATCCGGTTTCTTTCTGGATGCCAGACACTGGTTCAGAAGAGATACCATGACTTCTATCATTCTTACAAATCTATTTTCCTGTATTTTTTGATATGATGTTCCTAATCCTTCTTTGAAAAACTCCATCATTTAAATATAAGACCTATTTGTATTCTCAGGGCCACTATAGGCCTACTATAAATACACTTTGTATTATTCTTTCAAAATAGCTACTCCCCCATGTATGTAAGAGAGATGCCACACGGCATGAGCACCTGGGTTCATGTCCCTGACACCGTGTAACAGCAAGGTACAGCTATACATGTCTGTAATCCTGACAATGGGGAGGTGTAGGTGGGGAAGTCCCTGATGCTGCTCGGTCAGCTAGTCTGTTAAATAGGGGAACCTCAGGTTCAGTGAAAGACCCTGCCTCAAATAATAAGGGGGAGAGAAACTGAGAAAGACACCCAATGTTGATCTTTTGCCTACACATACATGCACACACACACATATGCACACATACACATATGCACACATACATACATATACATATATGCACAACCACATGCAAACATATACACACACTAATATCCATGCACTAAACTGCCTATTTGACTTCTCAAGTCAATGTTTTATCAGATGATCTGGTCATATAATTGGAGCTCATTAGCCTTCAGATAGAATGTATTTGTGTTCTGTAAAGAAGTATATTAGAAAGCTTTTTGATAATGTTGTGAAATTTTGACATTATTTTAAATGATAGCTCTTCATTTGTTCATATGCTACCTTTCTTTGGGAACCAGCTTTTGTATCTTGAATCATTCAGAGCTCTTGTAACACAATTCATGCCTATATTGGTACTAACCATTTGCTCTTAAACCCTAGCAGTGTTTGGTACTTTGAGACATGAATAGCTATTGAAAATTTAATTAATTAAAATTTCCTTGTTTTTTAAGGAGCTTGTGGTTCTTGGAATTGGATTTTCAATTTGGAAGTTGTCCTATTTGAGAAATACCAGTTAAAATGAATTTGTGATAATTTACTGTTTTTATTTTGAAACATTTTACAAAGCTGCAAAATTACTCCATTACTACTTAGATTTCTTTAATGTTATGGGTTTGTTGTGCACTATGTTTTCCTCTCATTTATTTTCATATATTATTTTATAATGTTTATTCACAATTTCTTCTCTCTCACTATAGTTGATTGCTGTCCTTAAACACCTTCTGATGCTATTTTTAATTTCTATTGGTTTATATAAACTACCTTTCATTTAATTACTTTCTAACTTTTTTTTTTTTTTTGGTTTTTCGAGACAGGGTTTCTCTGTGTAGCCTTGGCTGTCCTGGACTCACTTTGTAGACCAGGCTGGCCTCGAACTCACAGCGATCCACCAGCCTCTGCCTCCCGAGTGCTGGGATTAAAGGCGTGCGCCACCACGCCCGGCTCTACTTTCTAACTTTTACTTGGCTCCTGTTATGTTACTTTTTAAAAAGTCTTTCATTATAATTTGTGTTTTCAATGTAATTTTTATTATATTTTTCATAAAATATATTGTATATGCTTTCCTTCCCTCTATCTCTTGCCATATCCTTTCCACTTCCCTACCCACCCAACTTTGATGTTCTCTTTTTCTCTGTCTCTCTCTCTAAGACAAACAAACACAAAACAAAACCCAAATAAGAAAACCAACAAAAACAACAAACAACAAAAATCTTAAAAAATTCAAAAACAAAAAAATAACTAACCAAGGCAAAAATGCTCAAAGAACCATGGAGTCTGTTTTGGTTAATATACCCAGTGACACTCCACTGGAGAAAACGGATTGTCCCCCTCCCAGCAGGTATCAACTGTAAATACCTTCTTGGTTAGGGCTGGGATAGTATGCCCACTTCTCCTCCATGCTAGGGTTTTGTCTAGTTTGAACCTCTGCAGGTCTTGTGCACATGCTGTCAGGTCATTCTTCTATCAATCTGTTTCTAGCGGACACTGTTTCCTTGGAGTGATCATCTCTGGCTCTTATAGTCTTCCCCTCCTCTTCTTCATAGATCCCTGAGCCTTGAGGGGAGGGGAGGGCTGAGTGTCCCTCATTGATCACGTTGTCCAGTTGTAGGTCTCTGTTAATTACCACCCACTTCAAGAAGAACCCCTGGGATGGGTTATGAGCAGGACTCCGATTTACAGGTACAGCAACGTATCATTAGGAGTCATTTTATTGCTGTGTGTCTTTGGCACAGTAATAACAATAGGCTTTCCTGGAGAGCCCGTGGTCTGTATAGTCTTAGATCTTGGCCACTTTAGCAATGTCAGGAATGGGTTCTATTTCATGGAGTGGGCCTTAACTTCAATTAAAAAGTGCTTTGCTATTTCTATGACATTTGTTCCACCATTGCAGCATCTTGTAGGCAGGTTACTGTTGTAGGTCTCAGAGTTTGTGGCTGGGTGTTATTGATGATAACAGTTCTCCAGTTGTATGCAAAGTACCTTCCAACACCATGAACATTAGTCAGAGGGGAGGAGCTTTTTGCACACTCCAGCTTGATTTCTCTATGTTTGATGTTATGAGTAAGTGGTGTCTTTAACAGCAGCGAACCAATAGCCTTGGCAAGAGTCTGAGGTTGGTGAGGGTCTCTGGGACCCCTTTGTCCTACAACTCAACAAGATGTAGAGGTTTTACTTCTTGGTATAAGTTGTTTAGTTGGGAAATTGTCTTCCCCATTATATGGTGACTTGATTTAAATTAGTTTCATGTATATTCTATAGTAGTAGGTTTCTGTATGGTTTTCAAAATCCATTTAGAGTTTTCTGTCTCTCTCTGTAGTCCCTCCTTTATCCTGCCTTCCCTAGTTCTGTTGTCATTTTTGTTCTTTGGAAACCCAAAATATGCAATATTATTCATTCTCCGTACTGTTCTGATGGTGTTTCCTCCCAATCCAAAGAGCTGTCTAGATAGCCATGTACCATAATTTTGATGTGCTTAATTATACTATCGCTTGGATAAAATATATTTTTGAGTAAACTTGACTTCTATAAAGGGAATTAATTTTTATGGAGCGTGACTCCTGACTTTGTTCGTGGACTACTCATGTTTCAAAGCTGAGATTAGATACCTAGTTATGTATGTAGCCTTTTATTTCTGTAGGACTTCTAAGTTTTAGTATTGTCTTTCCAGTGTTCTTCTTATACCTGTAGGAAAAAATGTTGACTTGCTCATTTCAAGCAGTTACATTTCATCTAGTTTAATAGTCTATTGTGTTTTATTGTTTGAGTGTTTAGGAAGTAGTCACTGAATGGTTGCTTGGTACTTGTCAGGTTGGGGGGAGGGGCGTGGATTTGGGAAAGTGAAGGTGAATGAGGTACAACCTTGATTTCAAGGGAGCTGGCCATCTGTTGTGCTCTGAAGGAGAGAAGTGTGAGTAGCAGTCAACTATTTAGCAACTGCTCACTGAACAGTAGTCTTTTGTTAGACATTTATCAGTCGTCCTCAATAGGACGCTCTTCGTTTTGGGCTGGACAGCTCCTTGGTATATGAGAATGCTTGTCTGACTGGCTCTGGTTTAGGCCGCTAGCATTTCTGTGGATCAGCATCCAGATCACATAAGGGAAGGCTGTTCTTTAGGAAGCAGGGACCCATCCATGTTTTTATCATCTCTAGTTCCTGTAGGTGACAAACATTATTGTTGCAGGCCCATTTTGACACTCCTTACCACTTGAATAACTTTCCTCAGGAAACTCCCTTTTTACAATACCTGTGCATGCTGCATGGCTTTAACCACAACTAGTAAGTACAAATTGGCTATATGCCTTTGTAGTAAATATTTCATTTTTCCATGACACTATAAACTTTATATAGAGGAACAAGATTTTTCTTCCTCTCTGTTTAACTCTAGAGCCTTACTATTAAATAGCAGTCGGTCAGTAGTTTTTATTAAATGAATAAGTAATGCCACTTAGTTATTTCTTTACTGAGTTTTTTAAAGAATATCATTCAAAGAACATGTGTGTCATCTCCCATTTGTTTATTGATGCTGTAAATGTTTTCCATGGCTTGGTCCTGCTGGTCTCTGTTCTAGGTACAAGAGATGAAGCAGTCATTGCCTTTGGGAATTCATTATGCCTGGGAACATAGTGTTCCTCACTCATGCAAGGTGTCAGGGTTTTCATACTGCTTTAGTCTTTATTCTTTACATGTATAATTAAATGTTAGGCAATTGTGTTATAGGAAATGTGAAAAATAGCTAATAATGTTTATTATAAAATTAGCCTGTAATTATTACAGTGGTATTATCTAACCCACTATCAATCAGTAAAATATACAGCCATTGGTTATGTTTTAGAATAAGCTTCATGTTACCTGAGGCTGGACAGATACTAACCCCCTAATCTACCTTCCACTGTCTCCCAGCCCCCATCCCACGGCGTATGCTTAATCATTTATATCTGGGCTATTTCCCATCTATAATCCCAAAATACTTGCTTATGTTGCTCATCTCCAGAGTTCCTCCTCCTCCTCCTGGCCTGCATGGCTCTTTCCTATACCATGGCGAATCTGCCCCCTTTCCTCTCCAAGTACCTCTCTCCTACCCAAGACCCTTGTCTTCCAGACGCCCTCGAATTTTAGCCATACCTCCTCCTCACTCTGCCCTGCCCAGGTGTGGGCATGTATTCAACCAATCGAGGTAACTTGGGGGCAAGGATTACAAACATCATTTTGGGACACATGAGTGGTCCTTAAAGACAGCAAGCAGATCTCAGGGGAGAAATAATTAACAATCAAATACAAAGCACCAGACCATGTTGTTACACAATGGCCTTTGCCCTTGGTTGTTTCCCGCAACTTTAAGGTATGATGAGCTGCCGAAGGCACCATATAGTTCAGACACAGGATCGTGAAGGATAGAGCTGGAACTGACCTAAAGCCTCCTCCTCCTCTGAGCAGTAGCCTTCCTAGTATCTAAAGGTTGCAAGAAGAGAAAAGCAATCAGTAGTCCTACCCAGCTGTAATGTGTAAGGCTACAGCAGTGACCGGCATGTCAAGATAGCCCTAAGGGTACCGTAGGAGTAACTAAGAGCTGTCTGATTAAACATAAGGCCCACTCAGTGGAGGGAATCTGTGGTTGGTGAGAAGAGAGGAAAGTCTATTAACTGCCACTTTTGTAAGACAATAGAATTTTTAACTGTATTCTAAATCCATACCCTTCTGTCCACAGATAAGCATAGCTCTACCTTCTTATCAAAGAAGCTTCTCTTTGCAGCAGATGGAGACCATTGCAGAAATCCGTATCTGGTATAAATGCGGAGAACAAATGACTGTGGTGTGCCAAACCCCAGTTGATGCGTTTATATCACCATCGCTATACTAAAGTTCAGGGATCATCACATAAGAGCCAAAGGACCAGGGCCTCTGCTGTGAGATCGTGCCTTCTGTATATATGGGGAAGTCAACCACACTTGGTTGGTGTAGTTAATGTATCATTTGTTGACACTGTAATTTAATTTATTTAGTTGTAGAACAGTGAGCCTAGAGTATCTTTCATTTTCATTGTCACAGTTGAGTGTTTGGTAAAGTAAATCCTAAGTAAATTGCCTCTATCTGTTGTCCAGCTAATTCTTGTAATAACAAGAAAAACTCAGAAAACTGAGTACCCTAAGAAACACTGGTGAAAGTAGAACCAAGAAGGAAAAAAATTGCCTTTTTTTTTTTTGGTGAATAAAAACATTTTTAAGTGAAATTTCTCATTTGGATTTTACCTAATTGTTAGTATTTTTCCTAAAATAAGTACTTCCACCTAGTTGTGACTAACATCCCTACCTATTTTTTAAATATGTAAATGTCCAAAATATTTCCAAATTTCATTATTTAAAATTTTCTGTTGTTTAAGTGGCAGTTAATGTCTGTACAGTAAGATTTTAAAAGGATTTTTTATCTGGACATGGTACATGCCTGTAACCCTAGTACCAACTTTGAGGCAGGATGGTTGCTCATTCCAAATCATCCTAGACTTACAAGTAAGTTCAAGGCCAGTGTGGGCTCTCCTGAGCTATTTACAGCAGGAGTCTATCTCTAAAACCAAGAGAGTAGAGCTCAGTGACCATGCACATGGCTCTATGTTTAATCATAAACACTTAACACAAAGAAACAACAACAGCAGCAAACTTAGAATTTGACTAGCTTACTACTTTTCTTCCTTGGCTTCTCTTTTAAAGGCATGGCATAAACAATGATAACACACACACACACACACACACACACACACACACACACACACAAATTAATAAATGCAATTTTTAAAAATCAAGGGAATTAGCTTTTTTTTTTTTTTTTTGGAAGATGGGAGTTGCGGTTAGATTACCAGTATGGCCTAATAATGTTTATTGTCAGGCCTATAACTATTATTATGGCAGTATAACTTGCTAGTAATCAATCAGGACACAGACACCTGTTATATTTTAAAATAGCCTAGGTTAACCTGGGGCAGGGCAGATATTAATCTAAAATACTTGCCATAGTGGAGCAACCATGCCATCTGTTTCTAATAATTTCTATCAAGCTACTTCCCATCCATAATCCCATATGCTTGCTAATTATCACCATCATCTAGGCCAAGTCTCCATCCACACCAGCCATGTGCTTCTCCTCCACTTAACCCATGATAGTGCAACCTTCTTCTCTCTCTCTCCTCTTCTCTGGTCTTCTTCCCAAGATTCTCTCTGTCTCCCCAAGCCCAGGAACCTTAGCCAGGCCTATCCCATTTGCCCTATACAGGTGGGGCAGAGAGACAGCAAGCAGTAATTAGCATCAAAATACATCAGACCCACAGATAGGTCTCACAATGCACTTGTGCCTGAGGTCACACGTGTTCATCACTATGAATTGACATGTAATTTGCTGCACTCTAGCCCCTGGTATTGTAATTTATATAGTACAACATTCAGTCATTGTGTGGAAACAATCTAATGATATCAAATTTTTAAAATCTGTTTCATTTATTTCCTCAATATTTTGACTTTATTTAATCTTAAAAGTTCAATTTAATTAGACTTACTAAATTATGTCTAATTGGTGGCATCCTGAAATATTTTTTTCAAAGTATGCCATGTGACGTTTTTTTCACCTTGAATATTCTGTTCCAATTTTTGAAGATGATCGTTTTATTTTAGAGAGTTTATCTTCTAAGTATCACTAAACCAAATTGTTTCTCCACTTTTGTCAATATATTTTTGTGACATTATGAAACTGTTCATTTTTCTTTAAGTTGTGTCATGTTATTCTTTTCATGTGGAATTCCAGAATATGCTGGGGTTTTTGTTCACATATTTTATGTTAGACATTGCCCTGGCATTCCTCTAACATAGTGGTTATCAACCTGTGGGTTGCAAACCCTTTGGCAAATCTCTGTCTAAAAATACTTATATTATGATTCATAACAGTAGCAAAATTAGTTATGAAGTAGCAAGGAAAATAATTTCATGGCTGGGGCCACCACAGCATGAGACACTGTGCTAAAGGGTCACAGCACTAGGAAGGCTGAGAGCCACTGCTCTAAGACCTGTAAAGCTTATTCAACTGAAGGCCTGCTTTCAAATTTTATCTTGCTTTCTGTATTAGTTTCCTCAGGCTCCTGTAACAAATGAACATCAGACTGGAGGCTTGAAATAACAGAAATGTATTCTTTCCTAGTTCTGGAGATCACAGGCCTGCAGGGGTCACTGTTTGTCAGGGTTGGTTTACTCTGGAGGCTGTGGGAGTGTCCATTCTGTGCTGCTCTTGGTTTCTTGTGGCTGTGGTGTGTGCCTCTGTGCTTGTCCTCAGTGTCAGAGCTCCCTCCTCCTCCTCTCGTAAGAACTGTCACTATGTTACTACATGTAGGCCCCATCTCAAATAAGTGTGATCCTCTTTATAATATCCTCCCCCCTTTTTTTTTATAAAGACTATTCCAAATAAGCTCACATTTTCAGGCACCAGGGTAGAATTTGAACACATTATTTTGGGAAAATTATTTACTCCATACACTTTACAAGCAGCAAATCATTCTATTCCCATTTTGTTATCTTTTGATTCAACACTAAGAAAAAAAAATCATCTTTAAAATATGTGGGGTGTGTGTGTGTGTGTGTGTGTGTGTGTGTGTGTGTGTGTGTGTGTGTGTGTTTTCATATAGTATTTTTGTTCTTGTTTGTTTGTTATTTTTTAAAAATAGAGGCCTACTTACGATATTTCTTTGAAGATAGAGGGTGTCTCATTGAACCTGGAGGGGCCTGGCCTATAGTAAACTCCAAAGATCTCCCTGTGTCTGATTCTCAACAGCACTGGGGCTATAGTCACATGCTACCGCAGGGTCTAGGGATTTGAACCTCAGGTCTGCATGCTTACACAACAATGCCCTTACACAGGAAGTATATTTCTCTAGTCCTTGGTTTTCACTGAGGCTGTAAAAAGTCTTTCCTCTCTCTTACTCAGCGCGAGCCTCTTCATTTATACCATTTCCCTGCTTGAACATTTGATAACCCTTTGTTGGCTGATGGTTCTCCTTAGGCCTTCGTGCAGAAGTCCCTTTCTCTTGTAGACCCTTATGAGATGTCACTGCCTGTTTTTAGCTGAAAGAATATGTAAAAAGTAGAGCTTTAAGGCCCAGATATTCTTAACTTTTTAAAGTGTTTAAAAATTGTCAAGTCATTCCTCTTTTCTTTGGAAACATTAAGAACTTTCACAGGTGTTTATATACTTGCAAGCATGCGAGGGCACCCAGTAGTGACTGTTCTTTGGTCTCTGCCTATCACATCTATAGATTTTAGATATCTGGAATTGGCGTGGCTAGTATTGAGACATCCTTGGAAGTTATTTTAATTTGGATGCTCAAAACATATTTGCCTCATAGATGAAAGATACCTGAAAAAGGATAAAACTTGATTCACTTATTTAAAAATCATATGGAGGAAGTGTTTTTATATGTTAAGATAATTTTTAAAAATAGACTTCATTTTTCCAATAGAATTAATATTTGTATATAAAATCATAAGTGGGAAATACACTTTTTTATGTCAAATAACTTTGGAAAGCTTGCTTTTATTCCCCCTTTAGGTGGGAATTTATCTTCAATTGTTCTATTAATTTTGTTTATAGATTTTACTCCACATAGTTTATGTTGATTAGTTCTTCTGCTCTTACAGCTATGCCCCATGGTGTCCATCCTGCCAGCAGACTGATTCTGAATGGGAAACTTTTGCAAAGAATGGAGACACACTTCAGATCAGCGTGGGGAAGGTGGATGTCATTCAAGAACCAGGTACTGTAAATGTCATCTTTAGGTGGGGAAGATTAGCAACTGGCTACTTAGAACTTTTTGTGTGTGTAGAAAATTGGCCAAGTAGGGTGTTGAACTTACCAGCTAGAAGCAACAGACCACATTTTGACCTTTAAGTGTCTATGATTGCGTGTTTACCCATATACATACATACATACACACATACAAACATATATACATTAATATTTGTATTTATTATTATTACTGTTTGTTGATACATTTATTGTCAGTAAGTTGTAAATATCATGATAGTTAATTTTTTTTAGCATGCCAAATCTGGCTTCCCATTGATTTTTGTATAGTTTTTTTGAATTGTGATCCAATCAAGGTTCATAACTTGGATTTTATTAAGTGTTTGCAGAGGAATTTTAATCCAGCAACATGGCTGCTCTGGCAAGGGATCACATCCAAAGATCTAGGTTTGTGCGATCTGGCTGCTTTATAGACACATCCTTAGTATATACCTTTAATCTTTCTGGCTGGAATTTAGTATACACCTTTAACCCCACATGATGACATCTATTGAGGGATAGACAAAGTGGCAAATCAGAGAAAGATTTGACAGAATGAGTCAGAGATAGGATACACCATACTTGGGAGTAGTGTAGAGAGAGGAGGAGGAGGAATACAGTACAGGAATACAGTAGAGTTTGGAAGTACAGAGCGGTGCAGTGTGGTGCAATTCAGTTCATGAAGTTCAGAGGCAGTTTTCCCAAGCAGAACAATTCAGTCAGAAGCTGAGAGAAGCCAATTTGAATCAGTCAGCTTGGAGAGGAATTTTCAGCCAGAATAGTTGAGTTGAACCAGCCAGCCAAAGTTCAGAAAGAACTGGAAAGGGTGAGCTTATTTAGCAGTAAGTCTTAGAGGCCGAAAACATTCTAGGACGATGTTAGCAGATGGAGGCTGGAAGCTGAAGCCTTCAAGATCTGGCCTTGCAGAAGATTAGATTGTACAGAAACTAGAAATTTCCAGGTCTAGACCTAGGGATAGTTAGATAGAAATGCTCTGGGCTCAGCACAAGCCATGCATTGGTAAAGCTTGGGTGCAGCTCTCATCTCATCCCATCGTCTGAGGAAATTAAAACAACTTCACAGCATTTTTAGTTTCTCCCAGTCTAGAATTTTTCTCTCTTTTTAATGGTGTCAGTATGCTTAAGAGAATAGGCCACGATTTACAGACGTTTTTCTATGGCAATATTTATCTTATTCTCCTGTTTTCTATAAACTGGAAGCTTGCTATAGGAATGTGATTCCATTCAGATTATAGAAAGAGTACTATATAGATAGTGCTGTAAATTCATGTTGCCCCGCATCAGAAGGCTCCTATTGTCACCATTGGTGAAGTTAAGTTTGAACACTTAGCAAAACTAGCAACACTAAATACAGAAAATGTGAAGAACCATCCTCTCCTTTCTCTCTAGTGAATAATCTGAGAGGTGATACCTTGGGGTTTTAATCTTTATGATATTCCTGCTTGAATCAGATAGTTCATTTTCGGTTTTAGAATGGTGAACTCATGAGCCATTCCATGTGCCTGTGCTAGCTATAATTTATAAATAAAAAGAATCACTTTTCCCTTAATATAAGATAGGAGGCCATTTTAAATTCCAAATAAACACAAATTAACATTTATCACTTAAAAATAACTAATATACATAAGAACAAAACTTGGGTCTTATCATAGAAAACTTCAAAATATGGATTTTTAAATTTTTAGTAGTTTCCTTTTCTACTACAGTTGTATCTTTAGCTACTGCAGCCACACTGGAGGGTCTGCATTCTGCACGGTTGACAACTCCATTATAGCTGTGTACATGGAGTCGGCTTCCCTAGTCCTTCCCTGCCTGTAGACTCTTCCTTCCCCAGATCACGGTCAGGTAGGACAGAGATGGATGCAAGCTGGTGGGTGGACTGGCCGGATCTTTAAGTGAGGGTCCCAAGGTCCTTCAGCCCTTCCTTCCATGGAGGAATTATCAACAGTCATCAAGCAGTTTGCCTTGGAAGGTAGTCCTGTACAACACGCCAGCCTTCCCTTTGGTTACAGGCAAATGTGCATAACCCTATAGCTGCCACACTAGGTCTGCCCATAGCGAGGATGGTGCCTCCCTCCTGGCTTAATAGATGGAGTCCTCCTGTATGTAGTTTCCTAGTCTTTCTCTGCCTGTATGCTCTAGCCCTTCCCCAAGGCCTCATGTGGTTAGAGCAAAATTCCATATAGCTGATTAGGAGAAGTGACTGGATGTCTGACCCCTCATTCTGTAAGGGAACATAGTCAGCAAGCCCAGCCAGGATAATCATAAGTATTATTAAATATAGATTTATTTTATAATAACAGTGAAATCATTATCATTATTATTAAAAGCAAAGCTTCAGTGCATCAAATTTCAAGTGACTGAAGAGATAAAAAATTGGAGCAGCTTAATTTGCTTTCATCGATACTTGATTTTGTCAGTATTGTTCAGCAAGAGAGGTAGTAGAAACAATAAGTGTTAAAAGGATGTGTTTTTTTTTATGTTATGTTCTTTTTCTCCTCTTAGTACAGGTACTCTTCTAAATATAGTTGATTTGCAGATCACACTTATAGGGCAGAGAGATGTTTGCATTCATCTTGAGTTAGGTTTGCTGCATGCTGTTTTTTGTACAATGTCTTAGTGAGGCCATGGCTGTGATCAGATAAACTCTTCCCTCTGTGCTCTGTGAGAACACTACCTGCTTTCTTCATCTAGTTATTTCCAGCAACTATGACTTCCTCAAACAAAGAAGTTTCTTAGTGTTGGTAAATGAAGGAGACCTTTATTTTATTTATTTTTACTTATAGGTAGTATGACATTTGATATGTTCAGTAGCAAAAACAAATGAAAACTAAGTATGATTCATGTACAATACTTGGAAATTTTTTAAATACACAAAATTATATAAAACAATTGGAATTTTAAGTCTTTTTAAAATATTTATTAATGGAATAATACAAGTATCTTTATTTTATTACTATATTTTGCATTTTGTGAAGCATCACTATAGTTTTGAAGTGGCATGAAACTTAGTGTATAGGCTAGGCATTCCTCAGACTTGTAGTGCTGGGATTACCAGCTTGCCTCACTGAGCCTGCCTTATATTTTAAATTGTTTTTATTTTAAATGTTCTTTTTATTTTTAAATTTTTATTCTTAGAGGTATTCATATATTTATATAATGAAATATCACATCTACCCTTGCATTCTTTCCAGATCCTCAACATGTTCTGTTTTCAACTACATGTATCTATCTTCCTCTGTTTCTTACTTAGTAACTTATTCAGTCTACTTACTGCTGCCACTGTGTGCATGGGCGTGGAGCTGTCTGTCTACTGTGGTACAGAGGCCCTACTACCAGACTCCCTGCAGTGAAGAGTGTGTTGTTCTTCTTAAGTTGCCAGCTGGGGTACTTAATACCTATAACTTGTTGAGTCCTTTACTGTATGTAGGGACGTCCTTATGTTCTTAACATAATTTAATTCTAGAGTAATTAAGTGCTAATATATCCATTTTATGGATAAAGCAGCTGAAACTAAAGATTAAAAATTATCTAAAGCCATAAAACTGGTAGAGAAAGTTAGTATTTAACTCAGATATATTGCTCTATATATTATTTTAGCTTGCATACATTCCCAAGTAATAGATAAACCAGAAAATTCTAGGGTAACACCTAAATCATAAGTATGTGTATGTCAGTAACTGGAATTAGGAAATAAAAGTGACTAAAGTTTTTTCCTTTAAGTCAAAAGATAATGAATGTAAATCAGTAATTCCAGTGATCTTCGTTCATGTGGTCACAGTTACCACAAACCACAAATATAGCAGTCTTGATGCATCTCAGCGCTTGGTACTTGAGTTACTTGGAGTTTAACTTGTAACTGTTTCTGTTTATGCTTCTCCTAGGTTTGAGTGGCCGCTTCTTTGTTACCACTCTCCCAGCATTTTTTCAGTAAGTTTTATTAATCTTATGATCTTATAAAGATTAGGAGGGGGAGATGTTAAGTAGGTGGTAATGAACCATGCTAATGAGAGGTGAAGGGAAAATGGCAGAAAAATTATCTGTGGATATAGCACTTGGGGTCATTCAAGACACAGGCCAAGCGGATTCAATGGAGTCTTGGGAACAGAACTCCCGGCTTCACTCAGTAGTGCATTAGGAACGAAGAGAAGAAAGGGCATGTGTGGATTCTCCCTGTGAGTCCTATCTGAGCTGAGACGGTGAGCGAGGGAACGCTTAGAGGTGCATGTGAGATATGTGCTTTGCTCTTGCTTCTGTAACCTCAGAAAGGCTCCAGCTTTACTATTAGGAGTAACTTAACTTCCAGTTGTTCCCTAAGATTTCTTGTATCAGAGTCAATAGCATAAACATCTTTACCTACCTTTGCTCAACAATCTATTTTTTCCCTAAGATTTTCTGCATCAGAGCCAATAGCAAAAACATGTTTACCTAATCTTACTGAACAATCTATTTTTCCAAATTCTTTCTGAGGGTGGTGGACATGGTTAGCAATCTATATCTGTAGGTTCTTTTCAAAGTGGTAGTTGAATCATTAATCTGCTCCAGCAACATGCGAAGTTCCACGTTGCCTGTGCCCTTGGTCCCACAGGTCTGGGTCCCTGAAGGCAGGCAGGTCAGCATCCCAAACTCTGAAGTCACACATTGTCTTCACGTACCCAAAATGAAGAGCCGTGTGCTGTGTCTCTTTGAACTTATTCCAGTGACATTCCAGGCCCCACATAACAACCAAATGCGCATAATCCTCAATTCCACTGACTCACAATTTTAAACCACAAACAGTACATTCTCAAAATTTCCACTTTCACAGCACATTTTATCAAATTTGTTAAAAAAAAAAATGGACTGCCATAACCAGAGATGTTACAGTTCTGACAAGGCAAGGACCAAGGACTGGTTTTCTTAGGAAATGGGAGAACAGATCTAACTGAAAAGATTCCAGACACAAATATATAACTGAGACTCCAAATTGCCATTAGTGCTCTCTGTGTTGTAGAATATAAAACTAGCCCCCTCTATGGAATGTTATGGTGATCCCCGAGGCAGTCACAGCCTCTCCTGATTCAGTATTCTGCTATTTCATGGTTTTACCAAAAAATAAACATCCAGCAAATGATTTAACCTCTTACATTTACACTTAAAAAAATGGGATGAGGTAGGATTTCCCCACCTCTTGAAAATGTTTCTAGAGCTACTAAAAAACTTGTGTTTACAAAATAGTTGATAAAAACATTCTTCTGGGTTGTTGTACAAGGAGGAAGGCAGGGTCACTGACAGACACGATGAATGGTCAGTCGGCCTTGACCTCTTTCTCTTCTGCTTCAGAGGCTGGACTCTGGTTTTCTGTCTCTCCATTTTCTGCAGGCAGGTCTGTAGCTTGCTGGCCAACCACTTCAGCCTGTTTGCCTTCTGCTCCCCTCTTCCCTTTTGCTTGCACTGTTTTGTCTGATGAGTTATCCTTTCCCGTGGTGGCCTTTTCTGGCTTCATGTGCACCTTGGAAGGGGTGTGTTTGGCCTACAACCTCATAGAGCAGTGCTTGGGCTCTGCCTCCGCCGCCCCATCTGCACTAGCTTCCTCTAGAGCCTCCTGTGCTGCACTGGCAGCCGCTGCCTTAGGGACTAATGCAACTGGCCACAGGGGTGGTGCTAGAACCCCGGCCTGCACTTTCCATGTGACACCGCTTACAACATTCTGGAGTGAGCAGACTACATGGGATGCAGGGCTCTGCTGAGAACGGGAGTCCATTCTTCTTCTGGAATTGGCTATCCAGAGAAGGCCAGGCCTCAACATGAAGTAGCAGAGCCCTGCATAATACCTGAAAGAGAGCAAGCCTTGCTATTATGTATGCCGATGATATTGCCCCCTTTGCAGCCCTCACACAATTCATATATTGGGAGGATTATAAGACTGCAAAGGTAGCAAGCAGAGCTATATATACCCCATAGCAGCATGGAGTCCTCAGGACATACCTCACCAAGACAGGCCCGTGATGGGTATGTTAGCCACTGGGCCGCATTCTAGAGCCCTTTGTTGTTCCTCTTGCATGACCCAGCAATAGCAAATGAGTTGATCGATTAAATATTGCTAGAAATTTAGCCTAAGGTTGTAGGTTACACACTTTAGGTTTTAGAATTTCTCATTAGTGTTAGGTTAGAATGAATAGCACATGCCTACTGGTTTATGTCTGGCTACAGTTTTTTCTTCTTTGAGCTAATTTAAAATTCAAGCAGAGTTTACATGTGTGATCAATAATTACTTTGAATATTATTCTGTAATAACTATTCTGATTTATCTAATTTGTACTTGATTTTATAATCTACAGTGCAAAAGATGGGATATTCCGCCGTTACCGTGGTTCAGGAATCTATGAAGACTTACAGAATTACATCTTAGAGAAAAAGTGGCAATCAGTTGAGCCTCTGACTGGCTGGAAGTCCCCAGCTTCCCTAACGTAAGCTATCAGTAAGGGGCTGTATGTAAAATAATAGGTTCCATGTTGATGTGCAGACCTTACACGTCTAGACTTTTTCTCATATTCCTTTCTTTTTATCTAGACTGCACATTTTTACTGGTCCGTGTAGTGTTTCTGGTTGTGACCCACCTGTACTGAGACTGGTTTTAGCATAGTGGGAAGTAAGTGAATGGCTGGGCTAGAGGGGGCACTCTAGGAGACCGCTCTCCCACCGTGTGCAGCAGCCATGCCAGCGGTTTCCTCTTTACAAGTGTAGGACTGAGTGCTGGTTGCCATTATCTGGAATGGCAAATGTTTCTTAATTTACAGTACTCAGGGATTCTTGTGAATTACATTGAAAATAAAAGTGGTGGTGGGGTGGGCTGTCCAGCACAATGTTCCTGGGGATAGCTTTTGATAATATTTAGTAAGGTAGATAAGGCTGAAGTGCAGTCACTCATTCTTTATTTGGCTTTAATCTTGAATGGCCATATTAGTAAATAATTTTATTTTGCATATACAAGTATAAAAATATTTTAATACCATAGAACCAATGTAATGTAATAGTATTTCATTTAACACATGACACACATGTTAGTGCTTAGGAGATATGGAAAGTATCCTATAAATAGCTCACCTCTGGCATGTCATTCTATAAATAACTGAGCACTGATTTTTATGTTAGATGTTGGTCTAGGAGTCAGGTGTTTATGACTTCATTGTGTAGGCTTGCTTTCTCCACTACCTTATTAGATAACTTAAAACTACCAAGACAAATTGCAAAACAAACTATAGAGATAGGATCATTTGAAGAGACCTAGTAAAACAACACCAGATTTTCTTATATTAGGCTGGAAAAACTTGGATCTTGGGCCTGCTTGAGGAGATGTTAAGAGAGGTTGCTCTGAAGGGGGCCTTGAGGTGAGAGTTTCAGGACAGGAGGAGCTGTGGGCTGGGGAAAAGCAGGGCTGACACCCACAGGATGAAGTTAGCCCGCACAGAAGCCTGAGTTTGGGGAAGTGCTGTGTAGAGTTCTTGGGGAGCAGCATGGTGGCAGAGTGGAGCACTGTGAAAGGATGAACAGAGCCTGAGTTGAGGAAACAGTAAGCTTTGAAGATAGGGTGTACAGGGCGGTGACCACAATCAGGAAGGGATTTTTTAAAATAAGTACATGCAAAAAGAAAAATTGACTTTTAGGAAGAGAGATTTGGGGGGACAAGAATAGGTCAATTAAAAGCAGTTACAAGGTCTTTACAGTATCCAGCCTAAAGAAAGGCAGCTTATACCAGTGTGTCAATGGTAGAGATGGAGAAAATAAGTAGATTTAAAGTTGATTTTGTAAAGTAGAATTGGCCAACATGAGGAGGAGCATTTACAAGGAAAACAACAACAAAAATCTCTCTGGGATTCCTGTTCAGTATTTGGTGGTCCTTGCTATTTCTCACCATCAAGATTCTGCTAGACATTTAAAAAAAAGAGAGGGAGGGAAGGAGGGAAGGAGGGAGGGAGGGAGGGAGAGAGAGAGAGAGAGAGAGAGAGAGAGAGAGAGAGAGAGAGAGAGAGAGACACCATAAGTTTCAGAAGAAGTAAGCACAGGAGGAGCTTTGTCTGCGTTGGAGGTGTAGGGAGGAATGGGAAGGAGAAAGTGATACAATTAGATTTTAATTAAAATATTGAGAAAAAAAACTGCTAGATAGCTTAAAATCAAGATCTGCCTTTGGAGTACTGGGATTAAATGCCTGCACCACCACACCTGGCCTGGATTTCTTTTCTGAAAGAAAAATTCAGTTTTCTTATACGGGTGTGACTTCCTGGTATGTTAACCACACTCCATTGGATGGCCCCACACCTAGGAGTATTCCTTTAAGTTTCAGCTTTGCAACCATACTGGCCCCTGAACCCAAAGACTTTGGTTTCCCAGAAGGTGCTGGTTGGGTCATGGGAATAATGCTGCTGCATAGCCATTTGGCATCGTTTATGGTCGGAACTACTACGGTATCTGATCATCTTCGAACCTCTGACTTTCATTCTGGATTAATGAAAACCTTCTTGGCAAACGCTTTCATCATTTCACCATTAGCGCACAATACGAATGCACTCAGCTGTCCCTTTTAATCATGGCCTCAGTTCCGAAAACCAACAAAATAGAACTGCTGTCCTATTCCATTATTCCTAGGACATGAAGCAAGGGGGCAGTAAGGAGGTGGGGGTGGATCTGGGAAGAATTGGGGTGAATATGACCAAAATTTATTGTGTGAAATTCTGAGAGTCTTAACAAAAATATTAGAAAGGAAGAAAAATATGTTAGACTCTGTAAAGCTGTTCAGTAGAGTGAGTGTAGATAGTTCCCTGTAAAGAATTAATGAACACAATTACAGAAGACTTCGACAGGACTGTGAGGCTCAGAATGAAAGGGAACATGTAGGAAGTAAAGACTAGTGCTCTTGGGATAAATCTGCAACTCACCTCAAAGGTAAGAGGCTAAATACTAAACAAGACATCAAAAAGTAAGTAGACCCGTGGCATAACACAGAGGTAAAGATGCTTGCCATCAAGCCTGATGACCTGAGTTTGATGCCTGGGCCCACATGGTAGAATGAGAATACGGACTCAAACAAGTTCTTCTATGGCGACTGTATATTGCTCAACTGTGTATTTACACATACATACAATAAATACATGTAATTAGAATTAAGAAAGGAAATTGAAAATTCAGTGTCAGTGAGGCAAAGGAAAAACAAGGGTGAAATATTTTTTAGAAACTAAATAAAAGATATTAAAGAAACAAATAGTAACTACTTGTGTCCTATGATGCCAAGAGGCAAAGAAAGATAAACTCTGACAAGGACGTAGAATATAGCAGGGTGACATTGTTGTGGCCCTGGCAAATGGTGGTTAGAATGTAGCCAAATTTAAATGGTTTCAACCGCTGAAGAAACTGAGAGAACTTTCCTTTGAAACTTGAGAGCCATGTGAGGGGCAGAATTGCCTAGTTCAAAAGATAGAGGTGAGGTTGACATGTCTTTGTGCTAAAGAGAGTGATACCAGAGAGGTAGAGAAATAATGCGGAAAGAAGGGATGACAGAAAGAATCATGTCATCACCAAAGCAAACGTGTTAAGATCTAAGTCACAGGCTCATAAATTGGCGTATGTTAGGCCAAGTAGACTTTGCTGTTGATACAAAGATGGTATGCTGATCAGGCTCAGATTTGATAGGACGATAGAAGTGATCACATGATGGCTTCTGAGTTTACAGTGACGTACAAGGAGTGCTTGTGTGCTTGTGAGTTGACAATGCTCATTGGGGCGGATGTGTAGGATTGAAAGAAGGAAAAACAAATGAGCTATGATAGTTACATCTTGAAAGATACTATACTAGACAGTATTGAGCTTTCACTTTTGGAGGTCAGCAGGTTGTATTGTCTTTCTACATATATAATTTGTTCGTAGTTGTAGTTTTTGTAGGATGAAGGGATAAGGGGCCAAGGATTTTGAATGTATTTACAGCAGAGTGGTCTAGATAATGACCGTGAAATCTAATCTTTTTGAGAATTGAAGTGAATGGAATAGAGAGAGCAGGGAGTGCAGGCTCAGTGAAGGTGTGGTCCCTGGCCTGAGCTTTGCTTGGGTTTTGTCTTTGTATCTGACCAGGATACTTCTCTTTTTTTTCTTAGGATGTCTGGAATGGCTGGTCTTTTTAGCATCTCTGGCAAGATTTGGGTGAGTACTTTTAAATAGTTATTATATTTGAAGATATATTTTTAATGAGTGAAATTGTACCTTTTAAACAATAGGAAAATGAAAATGTATAAGTATTTTTATAGTTCTGCTTTCCTTAAGCCATAAAACTACTCTCATGTTTGGTTTGTCATGGAACAATCCATTTATAGAGAAGCCTAATTTGAAGAGGGACCCATGACAGCTGTGTCCGAGTCATACTTTATTACATTGATGATGAATTACTTGTAAAAGCAAAAAAGCTTGTGTGATGTGGTTCTGTTTTATCTCATTTTTCCCTTTGGAAAATATCTTTATAGATCAAAGATTGTCATGAAAGTCATTCTGTGAGTCTGGAAGCAGCAAACTGTCTCCTGAAAAGGGCTTCCTGATTTTATAAACAAAGCTTTCTTTAAACAGCATTATCATTACAGTATCTGGTGTTTCTTGACTATTTTTGAACTACAGTGATGGAATTGTGTAGTTGTTGAAGAAACCAAAAGAGTTGTGGCTCACAAGTATAAAACACTTCCTGTGGTATGTGCTTGTATAATGACACATAGTCACTTCAGAGTTACAACAATTATTTAGGCTAAATATTGACTTATTTCTTGGTCTTCAACATGTCCTTTGACCATTTCTTTCTCTGAAGAGAGAGATTACTGCCATAGATTTACTGTGTATTGTGTTTGAATTGCTTTCTTTCTGCTTGTGAACAACACAATACCGTAGACTTATTTATTTTTGAACTATGGCTTCTAATAACAGACTTAAGATAAAATTCTGTAGCAGTTCCCATGTGTATGTGCTCCCCTGTGATCTAAATGGGGACATCTCTTCTCTCATCTTTTTCTTCCATTTACCACAATGTCCAGAAATTCTCATAGCAAGTTATCTTGAGGTGGCATACATCTATGAAGTCCCTTTCTTGAAGCTTGCAGAAGGCTTCAAGCTTAGGTTTTCCAGATATTCAGAGAGAGACTGTAAAAGGAAACACAAAGCCTTAGCTGCCACTGAAAAGGCCTCGCTGTTTGCTCCCATGTAGGAAAGTTATTAAAAGAATTCTGAAATGTGTGTGAAAGGGATCATGAGTTTGTTCCTGAACTCTTCAAGAGTTCTGCATCAGCCTGTGATGCAGATGAGCTGCAAACCCTATGACTCGTTTAGGGCCACTGCAGCTTTGAATGAAACCATGTACTGCTGGCTTCAAGAGTTCAGATGTCTAGAGTGAAGGATGGCCTTCCTGGACACAGAAGAATTTACCTATTCGTGGAGGGCTTGATCTGACCACTGATTGAAATGATCTTATTTTATTTAAATATTATTTCATTTAATTCCTTTATGCAAGTCTATATGTAGCAAAAATTAGCTCTAATTTAGTCATCTGGTAAAATACTAGTAATATATATTATATAAAATTATATATATATCAATAATTTTATGTTATATCCTATATAACATATTATGTCTAATTATACTATATTATATTTTATATTTATTTATATACTATATTTATATTATAATATATACTAAAATATATTTAATATATTAAATAAAGTTCAGAATAATTACCTGACATTTTAAAATATTTTCAATAAATAGAGTAGGATACTTCTATATAATGAAAGCATATAACATTGAGCAAGTATCAGTGTTTTGACCTGAGGAAACATGATTAAGGAAATTGAAACATAAAAATCTAATGCTAAACTGGATCTCTTATCAACTACATATAAAAGCTTCATAATGCTACAACTCCAATATTTCATAAGGGTCTCTAAAGCTGCTGTGAACTCAAAGTATGTCTTTATGTCTGAGGTTATAGAAACAATTTCATTAATTTCAGTCCTTAGTAATTATTTAGTCATTAGTCTTTAGTAATAATTAATTATCTACAAAAACCACAGTATTGCAGAATTTCTTTAGAAGTTCAAATAGATCCCTTGAAAGATAAGTTGATACAAGAAACTTGAAAGGAAACATTAAAATAAAAGAATGCTTTCAAATACTAAGGAGTGTTGGACCCAAAATGCAATGATTCAGAAACAAATAACTTTTTTTTGGTAGTTTAAAAATTCACTTAGGAAGTTCTTGAGTGTTTTCTTCATTTGTCCTGGACAAAAGGTACACACCATTGCCCAGAACTACCCACACTGCACATTGTTCATTTAGTCTGTTCATTACCGCCTCGTGAGTAAGGTAAAGCAGCAGGTATTCCTAAGGCAAGTTCAAAAATACATGCATGAGTCAGCCCAGAGACAGAGTGGCCTTTAGTGTCCTCTGTCTTTTTGGCGTACTTCAAGGCTTAAGCTCAGTAATGACAATGAGTCATCAAGAAAAGCATGAACTGTTCCATACACATTTTTACAGAGAGGCAGAGCTGAATAATATCTCTTAAGACATTAAGAGTTGGAAACTATATTCCAAAACAACTCCAGGGAGTTTACGTCAATTCACAGTTGCACTGCAGGTGGCCAGGGCTCCTGTCATGGCTGTAGGGGCTTTCCAGAGAGTGACATTTTGCAGAGGTGGAGAGAAAGTGTTTTAATGAGGTGGGAGGTAGGCAGTAGGTCAGGGCAGAGGAGGGACTAGGAGGAGGGAAAGCTAACATTAAAGGTCTTTTCAAAACAACATTATGAAAACCTACTACAGAAGAAGCCTAAAATAAATGCCCATACATATGAAAATGAAGTTAGTTATCCTATGAGAGGGATACAGTACCCCAACAAGAGCCATATGTGAACAAAGAACACCCTCAGTTATCTCCCTTTGAGCTGTTGGCCAGTGGGATCCTATTGGCCTACAGCATACAGGCCATTGCCATTGCTCATGGTGACTCTCCAGAATGTGGCAATAACACCCTGCGGCTGAAGATACTACAGACTTGAGTCACAATACATGGAGAATTCCAGTGGGTACTAACCTAGAAGCTTCATTTATATTGGCTGGCTTTCATGGTGCTAAAAGGTGATACATATACCACTGGAGGATACAGTTCATCATAAATCTTACCCAGCTAAATAATTGTTAACTACAATAGTGACTGTCCTGGTAGTATATGTCCACAAATGCAGTAGTGACACTAGTGTTGTGGGAATAACCAACCACTTTCTGATTGGCTTTAAGGCCTGGTCCTTGACTTGGAACCCAACCCTGGCAGGGTTATGGGGGCCAGGAACCTATGGATAGATAGGTCATTAGCCCTAGATAGAGGAGAGCCTATTACTATTATTCTGCTAGACGAACAGAGTATTAAACTGACTACTAATGATTTATTGCTATAACCAATATAAGTACACCTCTCAACCCTTATCAGAGAAGCTTCTTGCAGTGGATAGAAATTAACACAGAGACCCGCAGCTGGTCAGTGTGCAGAGAACAGAAGGCATAGATAACATATCCTTCCTCAGGGATTCTTGAGGAAGAAGGGGCCAAAAGATGTCAGAACTAGAGGTAGTGTACGAGTGCAAGGAAACAGTGTGGTTTTTTAGATACAACAGGGCAGTTGCATATATGAATACACAGTGGCTATAACTACATGGTTGGACTTAAAAAAATGTAAGCTCAAGCCAGACAAAAATCCCAGCTGAAATGGGAAGGACTACAATCAGGACAGACCCCACACGCAAAAGTATTTGGGTAACACATTTTATTTATTGATTTTGGTTTTTGTTTTGCTAAAGAAAGAATGGTAAAAGTAAATAGGTTGGAAGGGTAAGTATATGAGCGTGGCTCTAAAGGGTGTTGTGAGAGATGTATTGATTATGCTCTAAATATATAAGAATTTCTCAAATAACTAATAAAAATATTAGAGAGAAAGAGCAGTAGAGGGGGCAAGAGGAGAGAGGGAGGAAAGTGTCAGAACTAAGACCAGGCTCTAACTTTTAAGCCCACCCTTTAGGGACCTAGTCTCACAAGCACAGGCTCTTCCCTTAAAGCTGTATAGCCACTGACAACAATGCCATTAGGTGAGTACCAGTATTCACACATGTGCCTGTGGGGGACGTTTCATATTCAAGCAATGCTCTGCCCCTGGCGCCCATATGGCAAGAAGCTGTTCAAAAGTGCAGTCTCTTCTAAGACTCAGGGCAGTTCTCTTAACCATGAGCTTTTAGAAAGTAAAAAACCAACTTAGGTATTTTTAGCCTATGGTAAAGTGGTGAATGGTGGCATAGCAAGGAAAGATTTGATCAGAGTAAGCAGATTCTGCAGGGCAAGCAACCACCACGCTCTGCAACTCTAGTTCCTATATTACGCATTCATGCTGACATCATCTGGGCTCCAAAGGACTCCAGTCCACTGACTATAATCCAGTGAGTTACTAGGCATGGAATTAAAAGGCTCCAAGTAAGACATTAGCAGCCATAAAAACAATTACTGAATGATCTTCCCAGAACTCACAAAACTGATGAAAATGAGTCCAAGTTTCTATTTTGATTTTATAGTTCTTAAAATCTAAGTCATTCCTTTTTTTTTTTTTTTTTTTTTTTACTTTATGCTAAGAAATTAAATATTTTATTCTAGCCTGTTCTGAATGAGAAACAAACATGGTCTAAAACAGTCTGACTTACGGTGAGGAAGTATGGGCCCGGCAAGTCTACCTCTAAGTAGACTTTGATTTTAAATGAACAGTTTATACCTGTAATTCACATACTGCTTAACATTGGGAAAAGTAAGCATGGAAAAATATAAATGGTTCATACTCTAAGGTATCACTTTGCTTACATAAAAACCGACAAGGGCCCTAGGACTTCATATATTAATAGATTTCATGTTAGGACTGAGTACTGAGGAATAGGTAATGATTTTATGAAGGCTATTAGAACACCTTTGTGAGGGGAGAAATAGCAGGCAAAGTAATTTGGCCAGACCTCTGTCAAGATCCTGAGCTCTAAGAATAATTCTTACTAGGTATGATTTTGACACTGTTTGTCAGTGCTACACAGTTTGGCTTGTTAATTAGGAATTATTTCAGTATAGACCTTGGGCGCCTGTGTGGCAGACTGTGTAGACTGGAGTTACAGCAGAGACTGCAGTTCAACAGCTCATCCCTCTGATTGCATGCAGCACCTGCATAACTACTTCACAGTGACCCTTGGGATTCCTGCATGGTGTTCGTACATCTTCTTCGTCATCGCCACGTTGGTGTTTGGCCTGTTCATGGGTCTGGTAAGATAACCTCAGTCTTTTTTCTTGTCCTTCAAACACAGGATTTCAGGTAAAATTTATGAAAGGAGAAGCACATAAATATCATTTTGTGTCATTTAAGCAGTTAATTTGCTTTTTGGTTTCAATGGTAATGTGTAATATAAGGGGAAATTCACAATTGTCATCCCCTCATCTTACCTCTTAAATGTTCTGAAGATTAATGCTGCCAAGAATATACATGGTGATCAAAGAAGAAATAACTACCTTATTTGATTCGGTAATAATTTTCCAAGACAATCAATTTGCTGTGCCTCACCCAAATCTCTTTACTTTGACTACTGTAGTAAAGACAAACAATATACCTAGCAGGTTAGATGACAGACTGTTTTCTTGTTCTTATCTTCCAGTTGAATATTGAATCCTGATCCGATTCTTTTTTAATATTTTTATTAATTTATTCTCTTATATATTACATGTGGGCCACAGTTTCCTCTCCTTTCTCTCCTGTCAGTTTTTCCCCACACCTTCCTCCTTCCCATTCAGTCCTCCTTTGCTTCCCTTCAAAAAAGGGCAGGCCGTCCAGGGATATCAGCCAAACATGGCATATCACACTGCTGTAAGACCAGACACCTCACATTAAGAGAGGATGAGTCATCCCATAGTAGGACAAGGGTCCCCACAGTACACAGAAGCCTGACCAGATTCTTATAAGTTCCCTCTGGTCCCCTGGTGTTGGTTCTGTTGTTGTTGTTGTTGTTGTTAGGTAATGTAGGTAAAATAACATCCTTATTGCTCTAGAAGACAACAAATTCAAAGCGAATCACTATGTCCTCTTTGGACATGAAAGTTTGCATCCCATAAGGTTTATATATCTTTTCCTCAGGTACTAGTGAAAGTCGGACTAATACTTTGACATACTTAAATACAGAAGTTGCCTTAAATGTTTTATGACACTTAGGGTTTTTTTGTTTGTGTATTTGTTTGTTTTTCCTGAGATAAATGGTTTGCTTAACCTATAGGTGAACATTTTGATTGTATATTTAAACTCAAATTAAGATAATATACTTTTTGAAAATTTTTGTTGGTAATTACATAGTTTCTAAATATTTTATGGTAGAAAAAATTGAAGATCATGAAATATCTAGATAAAAGAGTACACTTTAGACTTTTGGTAAGGCTACTTACATTTTATAATGAAATTTGACTATCTAGCAAAGTCTTGAAAAAACTAAAATGGCTGGAAATTGACATTATTGTTAAGTCACAACTTGGTACAGGACAGTAACTCCAGAGAGTTAAAGAGGTTTGACCTCATTCATGACAATTGTTTATTCACACTGTAGCTCACTTTTGAGTTTGGCTTCTAATGTTAACTTTAGAAGTGAGGTGAGACCTGGCTGCCTGTATGAATCATTAGTTAGGCCTCAGCTATGTCTTGTTTTATTAATTTAATTGCTAACTAACATGGTCCCCTTGCCCTGGTTTAATGGATTTTAACTGTACAAAAATAGAATGTAAGTTCTACTTCTCCTGCCTTTTGGTTGTTGTTGTTCATTTTTAATCAGTGTTTGGAAACTACATGAATATGAGGTCTGTTATTTAAGTTCAACTCCATAAAGACTCACAGGAGGGAAGAGGTCAGCAAGATAAGTTTCACATGGCTGCAAGCCTGTGCTAAGCTTCCAGCCCCAGGCTATGGCAGAGGTGCCACAGAGTGCTAAACCCTGCTCCTGTAGGTCTCAAGGTCAATCTGATGCTGCTCGTCAGTGAGGCCCTGAACTCCAAAGCCTCTGTGGGTACTAAGTACCTGGGGATCAAACAAAGCCACTCACAGGCAAGGGCATGACATTTTCCATAGGAAATGTCTTAAATCATTGCTTCATATAAGTGTGACTGTTGTATTTATCTTTTCCCAAAATTTAGAAGATAATTAAATCAAATCTGTTAGTTTGGTATTCTTGGTTGAGTCTCCTAACAGCTAAAATATTTTATTATATGCTATTTTTCACATGGGCTCAATTTTTGAAAAGGGTCTTAGGTCACTCAGACAGCATCGCATCCTGCCGTCACCAGCTGCTTTGTGAGAAGCCGTGGAGAATGTAGGCAGTGATGCAGGTAGTCTGAAGAAGAGGCTTTCACAGAACAATAAGGGGTAGCGGCTGATTTTGTTTCTGTTACCTGATTTCTATTCCTGTTGTTATTACAGGCACTGCCTAAATTTTGATGCTAAGTCAATTACTTTCAAGATGCCTATGATCTTTGCCTTCCTCAAGGCCTCCCACAGAGGAAGGTCTGCAGTGTACAGGCATAGATGCCATCATCTGTGGAAAAATGCATCTGCCCACCTTATTTAGGTGCTTTTCTCTAGGTAGAAGCCAAAACCTGAAAGGATCTTTGTGTAAGATGAAGAAAGTGCCCTTTATTTATAAGCAATGTTTCTAAACCTTGCCATTTTATAGTGGCTTAGAACCTAGCAGTGGCCTGTGAAACAGAAATCAATCTTGAACTGAGAGAATCCTGATGAAAGGATTAGAAGATTTTCTTGCTAGTTTCTGAGGAGGAAGACAGAGTACCACATAAATAGACTTTGATTGTGGGCTAGCCCATTCACAGCTTTATGAGCATGGAGTGAGAACATAGTTACGTGACGTGTCCAAGGCCACAGCAATGCCAGACAAAGGCAGGACTGAAGGGTGAATCTCTTTTAGGCTGTGGTACTCAGTCCTCCATAGAGCTCAAGCTTGTCCTAAGTGTGTTGCTCTCTCTGGAAGTTATTGGAAACACTGGATTATTGAAAAAAAATTTTTACCTCCTTATGGAAGTAAATAAACATAAAGTCACAAAAGATGAAGTAGTAAACACATGTCTCCCACTTTTAAAATGTAATTTTCAAACTATGTCTGTCAGATAGATATGTTTTGACCCTTGCTGTCTAAACCTGTTAAATAGCGTAAGGTGTATTGTCCAACCCAGAAAATTTTCCTTTATCCCACTGTCTTCTACAGTGGATGCCTTGCCTCAATTCTAGGCCCTCTATTGATCTATGAATATTAGTAATCCCACTTGGCACAGCTTAGAGGGGCCAGGCAGTGATGTTTCCCATCATCTCCTGTGCCCAGGACCCTGGGTTTTCCTCATTCAAGTGGGAAGTCTAAAGCCTACATTAGATGTAATCTCTTCAATCCCTGAAGTATCAGAGTGCTTTACTGATGGTTCATATGAAACACGTATTGCTTTATTGTCAAACTGTTATTTCCCCCTTTCAACATTTCTCCCTAAGCCGTTAACATGGACCTTCAACCGAAGTTGAACAAATGAATATATGCATATATATATATGCATATACACTTGAGTACAAAGTATTTTACTGCAATCCAGAGGATTGTGGCTTCAATTAAAACTTTAAAGTCTCTGTAAAATACTAATATAATAAAGTGCTATTCCTGTTTCTGAAATCTGGTCACTCAGAGAGAAGTCTTACTCCATATGTTAGCCAGGTAAAAGAAGAAATGTCCAAGTGAGCAATGCATGTGTGCCATACCTCTGATAGCAGTGCCTGTATTTCTGTAGCCAGGAGGCTGAGGGTGGGCGGACTGCAAAGTCCACGGCCAGTCAGAAGAGAGAATGAGGGTGTATGTTGGGGGTGAGTGTGGGAAGATGCAGCTTGATACATGCAGCTTCTGGGTTTGATCTTTGTTCTGCATGGTAACACAGGGTAGTAAAATGTTGCAGTTGGAGAGTTCCAACTAACTCTGGTTCCAGCTAACTCTACACTGTCGGTTAGAAACAAGCCAATTACTGGAACAAGCCACAGTTTCATTAATATGGTCCATGCGTGGGTATGGAACATGCAGCAAGGTGATCCTTGCCTTAAGAAACTTAGTTTTTCAGGGAAAAAGAGTTTTTTTAATACAGTAGAAAGTCACTCAGACATCAAGGTCAGATGGGAAGCCTGCCAGTCTCTACCTAAAGAGAACTTAGTTCTCAGCATTACAGAATTTTCTTGTGTATGCGCAGGGTTTTTTTTTTTCCAACTATTCAAGAATCCTGTACCATGGAGTGCTCTTCCACGCAACTATATCTTTCTAAAGGCTTGACTAGCTGCTAAGTGTCTGCTTAAGGGACGTCTGGTTAGGGAACAGATCTGATGCTGAGGCGGATTGGCAGTTTATCTTCTCAGTGTGAAGTCGCTTTGTTTCCTCCAGGTCCTGGTGGTGATTTCAGAATGCTTCTATGTACCTTTTCCAAGATCTGCATCTAAACGCTGTGGTGAGTCTGAGAAGTTCTCATAGGAGGAAGTTGTAGCTCAGCATTTTGGTTCTAGCTTTCAAGACCCTTCACTGAGCATCCAGACCCCTCTGTTGAGTTCCCTAGGGAACTCCCATATAACTGAGTAACATTTACTTTCCTCTTTTAAAATTGGAATATACTTCATATTGGAGATTGCATTTTCTCCTTGGGATTATCCCCCTTAATTTTCAGTGGCTAACTTTTATTTTTGAATTGGAATGAAAGATTCTTAGAGGAACTCAACATTTGTTGAGTCTCCAAGACTCACTACCTCAACTCCTTTAAGCAGTTTGCCCAAATCTGTATTTACTTCCTCTACTTCTGGGCCTACCTGACTCTAGACTTGATGACCTTTACTTATAGTGTTGAGTTTCTCAGGAGTTTAAATAAGGTCATATCTTTAGTTCTAGACATTTTTAAGACTTCACAGATAGCTAGGACATGTATGACTTCAGTTTTATGGAGTGTGAAAGGCAGCCATTGTAAACTGCTGCTGGGGTTCTCTGGCTTCCTACCCAGCCCAAGTGATGTTACATTTCTGAAGCTCATTGAGGATGGGAACACTATCAATATTCCCAACTCACATTTCATCAATTTAACTTGGTAGTAAGGGGAGGCCTTTTCTTCTTGGCTTTGTTCTTAAACTCTTGGGGAGCAGACCTTTGATTGGCCCACTTGTCTGAAATAGTTGCTATGAACAGTGAGTCACTGAGTCTTTTACACAGTATGTAATGCATAGCAAAACCAAAAGTAAGTCCATTCCCATCTGCCTTTCCATCACAGTCAGTGATGCCCCAAGAGGGGAATATGAAATATCTAGTTGGGGCTAAGCTTCAACCAGAAAATCTGTTCATGTGATACCAGCACTTTAGGAGCAGAAAATTCCCCATTTGTCCATCTCATGGCTACATGGTGAGTTAATTACTAAGTTGTTATTGTTTATCCAGAAGTTTTTTTTGTTTTTGTTTTTCTTTTCTCTCTGTCTACTCTCAATAGAACAGGGTCAGAGGCCAGAGGAGGCTCAAGCAGCTGAACAGCTACAGGATGCAGAGGAAGAAAAGGATGACTCAAATGAAGAGGAAAACAAAGACAGTCTTGTGGATGATGAGGAAGAGAAAGAGGACCTTGGAGATGAGGATGAAGCTGAAGAAGATGAGGAAGAGGACAACCTGGCAGGCGGCATGGATGAGGAGGGAAGCGACCCCAAAGACCAAGGAGTCCTGAAGGAGGGCAGTGTGCCCCAGGGGGAGCTTGATCTTGATGAACCTCGTTCAGCCAATACACAGGAGGTGGGGGAAGACTCAGTGAGGCAGCGCAAGAGTCAGCGTGCCAACAAGGGACCATAGGTTTCCTGATGCCATTTCTAAACATACAGGCCAGAAGAGCAAGTCTGCTTCTCCCTGGTCTGCAGCTTTCCCTCTGGTCTGCAGTTTAAGCCAAATCCTTAGGGACTTTGTTTTTGTTTTTGTTTTGTTGCTTTGTTCTTAATGAGCAATGGTCACTTTTAAAAGATGATCTCTGGTCCTGTGGTTACACGCTAGTAAGCCTCGGGGTCCTAAAGAGAGTCAGGTGGAGCACTGAGCCAGCATGGTGTTAGGATCTTTGTGGGGACTTGGGTGGAGAACAAGTTCGTATGCTTGGGGGCCAAAGAGTCAGTCAGAGGACTTCTCTCCAGTCCTCATTAGCACCTTTAAAAGTGAAGCTGCTGGCCTAATAAAATGAGAGTGAAGCCACATTACTCCAGAGCATCCGTGAAGTACAGGAAAAGTCTTGGACTTCATTGTTAAGCATTTGTTTTTGTCATGAAAGAAACATTGGGTACCTCAGCCCCCAAACACTGTCTTGGAGCTAGAAATTGTGGGCGACCTGGGTATAGATACAACTTCAAAAAGGAACTGTGGAATCCTCTCTTGGTCTCTGTTGTCTTTTATTTTTTACCTTCAATTTCTGTAGCTTTGCCTCTGTGGCCTGAAGACTCCTACACCTCACAACTTCTGTAGTAAGAGCAGCAGGCAGCAGTGAGCCGGCATCCATTACCTGTATTCGGCTTAAAGCTGTAAGGTAATCAGCAACCACAGCTGATGAAGCTAAGACTGCCAGATGTCCCAAAGGACATGCTGTAGTCTCTGAAAAGTCAAAAGAAAGTAGGGGTTTCATACAACAGCTTGTTTAGTTCAGCCTGTCGTGCTGACAAGGTAACTTCTTCAAGAGTTCCTTCAGCCACGTTCTTTGATTTTCTGAACCCAAAGTACTCTCAGTCTTGTCGCCACAAGGTAGTTCGGTAAAGGCAGCTTCAGGTCTGTGGTGTTTAGTTTCTATCTCGAGGGGTCCTCTGTCTCTGGAAGCACTTTAATAACAACTGACGAGGCATGTCTGCCTTGCTTTTAGTGATGTGCTTCTGGTGAAAAATGATGAAAATCAATATCAGGAGGTGAAATATTTGATTTTGTTTCTGTCTCCCTTAATTCTCTAGAGAATTGTATTGTTATAAATCTCTCTGTACTCAAGCTAATATTAGTATCAAGGAACCCAGCTTTCTTTTTAAAAATAATTTCTCACCATCTCCTCTCTTACTCTCTCATGTCTGAGAATAAATCCATAAAATTAGATTCTAGCTGTATGAAAGATGACTAAAGTCAATCTTATTCCTCCTGGATTGAGTGCGAATAATGACTACAGGATTGTGAAATTCAAGATGTTTTTGTTATTTTTAAGAAAGGATGTGTAGTGTATTTCCCTGGCTGCTTAGAGATCCCTTTCCCAGCATTAGCTGCCAACGGGAAGCTCCTTGGTAGTTGAGGTTCAGAATCTCCCCTTCGGTACTGTATGAGGCTGCTGCAAACCTTGCATAAAGAAAAATATTATTGTGACAATTCATTCCTTATTAATGTTTTTATTTCATCTTTGTAACTTAGCTAACAGTCAGTTCAAGGCTGAGGCCATCACTGAGCTGGAGGCCTTCCTGACCTCCTGACACATCCTTACTTAAAAATGCCGTGGTTCTGTGGTACCTGGTATCTTCCTGCTAGAGCTGAGCTGCACTTTGCTCTGCCAGTGGATTCCCTTCCCTTGTCAGCAGACGCTGAAGTATTCAAGGATAGTAAGTCCAAGTTCAGAGGAGTGGGAAAGGGAAGAAGCCTCGACTCTCCGCTCTGTGAAGTACGCTCCTCCAAATTGACAATTGGGTTTTAGTGGGATGTTTGACAAGACACAAGGCTTGAAGAATTAGTCTGTCTTGGCTTTTATAAATTATTCAAAACCAGTTCCCAATTAGACCCTAAATACTATTTAGTTATACAACAAGGTAATATATTTCCTTTCTTGATAATATTGAAAAGAAATTAGAGGCTGGGAGAAAAAGTCATGGAGAAGAGAGTCCAGTCCAGTAAAATTATATTTATCTATAGGAATCATTTTTCCTAGATCTTCTGTTTTTAACATCCTGGCAAAAATTGGGTTCTGGTAAATAGCCCAGAAAGTAATTAGCTAATTTAATTTCTTTCCATTTGAAGACTTTAGGTTTATTTTCAATACTGAGTTAATATAAAATCAAAGGAAAAGATCAACTTAAAATTAGATCAATGTTTAACATAACCTTATTTTTTGTGTACATAGTAAATTTAATCCAGAAGTTTAGTGCATGGAAACATGATTTTATAAAACAAAAACTAACCATGCTTCCTCTCCATTGCTATATCTGCTATTTATTTGTAGAATGCTATTTTCTGTAAGTTAAAATTGGATGAATGCAATAGCGATTGTGGAATGAAAGTGTATAGTACTTCATGTACAGGCAATTAGTGTAAGGTGCCTTGTTCTTCACTGAAATACTGAAAATTGCAGTTGCCTCTGTAAATTTTTTTTCTTTCACCTCCTTAACTGTGCTGAACCATGCCAACTTGCTTAGAATCTCACAGAAGCAGTGCTCAGGCAGTTTCACATTGTTGTTGTTGTTACTGTTTTATTTTGAAGGCTAATCATGAAGCAGGTAATGGATGGCTCCTTCACTCCGCAGGCCATTGCACTGTGTGCAATCACTGCAGTCTTACCCTGTGCATATGAGCTGTACCTGTTATCTATAGTAACTAGTGTAATTAATTGAAGGCAAATCAGCTTGACACAGATCAGCTTTCAGCTGAAATCTCATACACTTAAGGTTTAGGGTCAAAAAACTGGCTGATAGTTAAGATATTGCCACATGGTTGAGTGTGTGTAAGCTTGAATAACTGCATCTTGTAACATCTTTGGGCAGGGGGTGGTGGGGGTTGATAAACACTAGTTAAGGAAATATCTATCATGTGGCTTTTTGCAAGATGGAAAACAATAGAGTCCAAACGGAACTTTGAAAAGACTAAAAAGGGTGGTGAATGGTATTTCAGCATAAAATCCTAAGCTTGAAGTGAGAGGAAGAGGGGGGCTTGGTGCTTTTGCTGGTGTGTGCAGGTTTCCTGTGTTCTGTTTAGTGTCCTGCTGTTATTCCTGACAGTATTGTACATGTGTGATTGACTAGCCTGTCAATTCTATCAACTATTTGGAAAGTATTTGTGTAAATCTTTGTGCCAACAAGAACTGTCCTAGTGTTGTGTCTCTTTACCTCATTCTTAGATTTGGTCCTGTTGAGATTGTAGCTAGTCTAACAGAAGCCACGGAGGAGTCTGCTGAAACTGCTGGGTCAGTTCTCTGAGCAGCTACCCGAAGCAGGAGGCTCAACTGAGAAACCTTAGACAGCTTCAGCCTAGCATGTGGACCTTGGAGGCATATTCTCAAAAGTTCTGTGTACACTGTGATGCTGTTCACATGTGGCTTTGACTTGTTTCTAATGTGGATGAATTTTATTTGCTTCTAGACAGCTTTGTAGAAATGCAATTTTTATACTAAAGACGCTGTTCAATTTTAAGTCAATACATTATAAAATGGTTGTTTATTCTTTGTAATAGTGTTATTTAGCCCTATGTATTTATTTTTCTTCACCTATGTATTCTGTGCTCTCTCAGATAGATGTATAGCAACTGAAGTGAGAAATCAGTGTATCATTTCAAGTACTACATTGCCCGCATTATAAATTCTCTGATCACAGAATTGTACATACCCCTTAGCCTACATACTGCCATTTTATTGTCAAGTTCCATTTGTGTCAAACATAATGATAGTGATGACCAAGGGAAACAGAATGGAGTATTGCTTTTTCATATACATATTTTCACACAAAAAGCATTTGTGAAAGCAGTTGAATATATTACTTTGTTAAAAAAATAATTTTCTTCTCTGTTTATTCTCTGACTGTTGATTCTCCATCTCTCCTTCCTGAACTTGGTGAAAACCATGCCATGTGCTCAAAGTCAATGCTAAAGATGTAAGGGCTTTTCAATACATCACAGCTCATTGTATTGTCTATAGGAGATCACTACACTAGCCATGGCCAGGGCTGGTGCATTTAGTAAATGACTCTGCTAGTCCTCCAAGATGCTGAGCCTCAGTCTCCTAGGACTCAATTTACCTGTTCCCATCACGGTAGGAATAAAAAGCAGAGACAATGTGCCTCTTTTGTACATATACACATAAACAGAGAGAGTGAGAGGGGGGGAGGGAGAGGGAGGGAGGGGTGGGAGGTAATGGAGATTTCATTTATCCCTTTTGGAAAGATAGTAGTAACCAGTCTAGTTAAAAAACAAGTTATTAAGTTTACATTTTCACAGTGCCATTACCAAAGGAAAGCTGAGAATTCTGTCTGTGGGGATGAAATGTAGTGAAAGTTCTTTACTAAGCTACCCCTCAGATAGATTTTGGCCTTGATTTTCTTTTTACATGAGGGAGTGATGACAGTTTCTTGTCTTTCCGTAAGTATTTCCTTTTGTTCGAATGATTTTTAGTAATTTATAGATTCCATGGGTATATTAAGTGGGATTCTGTTTAATCCTGGTAACTTAGTATTAGCTACCCTCTGGAAAGTTTTTGGCCATCAGAATGTAGAGTGTTTTTGTCACTGGTGGAACCTTTTTCTGGAATTATAGTTACTTGGGCGGTGACTATATGATAGACACAGAAAGTGTCTGTGCTGCAGAAGGACAAAGGGCTCACTACGTTCATGAGGTTACCAAGTCTTTACACCATGGAATTGTCTGCTCTTTGAACCCATGCTCTCTGGGCAGTAAATTATAAGCATAGGTCTCAAGCACATAATAGATTATAGGTTGACCTCTTTATTGTTTTGACTAATAGCAATTCTGTACAGTGTGCTTTCTTTTCACATCCTTAACAACTGTGTAAAATAAGGCGCCAAGCCAAGCCAACTGAACTTCAGACACGTCTACTTACTGGAAAATGAGGAATTATCTTTTAGCTGTCACTTGTGTTTTTTAATATTTTACTTTGTGTTTGAGGTTTTGGTTTGAAGCAGGGTCATGATGGTTATCACTCTAGAACTCAAGATCTGTCCCTGACTAGCCTCGCAACTTACAATCCTCCCTCAGCATTCTAAGTGTGCTGTGGTTATAGGCATGCATCTCTCTGACCAGCAGTTGTGTTTTTAAGTAATATAAAGTAGGATGGTTAAAAGCAAAATTTTATTGTCTATTAGCCCCCTTTTGAAACTATAGGTCTGCTCTTACATGTTAACAGGAAGATAAGCCTCTTTCCTGGTAGTTTAAGGAGCCTTAGTAGTAGTTTCAAATAATGGCCTCAAGAACCCATCTACAACTCTGGGAGCTGGGAGAATGACTCTGTTTATAACACGCAGACAATAATTTAGGGTTTGACACAAGCCAGAAGATCTTTGTGTGTATTAAAATGGGATTTTTGATAGAAATGTTTAGATGTGACTCTTTAAGGTATACCTGGTAAGCAGTGTAGTAGAACAGAAATTTGGAAGAGACTACAAAAACTAGAAATGTTTGCTACATCATGGAGTACAAAAGGTAAACTGACAAAAAGCAAGAAGCAAGTAAGGGAGCTGTTAGGGCTGTCTTGATGGGGGGGGGTGTGGTCTTGGTGGTAGTGTGGTGGGGATGGGGTGGTGGTGGTGGTGGTCATGGTGATGAGGTGGTGGTGGTGGTGGTCGTGGTGGTTGTCATGGTGGTGGTAGTGGTGGTGGTGGTGATGGTGGTGGTGGTGGTGGTGGTGGGGTGATGGGGTGGTGGTGAAAAGCCCACTTATCTGGAAGCCACTGAATTCATGCTTTATTGGTTCTCCAGATACTAGATATACAAGGCTTGGCTACTGCAAAGTGGGAATGAACTGCAATAACTGCAAATTCTCATCTCTGTCCTTGGCAAAAACAAAGACTCATCAGCCCATGAAAACCAAGGAAAAACTTGTCCTGGTCTGTGTGCAGACAAGAGTTCCCTAAAAGCATAGGCATGAGCCTGGAATTAAACAAGTGTTTGGATTCACACTAAATCAATCATTTCTCTTATGAATGCTTTTGGGGAAGGAGAGCAAAGGTGTACTGGCAGAAGCAAGTGAAGAAATTGCTCTTGAAAACATGGCTCCACCAAGCAGTGGATAGAAACTGTTGCAGAGACCCACAGCCAAACAATTGTAGCTCAGGGAGTCTTGTACAACTGGGGAAAAGGATAGAGGGACCCAAAGAGGACAAGAACTCCACAAGAAGACCAACTAACTGAATACCACTGGGGCTCACAGAGACTAAACCACCAACCAAGAGCATGCATCAACCTGACCTAGGTCCCCTACACATAGGCAGCAGATAGGCAGCTGATCTTCATGAGGATCCCCTATCAATTAGAGTGGAGGCTGTAACCGGCAGGGCCCCTCTTGTTTTAGATCACTTTTCCCAAGCTGGGTTGCCTCATTTGCCTCAGTGGAGGAGGACATGCGTAGTCCTGATGTGACTTGATGGGGGGCAGGGGTGTCCCCTTTTCTGAGGAGAAGGGGAGGGTAGGAAAAGATGAGGGAGCTGACAGAGATGTAAAGTGAATTTTTTTAAAACCCTGAAAATATCCCCAACATGGTTTAAAATTTCTTTGAATTCAGTTTGAATTTACAGTCACACAAGAAACCTATTCAGGCAGCAGGTGTGAAAGTCCAGGGTGTGAAGCAAGCAACGTCGGAGGGTCATCAGAAGGTGGGAGGCTGAAGAAGTTGGGGATAGGCAAATGAGACATATTTTATTCGTGGACACAGGTTCTAGTCAAGCAGATGCTGGCAAGCACCCAGGCACACACTTGTAAATGTGAACCTCACATTGGTACATATGTAGTCTAGCACGCAGCTTGTGCGTAGTCTCGCAGGCTTCTACAGTCTAGCTGGCAAAGGCAAGAGGTGAGGGCACTGGCCTCTGCTCTCAAGGGCATATTTCTGCAGAACACAAAAGTGGCATTCTGCCAGCAATATTACACATTACATCATTGTTTACTTTAGGTTCCACAATGTCCACTGTCAGCCATCATTAGGTCATAGTCCCCTGAATGTCTGGTGTCAGCTGTTTTAACTGACTCAAACCAGATACCTATATTAGTACCATTTTGTCCAAATCCTAATTGCCCCGAGAGTCTTCTGTTCTCTACTGTAGGGTTAGATTGCCTACGTTCTTGAGATAGTGAAATTATTATAACATTTGAAGAACTTTAAAAATGAAAAGAGTAGCTATAAAGCAATAGAATAATATATTTAATGTTTATCAGCATCAAGAGAATCATTTGCACAAATGCAGCCTTCATGATCCATTCTACTCTTGTGGAGCAATACAGAGTTTCAACTTAGATGGTCCTTTAATCATTGATTGTGAGATCATCTCTGGACTATTTTATAATAATCTTTGGGAAACACCAGAATGTTATCAGTCTACACCTTAGGACTTCCCAAAGCTGTTTTTGAAGCAGCGGGAACCACCGTATACTACACTGACAGTGAGTAGATGCTTGATAGCAACCTCCTGCTGCTGGCTCCCAGTGCCTCCTCAGCCACCCCATCCCAGAGGTGTGAACTCCAACAAGTGACCCACAATCCATGTATCTCATCATCACTATGGGGACAGCAGGTGAGAATTCTAACCAATCCAGTGAGTAAGCCAAGACGCGGTTCTGAAATGTAGCATCATGTAATGGCTTTAGAGTTTATAGGGCAGCACTTTGAGACCTAGGAATGGTCCTGAGGATGTGCGGGGCATAGTGAGAAACAGCAATGCTTTTGAGATGCTGCCTCTGTGGAGCTAAAGGTGGACAGCCTGTCTCAGAAATGCCTCACTTTAGGAGTTAGGCTGAGCCTTAACTAAGCAGATGCAAAGATAGAACTCAACTTTTCTCTACCACCTGAAACCTGAAATGATGCAAGAGGCCGGTGTACTTGCTGGAGGAAGTTTCCTGGCTGCACGGGCTTCTGGTTGCATCCTGGTTTTTTCTAACTTCTGCTGTGAGATAATTTGACCTGGTTTGGTTAAAACGTGAAGACCCAGTAGTCACGTCTGAGTAGATTATTGCTTTTAAAGAGCTGCAGTCTAGACAGCACTCATTTCTGAATTACTTCCATTCTTCCTTAGTGTCCAAAGCTGTCACTTCCATAAGCTAGTGTGTACCCTCAGTCATCTTTTATCCTATCCCTAGGAATTCCCTTCAGGTGTCTCCAAAGGCCAGGGTAATTGTTCCCTTTCTCACACCTTTTACTTCTACTCCATCTTTACTCATTTTGGAAAGATCTTCTTGCTCCTATGGTTTTAACTGTACAATTGAGCCTTAGATCTTTATGTAAGTGGAAAACAACAACCAGCCCAACCAGAGTTCTTGATCAGGAGAGAAGATGGCTGGGAAGCTGTGTGTTTCCGTGTCTATGGGAATTGTGCCTGTCTGTGGATACATTTTTCACTTTCTGCCCGCCGATTTCTCTAGTTCAGTCTACCTAACTGCTAGCCCCAGCCACCATCATCAGATCTCATTGTTCTCTTCACAAACAATGGATGCAGAGAATGGGAAGGCTCCCAGAAGACCAAGCTCTCTTGCCCCTTTCTGCTTCCCACACCCCACACTCCTCCTCCAGTCTCTCCAAGAGGCTCCTCCCTGAGCATCTCACTAGGTACTTGCTTCATCCTCCTACCTTTGGTCAGGAAGCAGATGATGCTCCCATAGTAACTCACCTGGACTTATGTCTTCCAATTCATCACATTAAAATTCAATTTGCAGCTTCATGAAGGAAGTTTTTCTTTTAAAGGCAATCAAAAATTTATTATATTTATTCTATAAGTATCATTTTTCAAACTGTAATGCACTACACTTGAGACTTCCTCATTGTTCCACAGGTCTGGCTATTACACCAAATATGCACTATTGACCTAGGAAAAATTTAATATGTGTGCCAGTGGGTACCAATACAAATCTAAAGGTAGATTTATTACTAGACTATAGCCCCATCCAAATTACTGAATATATGGTCCAATCTTTCTAGCCAGCCAGCCCCAGAAATATAATCAACTTTTATCTCTGGAATGAATACTTAGCAGAGTCTAATTCATCATTCAAATGAACATTTCTAAAGATCCCCATGCATTTGTTTTCTACATGGATACAAGGCACTACATTTCAGTTTTTACCTCCTCCCTAATTCTTTGCTCTAGCCTTTCCCTGAATTCTCTGTGCTTCAGTCTTGATCTTTTATTTCCTCCTCCTCCTCCACTTCCTCTTCCTCCTCCTCTTTCTTCCCATGTCAGTTTTATACACAACTCAGTCTTTTCTGCTAGGTGCCTTTTCATCTTTTCTTCTATTTTTTCCCCCTGATTCAGTTGCTCTAAATATGAATGGTAAGGTCTGGAAGAGAAAAGGAAAAACCAAAACCAAAACAAAACAGCAGCAATGAGTATTCCATAATGAGGACTAGACCTTTCAGATGAAGTGTCATTCCTGTCACCTTGCAATGAAGGAGTAATAGGTTTCAAAGATGCTGCTGTTGCACTGTGCACTGGGGTTTTGCTTACAATTGCCAAACTTCCCCCTCTCTCTGTCTGCCTCTCTGTCTCCATCTCTCTCTGTCTCTGTATCTCTGACTTGTGTCTGTCTGTCTGTCTGTCTGTCTGTCTGTCTGTCTCTCTCTCTCTCTCTCTCTCTCTCTGTGTGTGTGTGTGTGTGTGTGTGTGTGTGTGTGCGCGCGCGCGCGTGTGCGCGTGCACACGTGCCTATGTGTGGGCATGTATATGTGTGTTGGATGAACACATATGTATGGTATCTTCCTCTATTGCTCTCCACCTTATTTTTAGAGACAGAGTCTCTCTTTGAACTTGGAGCTCACCAGTTTCTCTATACTAGGTGGCCAGAGAGCCTTGCCTCTTGTCTCCACTTCCCTACTGCTGGAATAATAGGCACATGGTACCTTTCCTCCCCCCCCCCTTTTTTTTTCCAGTCAGGTCCTTCTGTTTATGTGACAAGGATATTACTGATAGAACCATATCCTCAGATATCAATCTTGACTCTTTTAAATATTTATTTACTTACTTATTTGTGTATGTGCACGTGGCAGGTATGCAGCTGATGGATATGTGGAGGCCAGAGGACAATTTGTAGGAGTCAGTTCTCTCTTTTACCCTATGGGTTCCAGGGACTGAATTCAGTTCAGCAGTCTTGATGGCAAGTGTGTTTAATCGCCCACATGGATGCTTTCTGTGCAGGACCATTCAGTAGGGATTTGTGCAGCCTAGTACAGGAAACTTCTTTGGAGGCTGCTGCCTTCCCAGAAGAGTGTCAATGAAGGGATATGGGGAAAGGCAACAGACATGCATCTCATCAGTAGAACTTGCGTTCCAGGTACCCTTCTATTTGTCTGATTCCAAACATTTTGAGAAGCCAGATTCCTTAACCGAAATTACTTAATATTATTAAATGTTGGGGTTTTTTTCCACTTGTAATGCTGACTTCTGACTGGAAGAATTATAAAAGTACATTTTCTTTCTGGTTAAAATAAATAACAGGACCATGACTTTTAACTCCATCATTTTTACATTTTTTACACTGTTGAGCCTGCCTCTTCATTGAGAAATTGCTTCCTGCATGTGGAAAATGATGCCATCTCCTTTCTGGAAAATGTGGGTATCTATCAATACCGAAATCACATTAACAGACATTTTTCTGTTGCTAAGAGCAGACAGACCAGACTAATTTGTATGATCCTTATCTGTATGACTTCTGGAAAATCCTATTAAGATGAAAGTACTCGGAGCTGTGAGCTGGCCAGTTTCCCAATGTTTAACTGTTGGGCTCTGAGCAGATGAATATGGGGCCTAGGAGGGTAATAAGAAGTAGATGCACATGCAGGCATCCTGAGGACTTAGGAGGAACAAGAGGCGATGCATTGGTTACTGCTTACCATAAGAGTATGTCATAAGTGACATAAGAGACGGAAGGGACAGTTATCATGCATATCACTTGAAAGTCTCCTGGTGTTGATGATATTAATATAATTTTCCCAGCTGTTTTCTGTGGGAAATTTATCATTTTCCCCTAACATGCCAACCTTATCTTTTTTTGTACAACAGGATTCTTGAGCCCCTGTGAATCTTCATTGCAGGAGTGACTCCCTGTGGGGGGCAGAGTTCTGCTTTGAAAAGAGCACAGTTTCATTGGAATGTTGTTTCACACTAACCTGGAAAGCCAGCAACTAAACATCTATTATTTTTCTTTTCACAAAAATGTTTGCTCATCTCTGAAGCTTTAGAGGAAAAAAAAAAAAAAAACAAAATAAAGCAAAACAAAACACAAGAAACAACTCAAAACATTTCTGTTTTGTAGTTCACAGTGAACTGACAGGCCTCACTTGGGGAAATGAAGCCTTCGTTTCCTGATTATAATGACGCTGTAGGCATGAGATAATTTTATAATGACCATTAGAACCCTGGAAAGATTCTGTTGCTTTTTTCTTCCTTCAGAAGGGAGTGCTGAAACAGTGATGGTCTAATTTACTAGACTCAAAGTGTCTTTCCTAGCACTTGACAGACATTAGATCAAATCACATTAGCGCTGCCCTGCCACTCTGTAGGTTAAGGCCTGGCAGCAAAGCTGGTGTCTGGCTCAGAATGTTTCTCTTGTATCCAGATAGTTAAGCAGAACAGAAACTTTCTTCTGTTGGAAATTTAAAAATGACAGTGACCTCAATTGTGATGAGCTATGTCTTTTATCTATTCCCAATCATAGAAACTATGTGGGATTGAGGTCTTCCTTTCTGACTGACTGGTTTTCATATTAGTTTTTGTGTGTGGTGCCCAGGTTTAAAGCTAGGGCCTCGTGCATGCTCTGGCGACACCTGCAGCTTTCGGCATGTAATGTGGAAATGGAATGTTACAAGATGATTTGAGAGGGATTCCATGTTCTACTCTCATGACTGTTAACTTTGGTTAAGCAGCTATTTGGCCTCATTTATGTGTCTTTAGTGATGCTTATATTACAAATTTTAAATTGCGAAAAATCAACACACTATCCTCAATTTTTATTTTTTCTATTAATGCTGAGTGTCAGTCACAGAATACACACACACACACACACACACACACACACACACACACACACACACCTTCCATATATACATTCATACACATGCACACATATGCATACAAACACATACACACATACACATACTCACATGCACACACACTATTACTCATCCCAATATATTTCAGGAAGAATCACCATTTTAAGGGGCCCTAGGATTTTACTTAGTGGGGCTTCCTGTTACCATGTAGGATTTAGATAGCTTTCATTCTCTCTGCTAATGGAAGAGCTCAAAGGCAGGAAAACTTCTTAGAGACAGCAGGCAGCAATAAGGAGCATATTTTATAACAGATTATGAAGCATGTCTAGACACAGACACACATGCATACAAAGACATGCATACACACAGGCACAGAGAGAGAGAGAGAGAGAGAGAGAGAGAGAGAGAGAGAGAGAGAGAGAGAGAGTTAGAGTTCCCTATTCCCTTATTTCTGATTGATACGATTAGACAAATAAAAGGAAGGTCTACAGCTTCCACTGAACATGTTCAGGACTAGCCTTGAACATGCTTGGACATACCAAGCTGAACCAGTAAGCAAGAGGGAGGCCCTGATAGCAGGAGAAAAAAAAATCCCTACAGGTCATCAGGGTAAGAATGAAGGTGGGAGGTTTGCCACCTTTATTATTAATCAGTGTGCCCTTTCCCGATCTGTCTAGCTCCTGGCCCTCACTCCTGTCCCTGGTGCTGTAGATGCTCTGTTATATGATATACTCACCTGACACCTCATTAGCCGGGACTTCCAGCTCATCTGCTTGAGGGTACCTACAATTTCCCATAGAACAGAGCAGCATGGCAGCATGGCAGCAGTGAAGAAAGGAGGTTGTCCTCATTTCTGATTCTGTCACTTCTTATGCCATTTGGATAAAGTGTGGCCACCACAGAAAGTGGCATTTCCAGGTAATGATGTCTTTCATTTTATCCTTAGTCTAACGTGTGTCTGGTTTTGGTTTGTTGAGCTTACAAGTTGAGTTTACATTTCACAGTAATGCCAAATTATATATTAGTAATGATGCATGCTATAGGACAAGGGCACATACAATACACTTGGTGCATGTGCTTATAATGGGAAACTGTGTGTGCTGCAGTTCCCAGGTTGGGCCTGATGGATGGTGATGGACGCTTCCATACTGCTCTATAGTTTGTGTGCCCATGTCCACTGGAAAACCATGTGACATAAACAGAGGATCCCAGCAAAATGGCAGAACCTCAGAACATGGTGGTGGCTGCTTTCTAGGTCTACATAGAAGTTCCCTCAGGTGCTGGCAGGCCTGGCACCTCTCCACAGTGACAGTGGGAAAGTCGGCTACCCCAGAGCTTGTATAAACTTCACAGTGATCCAAAGGCTTTATTTAAAGAAAAAAAGCTTGCTGCTGTGCAACAAAAATAGATCTGTACTCGATGCTGGACTCCAGAGTCTGTTTCCTGGGTGGGTGACTCCATCTCGCACCCCCTCCTGGACCCCAGTTCCCTCAGGAAACAGAGCACTGTCACTGTATAAAGTATTTGCACATTTATCCAGCATTGGGAAGTGCATACAACATTGGGTGATGCACAAGTGAATTTCATTAAAAATTATAAAAAGTATATAAAAGTTCACATAAGTAACACATGCTGAAGTCTCATCCTGAATAATTCAGCACTCATCAAAATGCAGATAAGAACCACAAATTGTGCCTCCCCTCAGTCTTTCAGTAGTAAGTGAAAATGAACAATTTAGCTTTTTAAAATATACTTTGCTTTGTGACGGGCAATCACCTGGGTTACCAGAAAAGATATTTGCGTGAAAATCATTTTACCGATTGTTATAGGGTAGGTTGGATGTTTATTCATCTTGAGCCCTTTCCCAAATCCATTTGCTTTTAATAAAATTGCCTAGTTCCAATACACTTTTTATGTAAAAGTATCCTTTTTAAATTCCCAAGATATTAGAGTTCCAACAATTTCCCAGTTTTCAAGTACATTAAACTTTTTGCTAATTTTTATTTAATCTTTGAAATTTTCACACACACGTACAGTGTATTTTGATCATATCCATCTCCCCCTCTCCCAGGAAGCCGCTATTTCATCTCCCTTGCAACTTTTTTGTTCTCCTTTTGCAATGAACTACTTCCATATTAGTTATTTTAGCTCGTTGTGCCCAATTAGTGCTGCCTACATGCTCAGCAACATGGAGCATCCATTTGGACATGAGACCTACAGGGGCCATTCCCAAGGAAAAGCATGCTGTTGACTCCAGCAACAGGGTCCTACCAAGTTCTGGTGGGCAAACAAGAGCAGCAATAGCCTATACTTTTTGAGGTGCCTCTGGGGCCTCACTGACCAATATAACTTCTGGGAGAGTAACCATGCCCAGCACTGAGACTTTCATTTAATAACATGTCTTCTGAGATCTGCATGGTTCACTAATGTAAGTTTGCTGCCTGAACAGTCACCTAACATTCTCTATAATGTTGGAGCATCATCTTCAGCCTTCTGGCTCAGTATATCTGACAGACATATTTGTGAGGCAGGAAGTATTGAGTATTTGCTTACCCTGTCTTGGCAGAGTTTTGTCATCAACTTTGCCTGTATCCAAGCTTGCCCACTTTTAGGCAGAATTCTGTCTGTGGCAGAAATGAGGACATTTTTGCCCAGTGGCTTGTTTTCCACATTTGAAGCCATCTCCATAAGGAGGTTCTTTGATGCTCATCATCTTCTTTGAGGTAAGCTGGGTGTTGCCCGGAGTTAGCCTGTCTAGAAGGAGGGATTTAGAAATATGTAGGGATGATAGAACAAAAAGTAGGTTATTAAATCTACTCCTCAACTTAAGACCTGAATTGTTACTCACAAATAAGATTATTTTGAATGCATTGGTATAGAATTTTGTATAGATGCAAAATAAGTTTAATTTAGAAACATCAGTATAGGGTTCAAATTTAAGATTATTCTTCATATATATATATAGTATTGTACCCACACTACTCAGTTGTAATACAAGGTTTATTTCCAATACCTTGAAATTGGTATTTCAGGCTATTTAGGATAACTAAGTAACACAATCTAATTGTTAGTTGATCAAATCATGGTCATGTCAATTACTAGTCTATTTTTATCACAAGAATATATGTCCTAGGTTTAACAGATAGATAAGATTCTATAGATATATAAGGTAAAATAGATATGGTCTTCAAAAGCTTCAGAGACCTACAGAATATAGCATTTAAAGATATTTTTATTATTTTAAAGATTCTTGTTTTTCTTAACAGCTGAAAAATATTCCATTTTGTAAATGCACCATATATTCACTGTCTGTTCACCCACTGATGGACATCTTGGCTGTCTCCATTTTCTGTCTATTAGGAATAGAGTAACAGTGAACATGGATGAGCAAGTGTCTCATAGTAAGATGTAAAGTCCTTTGGGTACATGTCCAAGAGTGGTTTAGCTGGATCTTGAAAGAAATTGATTTCTAGTGTCCTGAGGAGCCACCATACTGATTTCCATAGTGGCTGTCTGTCCAAGTTTGTACTCTTACTAATAATGGGTGAGAATTCGTTTCATTCTTTACCCTCACCAACATGAGCTGCCATTTGTTGATTTTGGCCGTTTGACTGGTATAAGACAAAATTTCAAAGTCGTTTTAGTTTGCATCTCCCTAACAGCTCTGGATGTTGAACATTTCTTTGGTCTTTCTCAGTGTTTCATCTTTTGAGAACTCTCTTCTACTGCTTAGTTTTGTTCCCCATTTTTATTGAGTCATCTTGATATTCAAGTGTTTTTTTGCTGTTGGTTTTGGTTTTAGTTCTTTATATATTGTAGCTACTAACCCTCTATCACATGCATAACTGATAAGTATCTTTTCCCATTCTGTAGCCTTTTCCTTTGCCATGCAGAAGATTTTCTGTTTTGAGCTTCCATTTGCTAATTGATGGTCATTGTGGGTGGTTCCACTCCTAAGCCAGTGGTACTAGAGTCGATAAAAAGGCAGGCTGAGCAAGCTGTGAAAAGCAAACCAGGAAGCAGCTCCCCTCCATTGCCTTTGTATCAGCTTCTGCTTCCAAGTTCCTTCCCTGTTTGAGTTCCTGTCCTAACTTCCTTCAGTGATGAACAGTGCTATGGAAGTGTAAGCCAGATAAACTATTTTCTTTCCAAGTTGCTTTGGCCATAGTGTTTTTGCAGCAGTCAGAACCAAAGGTAGGACAGAGAGCATTAATATTAAGAGTTATATTGAAATGTGTGTTGATTTTGTTGTATTTTAGGGAGATGTCTTTTGCATAACTGTCCTTGGAGTGTTTATTTATTCCTCGTGTTTGCTGTCCAGTTTCCACTTCCCTGTCTGGGTAGCCTGGCCCATTGCACACCCAACTGGATGTAGTGCAGGAGCGAAGGGGGAAATGAATAGACCTGGGAACAGCGCCTTGGAGAGGGTCTCTGGGTCAAGGTCTGTGTGGCTGTGTACCATTGGCCGTTTGCCAGAGCAGGGGTGTTAGAAGATGCTTTATCTTCATACTCAGAGACTGCAAGGGCAGGGGAGCGGGGAACAATCTTATAAGGTCAGACAAGGAGTGATGCCTTATAACTGTCAGGGCAGTAAATTCTTACAAGGGTTGATGATCGGGGTTGGGGGGGTGGGGTGGGAGGGCAGCTTTGTAGTGCCCGGTTGGGAGGGGGGAGGTAACCAACTCTTCCTGTCATCATATGAATTTGAAGTGTCTGAGATTGAAGTTCCCTTGACCCTTGACCCATAAAACTCTCTCACCTCTCTCCTCTCTCTCTCCTCTCTCTCTCCTCTGTCTCTCTCTGTCTCTCTCTGTCTCTCTCTCTCTCTCTCTTCCTGTTGTTTCATTCAAGTTGCTTTTCTTTTCTTTTTTTTTCAGTAGAGCTCTTTACCAGGTTCAGGAGAGGACTAAGTCTTAGGGTTGAGATGTGATTTTCTTTATAGCTCTGGTGCAAGAAGCTCCAGATGGTGCAGATGAGTCTAACAGGGAAAGCTGTTAGACCTCTGCCGGATGCAGGAGGCTGCTTGGGCTTTTTTTGTGAATCAAAATTCCCAGGAGCTGTGTGGAGGTGAGCTATAGGAGCCCCAGTGGCCTGGTGCCGGGACTGAGCTCACTGAGCAGTGCTGAGACAGGGAACCAGGGGTTGTGGACTTGATTCAGGAGTCATTGAACATCTGCCATGTGGTATGGATCTTAGTCACTTGGCTGCTACTTCCTGAGAATATGTAAGAGATATGCCATTGATAGTCACTTCTGTCATTGAGAAGAGAACCAGTGCTAGATAATCCCCGCTGAAAGACTGTCCGAACCCACACCTCTCCCTGTAACAGGAGAGACTTGCAGGAGACTCCGTCCTGTGATGCACATGCATGTGAGGTGATTAACTTTTCCATTCTCCTTTGGTGGAGCTCTCTTTCCTATCTAAATCTGGATAATCTTCCTGAAAGAATGAAGTTCTCATTGACATGTATAGAGTCTTTCCTGCTCTCAGAAGATTATAATTTAAACAACACCTTGCAGCTGAAGGCCTCTTGCTTCCGAGTCTGTGAGAATGACATCTTCACTGTCCATCCGCTCTGCCTCTGACTCCAAGAGCCACTCCGCACCAAGATTAGTGTCCTTTAGAGGTTTCTCTCTGATTGTGCTGTAGGGCACTTACAGAGAACATTCCATCTACCGTCTGCTCTCTGTCATCTGTCATTGCCACCTGGGTAATATCTTTGCCTACAAGTAGGAAATATTATCACATAAACTTAAGAGGGTTACTGTGGACTAAATGAGAGGATTATGTACATAAAATGAAATGTTATTTAATGAGGGAAGAAAGATAAGCTACTTAAGAGAGTGATTGTCAGGCAACTAGTTATTTGCTTGTAAAAGTAATTGGATTCCTTTTCTATGCCTTCTGTTGGGAAGACTGCAGTGCACTGTGTGGTTTGGAATGGCAGCTCTGTAGTTGCATTCATATTATGTCTCAGGCCTCTTTGCTGGGGACCATTAACATCAGGCAGGCAAAACAGCCACCGTTAGGACAAAGCTGCAGGCTCTACCAATGAAAAGAGAGATAGGAAAGGTACTGTCTTAGCATTGTTGTGCTCTAGCCCAGTTTAGCACATGCACTAGTAGCTCATAGTCCAGAATTGTTTGTATGGCCCAGAACCAGCTTTGTCTCAACTACAAGAGAGCCAGACATTATTATTTTCTTGAGACTTGAAGGGAGGAGCTGAGCAGATTTGGAGAATCAAATGTTTAGCCCACTTTGTTTACTGAAGCAAAATCGTGACAAGTGCAGTCTGTAGAGGGCAGTCCCAGATGACTGGAAACATGGGCGAATGGCTTTAGGACCTCTGCGGTAGGGTGGTTATTAAAGAGATATTCATTATATTGATGTGTGTATGTGTGTGAGGTCAGAAAAAGGGCTTCAGATCCCTGGGGCTGGAGTTATAAGGCCCTAGTAAGCTGTTCAGTTTGGTTGCTGGAAACCAAACTCAGGTCCTCTATAAGAGAAACGAGTACTCTTAACTGCTGAGCCAACTCTCCAGTCCCATCTCTGGAGGATTATGAAAGTAAGATCAAAGGGCTCAACACATTAGCAATAGGATAGCTTTATTTGAGAATATTAAAAACTAATTACCTTAATTAATTACCCTTAATTACCTGGACTAACCTGACTAAAAAGCCTCTTACTAAACACTTACATATGTGAAATACAATATTGTAAGAATACTTTACAATGTTTTTCTGCAGTAGCAAAAAATTATATATATATTGGCTATTTTTACAAACCAAAGCAGAAACAACAAACTTAAAAGATAGAGGAAAAGCTTCCAGGCAGGTAAATCCCTGAAGAGTCTTCCGTGTGTCTGCTGAGCGCTGAGCAGAAAGCAGGTTGATGTGTGCAGCCCGACAAGTGGGGAGGCAGCATGGAAAATGCCATATGAAGACTGGAGGCCAGAGGACAATGTCTTCAATGAAAGGAAAGTATGTCTTGGGAAACTGCCATGCTCAAATACTGGATGATGGGCCGAGGGAAGGCAAAGCAAAACATTAAGGCCAAAGGCAGGCAAACTCATCCATTTAGGCACCTAAAAAATAATAAGAGCAGGAGAAAAATCTTCCCCAGAGAAGAGCACTCACATCAGTTATCCATTACCAAATGGTCATCCCTGAAAACACTCATAGGAGTAACATTATCCAGACTGAGCAGGACCTATTTATGTATTTCATATATGTATGTATCTATATGTATATATATATATGTAAATAACAACAGCCACTGAAAAGGAAGTCATGGATTTGAAAGGGATCAAGAAGGAGTTTAAGAGAAGGGGCTGGAGAGAGAAGGGGAAATGGAGAAATTATGAAATTATACAAAAATAAAATGATTAAATATATGTTACATGAATGTATGCTCATTGTAAGGAGCCATTTTTTGTATCTTACTTTGAGGATGTGTATAAATATAGATATATATATATATAAAATAAAATGGATAATTTAAAAACAATTTTTAAAAAACCCACACTACCAGAGTGGCCACAACCTAGAACTCAGAAGTTGAACTTCAAGCTCTGTCCTGACCTGTACACACACATCCTCTTTCTCTAGCCCAATTCCCTAGGACAGTTGATGGCTTTTGAAAATTTTTAGTGACATTTTTCAGTCCCAGATTTTTGACCAGTAGTCTCTTTCTTGTATATTTATAAATATATAATGTTTCTGTGAAAATATGTTATCAAATAAAACAGGAAGAAGCACAGAAGAACCAAAAAGAAAAGAAGCCACACCACTCTCTGCAATGACAAAGGTGAACACTCAGTGGTTTCCTCTCAGTGTAGAGCAAGCTCAGGTCAACCGAGCCTCTGTACCCTCCCCCAGGAAACGGCCTACCAAGTCCTGTTGTGGCAGAGGACAAGAGAGAAAACTTTCCCCAGAAGCCTGTAAACATTTGCATGCCCTTTTACCTCAGCCAGGAGTCAGCACCTCATAGGAAAGCAAGGACCTCTTGCTAAAACTTTACCCTAAGACCTTTAAAGGTACAGAAAGTGTGCTACACTGATAGAGGCAAAGTGCCTGTCTATGGTTGGTTGTGACTGAAGATGGGGGCAGCAGAGAGGGAAACTAAAAGAAAGAGAATTAGATGGAGGAGGAGAGGGGAAAGAAAAAAAACTAATATAGAAGGAAGGGAAAGCTGAAAGCAAGGAGGTGGACAGAAATAAAGAAACAATGGATGGAAGAAAAGAAGAGAGGAGGGAAGGGACAGGAGGAAGGGAAGGAATGGGGGCAAAGGGAATGAGGGGGAATGGGCAGCCATGAGCCTGAGCATCGTGAGTTCTCTATTAGGAACATTTGAAGCTGACTTAAGCAGAATTAGGGTGTGAAGGCAAATCGTGAATTTTGTGAAGGGTTGGGGGGTTTCTGCACAACACTCAAGTTCAGTTTCTAGCACTCAGGTCCAGCGGCTGCTCGCTGTAACTCCAGCTCTAGGAGCCAGGCCTTGCCTCTTCTTATGTCTCTAGACACTGTACACGCATATACTCATGCATAAGCACTAACGAATGTGTGTGCGCGCAAACAGTTAAAAGTAATAAAATTTCTTAAGAAACTACAAAAAGAATTTAATGAAAATATACTTCATACATAACAGAAAATGTTCTATATTTTAAAAATGTATAAAGAAAGCCTGTTAGTCAAGTGCAAAAATAATCTTTTATGAAAAATGGCCAAAAGAATTCACGAAGATAGAGAATGAAAAGACAAACACACATAGAAAGAAATGCCGAAGTCATGAGTAGACGCGGAAATGTACTCTGTACCTGTAGTGGACTCGGCCTTCTGCCATCCACAGTGCCTGCCTCAGCTGCCCATAAATGCACCCACGTGAGGAACACCCGAACGCCTAAACTTTCCTTGCCCACGCTCTTTTTTTGGGGGAGGGCGGGGGAGGTTTGAGACAGAGTTTCTCTGTGTAGTGTTGGCTGTTCTAGACTCGCTTTATAGAGCAGGCTGGCCTCGAACTCACATCAATCTGCCTGCCTCTGCCTCCTGAGTGCTGGAACTAAAGTGTGTGCCACCATGCCCGACTCACCCATGCTCTTCTTAAGCACCCTGTTGTGCAGTGCCTCCAGGGAAGTTTACAATCTCTATTGTCTCTGAAAGAGTGTAAAATATTTCCACAGTGTGATAGTCATGAATTAGCAAAAGCCATTTAACTACAATCCCTTTTATTCCTGTCTGTCAAGGGACTGATGCGTAAGGACTACGCATTTCACATTTTACTTTCTAAGACAGCACTCCAAATCCACCAGTGGCCTGCAACAACATTAAAGGAGTGTGGACAGTTTGTTGGTCACTTGGTTTTAAAATTCAAGCCTCCTCTTTTATTCGCTTTCTTTACAAATCTGTGGTTCTCAAGTAGTATTTTGAGTCACAGTCACCACCATGGCTTGGTTCAGCCCAGTTGACTAAAGTGTCTTGTGAGGGGAGGAGTCTGAGGATGCACATGTGTATTTGCCATTCTGGTTCCATAGGCTGCTCCGATTTTGATTCAGGATCATATTTTGAAAATCTCTGGTTCTTACTTCCCATCTTTAGTGTCACTTGGATTTTAACCGCTTAAAGTTTATTAAACAGCACTAAACTGCCTCACCATACTAATTCTGTAAGTTGCAAGGTACAACTAATAATTTTTAACAATTGTTGCAAAGAGTGGGCTATATAAAGAAAAGGTAAGTTGGCCATGGTGGCACAAGGCTGTGATCCCTGCACTTGGGGAGGCAGAGTCAGTCATATCTCTGTGAGTTCAAGGCCAGCCTGGTCTACAAAGTGAATCAGGACAGCCAAGGCTACACAGAGAAACCCATTTAAACAAACAAACAAACAAACAAACAAGAAAGAAAAAAAGAAAGAAACGTGGTTTTGAATCTGTACTGGGAAGTAGCTAAGACTTGCAAAATGATTCTGTTAACTGTCAAACTGGGGCAGTTAAGACTCCTTTGATAACTTTCATAACAATCTTACTGTCAAACTGGGAAAGTTGTCACATTCTTATAGTGATTTTAAAAGGCTGTGATCATATGATGGGGGAGGGGTTCCCCTTCTGTCACAGACCTAGGGGAGAGAAATAGGGTGAAAGAGGGAGGGAGGAAAGAATGAGAAGTGAATACAAGTGAGGGGATTACAATTGAGATGTAATCTGAATAAATTACTTGAATGAAAAATAAAATAAATTAATTAAAAAATAAATTCAACGAATTCCCAAAATTTGTGGATAAATGGATTGAGCTAGAAATGATCATAATGAGTGAGTTAACCCGGAAACAGAAAGACTCAAATGGTATATACTCACTTATATCTGCATATTAGCCCAAGGGGCATGTCCCACGAAAGCCTTCACTTACCAGGAAACTGAGACAGAGAGGAGGACATCCTACTGGGACTCTAGATGAGAGAAGCATGGGAGAACAGCAAAGTAGAAGGATCCAGAGGGTCCTAGAAACCTACAAGTAGAACATTAGGATAGGCAGATTTGGGCCCAGGGGTCCCGCTCAAACTAAGGCACCAGCCAAGGACAATACAGGCCGTAAAACTTTAAACCCCTACCCAGATCTAGCCAATGGTCAGAACATTCTCCACAGTAGAGTGGAGAGTGGGATATGACTTTCTCACATACTCTGGTGCCTCACCTTTGACCATGTCCCCTGGAGGGGGAGACCTAGTGGCACTCAGAGGAAGGACAGCAGGTTACCAAGAAGAGACTTGATACCCTATGAGCATATACAGGGGGAGGTAATCCCCTTCAGGAACAGTCATAGGGGAGGGGAATAAGGGGAAAATGGGAGGGAGGGAAAAATGGGAGGATACAAGGAATGGGATAACCATTGAGATGTAACAAGAATAAATTAATAAAAAAAGAAAAAAAAATTTTAAAATTAAAAAAAAAATTCAACAATTTAAAGTTTTCATGTTGTTTTTATTTTTTGGTGGGGTCATTGCTGGAGACTGAAACCTGCAATCACAGTTTTCATGTTTTGCTTGAACCTCTGGGCAGCATTGGAATATGCCTATGATTAGCTCAGTATCAACCCAAACAGTATGTCATTGATAAACCAAACAAACCTCTTTTGACTCAATCAAAACTCTTTTCCCAAAACAGATTCAAGCTCATATTCATTACTGGTTTCATTTCCATTTTTCTCAGTGTGTCACCATGGAGACATTCTTATGGGCTGCTAGTAGCTTTGTCAGGAGTAGAAGTGGGTGTATCCTCACTGTCTCCTGCTTCTCTTGGAGACCAATATTGTGGAGACTTTTCATGACCACTGACAAGGCTTCGTGTGTCTCCTGTGGTTTCACGTCCAAACTAAGCCATAGATTACACATGAGGTTCTATTAATACATTTTCCCCTTGGATTCTTTCCTGTCTATAAAATATAATTTCTAGGTTCTTTGCCCAGTGTGAACTATTTCGATTCCATATCCCATTCATTCATTGGAGCTTTGTAAAGCATGAGCTAAGGCATTTCTCCAAACAACATGGCTACATAGATCATTGCTGGATGGCGATCCTCAGGAGGAAGTAGAAAATAACTTGAATAAGCAAAGAACTATTCAAAAGGATTGACATGTATACGGAACAGCAACAGCCTCATAGAAGCCAGGGAATCTCATGCACTTTTTTGCACTTTAGATATTCATGTTGATATAATTGAGATTAAGAAATCATCTTTTACAAAACCCCGCTGGTGAAGTAGGAGAAGAGTGTGTATTCAGTACCTACTGTGTTGCTTTCTCATTGCTGTAAAAAGAGCTGATGACACTAACATCTCAAAAGGAGAAGTTGTTTATTCTGCTCCATGGTTTCTTTGCCTCATGCATTTGGGCAGGACATCACAATGACACGTGACAGAGGAGAGCTAATCCCCGTAGGCCGACAGTAAGTAGAGAAGAGAGGACAGATACAAGATACTACCAAGGACCTTTCCTCTATGATTTACCTCTTCCAGTTAGGCCCCTCCTCCTACCATTTCTAAAACCTCCTATACGATCAGCCGGGGAACATTCAACATACAAATACCTCATATTCAAAATTAACTCCATCTGTGTGCTTTATTTTCACCAGTGATACATCCTTTTCATCTCCCCATAGATTTGATATTAGTAAGTCTTAGTTTGGGTTTTGTCAAAAGTGCACTGCCATTCAACAGTTCAGTGGGCATGGATTGCTGGAAAACCCAGCCTGATGTAGCTCTGAGCCAGTGGTGGCTTCAGGCCATTCCCTTAACTTGTGACTCATTGCCTTGTTCCTTCAGTGTGACTGACCCTACTGATTTTTGCTACCTCCCCAGCACTAACTGCGTGTTTCAGGTACATTTGGTGGCTAATCAGCAAAGGAAATGTCAAAGTCTAGGCATACAATGCTTGTTTACTTGATGTAAGCAAGAGAGAATTAAATATGAACTTTGGCAAATGTCTATTAATAATTGACAAATAACAGAATTACCTGGGCATAGAAAGCAATCCATGAAAAATTTCCCGAATATCTAAAGTTGTGTTACCCTGCCACAATGTTGCCCCGGCTGGTCTGCATCAACGATTATGAACAACATGCCCGATCAGTGCTTCAGAAGTCAGTGTATGACTATTACAAGTCTGGGGCAAATGATGAAGAGACCTTGGCTGATAATATTAGAGCATTTTCTAGGTAAGAAACTTTGTTATTTAAAGTTATGTTTTAATACCCCACAGTGATATTGCATAAGAATGAGATGTAGTTTTATGCGGTGGTGTGAAAATGACTGCCTGGATTTGAATTTAGTGAGGAGTAGAAAATTGCTGGCATGTGAGAAATCTTGAGGTCTTAAAATGTTGAAGTATTATAAGTCTGGGGATTGATGGCAAAAGCGAGCCCTACCGTTACCGGAACTATGTTGGTAATAAATTTAACTATGCCTACAAGTTGTCATAAACGCTGATGACTCCATTTACTTTTTATTAGAGTGTGACAGAAAAGGCTTGTGTGGATAGACTAGGGGACAGCTTCACATGTTAAGACAGTCGAACCCGAAAGGATTGTGGCTTCACAGGTTTTCTCTCACCCTGCTGGCTTCCTTGGTTATCGTTCATCATTATCAATGGTTTGTCTACACTGTCACTTTAAATTTCAATTTGCCTGTGTGGCAGTCGTCTTTTCCCCCTTGTTGTCTCACACCTCCTGCAAAGCGCTTCATCTTTCTTCCCAAATTACTTTCCACAGGATGTTATATTTCAGATACAAGATGGCTTATGCTTCCTTTTCAGGGCAAAACCAAAAAACAAAATAGTTTTAAGTGGGTTCTTCTCAGCCTAGTAGCTGGGAGAGGCTTTTCCACAGCTCACGTTCTCTGTGCCATTCTTCTTCCACTGTAGTCCTTAGTGGACCTCAGGGTTCCCCTTTTATGATGCTTCCTTAAAAAGAAAGGGCTAAAAAAAAATATCCAGAGACAGAAAAATCTGCCTTCTTTCTTATTTTTTTATGTGATATAGAGTGAATTTACTAGAACCGCCTTTGTGTTTCTAACTAGGAGAACTTAAGTCATTGTAATCAAGGTAGTCTGTTGTTGGCAGCAGGTATTTTACATGCAAGTTGCTGGAACCTGGCATGTGATGAGACATCTCCGTAACCTCCAATGTCCTTGATAAGGCTTTCTCTGACACCATCCTGAACACACAAATGCTGGGGGAATTCTGGATGGGGAGTTGTTAACAGTGTAGGAGCTCAAAGTTCTGAGGTTAGTCAACTTATTATTTCTTAAAATATTTGAGACTGATTCAACATTTCTTGTCCTTGTAAAATGTCCTTTCTTGGGATCATGCCGTTGTGCTTAACTGGTAAAAGGCTCTCGTGAGTGGTCTCTTCAAATGTCAGCTTAGACTCACTGGGCTGTTATAGCCAAAGATATTTCAGGCCCCTGGCTGATATAGAGGGCTGGTGTACGTGTGCTGTTGCTGCTGCTGCTGCTGCTGCTGCTGCTGCTGCTGCTGCTGCTGCTGCTGCTCACTCATGTCCTTTCTATGCAGCTTTCTCTACCCTATTAAACAGCCCAGCATGTGCAGCCTATTAAATAGCTCTGTGTCATGTCAAACTGTCCATGCATACCAGGCTAGCCTGGGACTTGCAGTCACCTCCCTATCTCTGCTTCCTGAGTGCTACAGAAGTGTGGCAACATGCCTAGACAATTGACTGAAGTGTACTTTGAACTGTTTTCACAGACAAGAGCGCTACAAGTTGAGGACCTAACACTGAAACAAATAGAAAGGAACCTGCATTGCAGCAACTCCACACTGACTGAATTTCCATAATCTAGTGGTTGACAATGAGGTAAAATGTCCCCCAAAGGCTACTTGAGGGAAGGAGTAACAGAGCACAGTGAAGCAGACCACCTTGCTAATCTTAGAAATTCTAGAAACTTTTTGTGCCATAGAGTACTGGTGACTTCCAAGCTATAACCAACCAGAAGAGTCTCTTGGCTTCTGTGAATTCCATAGCACTCTGTCTAGAAATACCGTCCTAAGTATGGACTTATTTATCCCCACGACACAAATAACGCAGCAGTGCTTGCAGTGCCATGTCTTTCATGAAACTTGATAATTCTCTCGCTTCTTTAAAGAAAAGGGTATTGAGGAAATTTTTCAGGAGAACAGCTGATTCTTAGTATTTGTACTACAACAAAAGTCTGTCCTGACCAGCCATCTGACATCTCTAGGCCTCCTTTGCTTTGTGGCTCCCTGCATGACCCACAATCCCTTGGTTTGTGCCACTGAGCAGGAAATAAGAGAATTTCTGCTGGCTTTGGTAGCATTGCCTTGACAGCAGGAAGGAAGTCACCCCTGAGTTTCTTATTCTGTTTCAACTAAAGGCTACAAAATAATTACCCCTCAGATAACTGTGAGCTAAGGCCCAAGTATTCCAAGGGCCTTTGTGGAGTTCATCCTGTCTCTTTCTCACAAGTACAGGGAGCATCCTCACTGGCTCTGTCCATCAGCACTCACATCTGACAAGCACATTTTAGAGTTCTGGAGACCTGGGCCACCTGTGTGACCCAGCAGCCGCTTGGAGATGGTCTTGGTGTGGCCGAGGACCGTCATTATCATGGCCAGAAATCACGTGAAATGATATATAACTTGAACCACCTAGAAGAATGAAATCCCCTGTTGCAAATATATAGGAACAAGGCAAAGGCCAGAATGCCAGGCGGCTTCATTTTGAATAGCCTGAGCGGACTGGGGCTAATCTGAAAAAAGTGTACTTCACTACTTCTTTCACACACGGACATAAAGGAGCCCGCTCACCCAGCATTGTCACACACTCTGTGGCTTTTCCTGAAGGTGTTCCTGATGGAAACTGTTGGCTCTGTTTCTTAACAAACTTTATTATACAACCCAACTAGCTTACACAAAAGGGAAAAAAAGTTAAAGGGAAACAAGAGTGAACCTTGCGGTATCCGTTCCATGTGACGGGTCCCTAGGTGTCTCTGGCCTGCGTGCTGGTCCGGCCTGTTCACTGATCCTTTTCCTTTTTTTTTTTTTTAAATACATTTTTATTAATTTATACATATTACATCTCAGTTGTTAGCCCATCCCATGTATCCTCCCATTCCTCCCTTCCTCCCACTTCCCCCCTACTCCCCTCCCCTCCCCTAAGTCTGTGTCTGAGGGGGACCTCCTCCCCCTGAATATGCTCATACGGTATCAAGTCTCTCCTTGGTGACCTATTATCTTTCCTCTGAGTGCCACCAGGCATCTCCATCCAAGGGACATGTTCAAATATGGGGCACCAGAGTTTGTGTGAAAGTTAGATCTCCTTCTCCACTCAACAGTGGAGAATGTCCATCGGCTAGTCCGGGTAGGGGTTCAAGGTTTTTACTGCCTATTTTTTCCTTGGCTGTTGCCACAGTTTGCGGAGGGCCCCAGGGCCCAGACTCGCCTGTAGTTTTCCAGGACCCTCTGGATCCTTCCATTTCCTCTTTCTCCCAGGCTTCTCACACCTAAAGTTTCAATAGGATGTCCTCCCCTCTTACCCACTATTCTGGTAGGTACAGTTTTTCATGGGGACGTACACCTTGGACTAGTGTCTCGATATAAGTGAGTATATACCATTTAGCTCTTTTTGCTTCTGTGTGAACTCACTCATTATGACAATTTCTAGTTCAATCCATTTGTCCACAAATTTTGGAAATTCCTTGTTTTTAATAGCTGAGTAGTATTCCATAGTGTAAATGTACCACAGTTTCTTTATCCATTCTTCTATAGAGGGACACGTAGGTTGTTTCCAAGTTCTGGCTATTATGAATAAGGCAGCTATGAACATGGTTGAGCATATGTCCCTGTTGTGTAGTAGTACATCCTCTGGGTATATTCCAAGGAGTGGAATAGCTGGGTCTTGAGGAAGCCCTATTCCCATTTTTCTGAGAAAGCACCAGATAGCTTTCCAAAGTGGTTGTACTAGTTTGCATTCCCACCAGCAATGCAGGAGTGTTCCTCTTTCTCCACACCCTCGCCAGCATGAGGTGTCGGTCTAATATCCAAAATATATAAAGAACTTAAGAAATTAAACACCACCAAACCAAATAACCCAATAGAGAAATGGGGTGCAGAGCTAAACAGAGAATTCTCAACAGAGGAATATCAAATGGCTGAGAAACACTTAAAGAAATGCTCGACCTCCTTAGTCATCAGAGAAATGCAAATCAAAACGACACTGAGATTCCATCTTACACTGATCCTTTTCCTGATCCACGTGCGCTCAAGCCTGATCTCCACCTGCTGATGCTCTCTCTCCTTTTGGCTAGCCTGTCTGTCATGTGCAAGAGGTGGTCTCCCTCTCCGGTTGAGGGTCAATTAGAAACACAATAGTCCAGGTGGAGTCCCCAGGTGCACTTCCTGAATTCCAGGCCCAGGATGGCTCCACCCAGTCTATCTCAAGGTTAATCTCAGGGAGTATCCATGGTGTGTCCGAGGGCAAAGCCCGCCAAGATTGCTTTCACCTGTGACAAAGCTTACACCCCCCCTCCCCCCTTCCCACAGGAAACTAACTCCACAGTTTGAGTAGAAAGCAGGATTGTGACATCAGAAGTAGAAGCCGCCTCCCTCCTGCTGTATCCCCATTGGTTGGCGGATCGCTGTGAGTTCAAGGCCAGTCTGGTTTACAAAGTGAGTCCAGGACAGCCAAGGCTACACAGAGAAACCCTGTCTTGAAAAGCCAAAACAAAACAAAACAAGACACTGAGAAGTGGGAGGCTTACTTCAAACTGTCTAGCAAACAAAAGCAACACCAGCCTCACTCACTATTTAAGAAACATCACAAACTCTCTAGTGACGTTTGCTTTCAGTGTTACATAAGTAGAAATGTCACAGCCTCTCTCGGCTAATCCATGAAAGAAGTGAGGAAGGAGCTTTGCCAATCATTTGTCTTAAACTTGTAGAGTGGAAAGTTCAGCTAAAGCCATTGGAATGGCATGTGCTGGTATTTTTGGACTCCAGGAAAGTCAATTCCAGGTGCTTAGTCCTAGATAAGTGGGTGCAAGGTTTCAGTGCAATGGAATTTGTGGATACTTTTAGGGAGTGTGTGTCTCTCTTGAGTTTTTGCTTAGTTAGAGCCTAGGCTTTTGTTCTATGTGAAGTGTAGGCTGAAAGTCTTGTTGTAATGTCTTTTGTTCATTTTGGCCTTAAGTTTTTCCAGCTGTGCTAGCCATCCTCACAGAGACTTCCTAATGTGGATGGAATGGGAATGCAACATAAGGTTATGTAGAGGCATTATTTGTTGTATAATTAGCGTGATAGCCATTTAAATGTGGGGTCAAAGGTCCACTGAAACTATCTGGCGAAGTTATTGTAATTTGGAAAACACTAAAATTTGGAGGACACTTTGGAGATTGTGCCCTTTCCTATTTCCCCGACTTTATTTAATGTTGCCCGGAACTGTAGGTCTTGAAGAGTTCTGTAATACTGTAATATGTGAAAACAGATAATATAGTTAGGGAACACGGGAGCCTGTGATTGTTAGGATGACTGCGCCACCAAGTGGACGAATGTAAGGCTGCTGCTTGTGGAAGAATGAGCCATAATGGTGACACTTTAAAAGGCACCTTTTGCACATGTATCCACTTGCATAGTTTTGTGGGTTCTTCTCATAAAGATTTCCACTCTTCCCTTAGTCACAAGTAAATATTAGTATTAATGCCTTTAAAAGATGGTGCACCTGTCACCACTATTAAAGTCTCTTCTTCTCATTTTAACAGCTTAGAGATGATCCGTAATAAATACTCCCTCCAGGGCTTCTGCCTCTCCCCCTTCAAAATGGAGTCAAATCATCATGATTTAAGTGTGGTGCTGAGGAAAAGATTTCCAGGAACAGACATGTGAGCTAATGGAAAATGATGTCCATTATGACGTTCAAAGAACAGCTCCGGAATCACACACTAAAGCCCCTTTATTACACTGTCCAGGGATGGGATGTTTTTAGTTCACTGTGTGAGAAAGGTTAGACTACAGACCTCTAACTAGTCCTCAAAGGCAAAGCTGCTGCTGCTACTCCTCCTGGGGAAATGAGTTTTACTCAGTTATGGGCTTTCCCCTCACTTCTCCAATATAAAGTCATTCTTTGCTATATTTACAAGAGCAACCTCAACCTCGTTAGAAGTAGAGGAGATAAACCTAGAAAAATACCTGGGACTGTTGGTTAGGTCTGTATGTGTATCTGAACAAGACGTTTATTATAATAACATTCAGACTTAGTTTGCCTGCAACAAGGAGGACAATCAACATAAATCGGAAATGTGCATTCAGCTGATAGAAAAGATAATTTATTCTCGGTAAGATTTATAGATAAAACTTTTGATGGTTGGCTTCATAGTGACTTCTGTTGGCATGTAGAGGAATCGCAGGAAAATCATTTACAACAATTTTCAAGAATTAAAACTTTTCTTTTCTATGAACTATTCTGGGAAAAAGGCTTAACTAACAAAACAATTAACCCCCAAATTTAACTTTTCCCTTATCATTATTCTTGTGGATATGGATTTAGTTAGTAACTTTGAAGAGGATAATATAAATCTAGAAGCAACTGCCATGATCTGATCTTCCTTACAGAAAGAAGATCCAAACCTTCTGAAACCCGAATGTAACCTCTAGGACTTTGCATATCATTATCTAGGTCTGGGCAGAGTACAATAAAAATTCCATTCACCCAAATGCCTGTAAGTGGATGTTCATAGTGATGTTGTTGATCATCAATACAAATGGGAATTTTCTTTTTTCTTTTTTTATGTTTTATTAATTTATTCATATTACATCTCAATGGTTATCCCATCCGTTGTATCCTCCCATTCCTCCCTTCCTCCCATTTTCCCCTTACTCTCCTCCCCTATGACTGTGACTGAGGAGGACTTCCTCCCCCTGTATATGCTCATAGGGTATCAAGTCTGTTCTTGGTAGCCTGCTATCTAAGTGTCCTCCAAGAGTGAATAAACTACTATGGTAGTGTCCATGATGTGAAATGGGGTTCCTCAGCACAAAGGTACAAACTGGTTATGCACACAGCAGCACAAAGGGTTATTAAGGGTTATTAAGTACACTATGTCTGCTGCATGAGTCCACATGTATGCTTTTCTTTAGTGCTCTTTTTTTTTTTTCTTTTTCCGAGACACAGTTTCTCTGTGTAGCCCTGGCTGTCCTGGAATTCTCCTTGTAGACCAGGCTGGCCTCAATCTCACAGAGATCTGCCTGCCTCTGCCTTCCAAGTGTTGAGACTAAAGGCATGTGCCACCACGCCCGGCACTATTCTTGAAAAAGCAAAAATATGAGGATGAAAAATACAGACAAATGCTTGCAGGAAATCTGGAGGATGGAAATGAGAAAAATGAGGAAATCTGGAGGATCGCTGACTGGCTTAGATGTGGCTGTCTAGGCCATTACTTGGCTGCCTGGTTTTGTCAGCTCTCAGATCCGTGTGCTGGCATAGATGGGTTCTGATGTGACAGTTACACTTTAGTATAAATTACATGGGAAGCCATTGTAATCTCCATTTTTATATTTTAAAATTGAAACAAGTTCACAAAAAATAAACTGCACATGCAATAGGATATCAGGTAATGAGGTATTCGTCGTCAGCTTGTTTACTTTCCATGCTAGCAAACATTAAATCTGTCCATTTTTCTTTAGCTTTATAAAAAAGGATTTGGCTTAACAAAAGATATTTTCTCTTTTAAGACATGGTAAAGTTTTGGTTACAGTTTTAAAATTCTAAAATTACATATAAATATTAATATCATTTTAACTTCTAGATGGAAGCTATATCCACGTATGCTCCGGAATGTTGCTGATATCGACATGTCGACCTCTGTTTTAGGACAGACCGTCAGCATGCCTATCTGTGTCGGGGCTACTGCCATGCAGTGCATGGCTCATGTGGATGGGGAGCTGGCCACTGTACGAGGTAGGAAAGAGAGACAAGTAAAGGCTCCCACCTCTAACACCCTTCTGAGGAAGCTTTCATTAAAAAAAATACATTCCTTGGTTTACTATCAGCTTTCTAGCTTGTGGCTCAAGGCAAGATACTCTCTATGTGCTTGGCTTTCCTCTGCACAACAAGGATCAATCTAGTAGTTGTTGCATTGGGTTGCTGTGAGGGTCATAATAACATTATGCATATAAACGCCCAGCACAGAGTAGCACTTTGAAAATGTTAGTTATTTTATGAGTAGAATATCAAGGTCCATAAAAATGATGATCTGGGTAGTAGTCTGCCCAAGGTCATAGGTCTTGAGTGCCAGAGGTGGTTTAGTCCGAACTGAAATGCTTTGTGTTTCAGTGCAAGAATAAACACAGCGACCTAGTTGGTTCTATTTCCTTGCATGGTATTGGAACTTGATACTATTTTATGGGTGGATTCTGTTTCCAGTGGAGTATTTCCCATTGCCTCAGGAAGGAGCAAGGACAGTGAACAGGATGCAAAGAAGTCCCTTTCCGTGGCTAATGTACTAACTTCCTGTTTCCATAGCAACCCGGAACCTGTGACTTCTGCACATTCTGCTTTAGAGACTAAGAAGCCTTGCTAAAGAATCCTAGTTGACATTTTTTGATGCCAAGCATGGCGAGAAATGGGGGCCCAAAGGGCGTGAACTCAATCCTAGTTCATAACATTTTAATTCTGAGAATTAAGGATCACACAGATCTACCTTCTTCGCTGAAATGAGTCCCACAGGTTTCTGCCAAGAACGTCAACATTTTGCTTTGACACGAGAAGGTTGTATGGCATAAGCATAGGTCAGAGGCCAGGATCGTCCTTAATGCTAGGGCCATATGTGTATGAGTGGCCTCAGTTTAATTTTGGCAGTCTGGAAACACACAGCCCCTGAAATAGGGGTGGGGGCTAATAGGTGACTGCGCTAGATGAGTGTAGTAGGGGCTGGTCTATCTAAAGACATTTCAGGCAACAAAACAAAAGTGAAGAGATGGGCATATTAGATTACAACCTGAGTGCACCAAAATTTCCATAAATATCAAAAGAAAATATCCCACAAGATACTGTAATTGGTTTTGAGGAACTGAAAAATAGTTGAGAAAATAAGAGATGCAAATGGACGAATGTCCATTCCATTATACACAAGACAGAGACAAAAGTAAGAAAATCGGACATTCCAAAAAGGAGACGAAAGAGTCAACAAGTGGAACTATTTCATTTACTAATACACAAAGGAATGTAAGCTGTTATCGTACATTTATTTTCTGGATGTAAAGTTATTATTTTAAGATCTTGATGGCTAGTGCGATTTTGGAGAAATGTGCAGTTTCCAAGATGGATAGAAAGACTAAAAAGCAGAGAAATCTGAGAAATAATTTGTATCAAAGATTAAAGATGTGCATTCCATTCTGGAACTTGCTTTGTTTTGTTTTTGAAAAATATTTGTGCCAATTTTTTTTATCATTTTATTTTTTTATCTGGTAGATGTTAGAAGAACTAGCTTCTAATTAGAGATGCAATGAAAAAATGGCGAGTGTGCCAAAAGAAACAAAAGTTTGAAAATAATACAGAAAATGATTATGATCTGTTCCTTTTAAAAATATAACCACCTAGCCGGGCATGGTGGCACACACCTGTAATCCCAGCACTCAGGGAGGCAGAGGCAGGTGGATCTCTGTGAGTTTGAGGCCAGCCTGGTCTACCAAGCAAGTCCAGAGAAGTCAAGACTACCCAGAGAAACCCTTTCTTGAAAAAACAAACAAACAAACAAACAAACAAACACAAATATAACCATCTTTCTTTTTCTTTTTTCATTTTGATAAGAATTCATTGCTGGGGCTGGAGAAATGGCTCAGTGGTTAAGGGCACTGCCTGCTCTTCCAGAGGTCCTGAGTTCAATCCCAGCAACCACATGGTGGCTTTACAACCATCTGTAATGTTATCTGATGCGCTCTTCTGCCGATAATACAATAAATAAATCTTAAAAAAATAAATAAATAAAAGAATTCATTGCATATCTGAGCCTGATCCTACTGCCTCTGCCTCCTGAGTGCTGGGATTATAGACGTGCTAGCATTTTAAAAAGCAGTTACACATGGTAGTAAGGCTCACAATTTTTTGGTTTCTTTTGTTGGTGGTGGTGGGTTTTTTTTGTTTTGTTTTGTTTTGTTTTGTTTTTTAGCAGTCAGAAAACATGTTTTGGAAACCCTGCTGGAAGATGGAGATACTTATTGATTATGATGATAATTTACTAGTTTTTAATGTGGCTGAGTAGGAGATTATTTTTTGTTATTCTGTCTTTTTGGCCCATCTTTTTTTTCCATTTATGACTTCTTTTTATTTATTGTTTTTTTAATTGAAAATAAAATAATTCATATTACATCTCAATTGCTATCCCATCCCATGCATCCCCCCATTCCTCCCTCCCTCCTGCTTTTACTCCATTCCCCTCCCCTATGACTGTGACTGAGGGGGACTTCCTCCCCCTGAATATGATGCTAGGGTATCAAGTCTCTTCTTGGTAGTCTGCTATCCTTCCTCGGAGTGCCACTGGGCCTCCCGATCAAGGGGATATGTTGGGCCATCTTTATAAGCTAATTTTCAAGAAGGAAGCAATGAAAAATAGCTTTAAAATAGGAGACAAAAACCAGAAAATAACTCAGAGGACAGAAACAGAGGGAATTGAGTAGGTCAGTGGGCAGAGATCTCCGGGTAAGTCACTGTGGGGGCAGGGAACTGTTTAGATGCATTCCTTTAGGGGCTGGAATAAAAAAAAGAAAATGCTTATTTAGAAGCTGTTAAGTTATAGGCCAGATAGAAGTATTCATGGAACCTTATGTCCCCGGCACTCACCATGAGCTGACATTATGTGCACATTAGTTCTTACCTTTTTAGATTCTCTTAGCCAAAAATTACCACCTTCCAGGCACTTGCCTAATTATACCACAGCCATCAGGTTACCCTATCCTCAGAAAGCTCAGAGAAGCAACTACATCATTAAGCCTATTTTATGCAGGGGAAACTGAGGCACATATAAGACTAGTCACTTGCCCAGGGCTACACGATTCATAAGTGACAGGAATTGTCCAGACCCCAGCAGTTTGTCTCAGAAACAGTGCTTTGAAAATGCTCAGAAGGAATTATGGCATCAGAAGCCATACATTTATAGCCAAGCAGGACTCTGGACAGTGACACACACACACACACACACACACACACACACACACACACACACACACACACACACACAATCTACATTGAATAAAGTGGAAAAGGAGTAAGGAAGAGGGGTCGGAGATTAAAACACAGTCCTCAAGAATCTAAGATCTTCAATGAGGTTCCCATCTGACCTACAGCATGTCAGGTTATAATACAGATGTAGCCAGGGGCCTCCCTCAAGGGCCTCAGTGTCCCTCAAGCTTCCACTTTGTCCTCCCGAATATTCGTGAAGTGTTGTTCTATTTAATATTGCAGTTAATCTTGTAAGTTAATGGGCATCAACTCAGAGCAAAGGCTATTGCTTGGCTTGTGCATGTGGCTGTGGTCTGTGAAGTGGGCCGTGGTTTGTGAATCTGGGTGTGGGGTAGTGAGTTTCTTTGGCAGGAGAAGGAAGGCCCTCGGGCTGATACCTGAGTGGCCTAGGAGCACGGCCATTGACGAACAGACACCAGCTGTCTCTGACCCAGAGCACACAGCATTTTCTGATACTGTCATTCAGTGAGAGTGAGTCATAGGTGTCCACAGAAATTTTTACTCATTAACACTCTTTTCTTTATCGCTCTTCCTCTTTTTCTCTCCCTGTCCCCCTTACATGAACTGACTTTGGGATTCTTCTTAGCTATAAGTTCTTGAGTTCCGATCCTCCTGCCACTGTTGGCTTCTGGAGAAATGCATTCTGGGATAATAGCTTGGTGCAGTATGTAGTTAGCCACAAGAAAGTTCAAGCAAGAATGGAGCAACATTCAGGCTTAGTAGATTACTCTCCGAGATGCAGGAAGCCGTTACAGAATCAAGAAGGTTTAATTGATTTATTCCAGTATTTGTAAGAAGAATTAAAAAAAAAATCTAAGCCTGATCCTTCAAAATATTGTGAAATCTCTTAAAAGTATTATGGACGATTTTTGTCAACTTTCTAATTATCTGGCCCCTAAATTTTGTATTGCCAGGGAAACAAACTATTTGCAAAGAAAGGAAGTTCCATTCACATCTTGTCATAATGAAAATCACTTATTTTTACTAAATACTTTTGTCTTACTCTTTATGCAAGGACCTCAAAAATTACCTTCAAGGGCTAAGCTCGAAATCTTTAACTTACACAGAGTAGAGGAGGTAACTGAATAATAGTCTATGCTCTTGATGAAGGCAGTGTGATTGCTGATGTATCCCAAAGGGGGCAGCCATGTCCTAGCTTTAAGCTGACTGTTCCTGAGGGAGTCAGGAGAGTCTGGCAGATCTTCAAATATCTTAAAAGAAGCCAGAAATCTCAATTTTTATGTACAATTTCTTGTTTTTATATGTTGGCAAATAAATCAAATTCTCTAAAATGCTATTTGGGGCAACAGCGTGTGGGCCAAAGCAAATACTTTTGTGGGTTACAACTGTCCCCGGGCTGTTCAGCAGCGACATCTGATTTATGTGGAAATTCACCACTAACTGGTTTTGCTTTGTGGCAGGTCATTTTCACTCTCTAGGATTACTGTTCCCTCACTGATAAAGTGAGCTGCTTAAGCAAGGCTAGTGGTTTGCATACTATGTCCCAAAGGGCTTGGGGCTGTTCTGCAGGACCTTAGAAATTTAGCTATCCCTGAGCATGCCCGTGATTCAAAAGGAAGTTCTTTACAAAAGGCTCTCTACTGCTAAACAGCACATGATGGAAACCATGTCAACGAGAAAACTGCAGAACCAAACCAGCTCAGCGTGGTGGCACATGCCTGCAACCTCAGCACCCAGGAGTTCAGAGAAGAAAGGTCAGTAGCAGTTAGCAAAACAGAACAACATCACCACATGGCCCAGGAAACAAAACCAGAGAAAGAAACCAGTGATGACACAGCACAAAGATCCAGAAAATCCCAAGAAGGGTAAATGATCTTTACACTTAAAAACAATGGTTTTGATTATATTTAAATTTTCACTAACTACCTAAGACAGTTCAAAGTATATAGCTGCCCTTGTACATTTTCTTTCTTCTTTTTTAAACATGTGTTTTATAGAAGCCGTTGGAGAGCTTGGGCAGGGAGTCGGTACCTGTATACATTTGCTGTCTTTTCTTACACTGTGCTTCTGGGAATACAGGACTGGAGTGGAAGTGTATTTCTCTTTGGATCTTGCTAAAGACACAAGTAAACATTTGGTAACTATTTCAGAAGTTCAGAAAGTTACATTTGAAAGTCTTGCGGGAAGATGACTAACGTTGATTGAGCATTTGGCATGTTTCAGATTTGAAAATTGATTATCTCATCTATTCTTTGTCACTATCCTAAAACACATTAGCCCAAATCCCTAGGGACTGATCTTGAACCCTGTTAATGTGGAAATGAAGGCTGGATGACATTAAATATTTTGTTCAATGTCATTATTTAACTGGTCAGTGCTGACTACAATAACCCAGTCAACCATTGATATTTCCCAAATATTAATTGTAGCAAGAGACCTTGAGGCAAGCCCTGTGTGATAGTTTAGGAATATTAATCAAAACCATAGCATGTTTTATCCTTCTTATTTTGAGAAGAAAATGAAAGCCATTAGGAAATACTTGAAAGCATATGCAAGGTGTCTTTAATTATATAGCAACAGAAGCTACAGTTCCTAAAACTCTTATGAAGAGGAGGGGTGTGGCTGGAAAACATCGTGGACTTTTTCTGCATTATGCTGTGACTAAAAGATTTGCTGCAGAGTATTATTTAATTAACACCTTAACAACTGGAAATCATTCAAATATTTAGTGAGTTGTAAATGTCTAGAAATAAGAGACTTTACTTGCCCCCACCCCACTTTTTTTTTTTTTTTAGTTCTTGTCTTTCTTGTTCTTTAAAGAAGTCACTTTTGTATTTCACATATTACAGGCATTAACAAGCAATGATAATAAATCTTACTAGCTGATAAAATAAGTGATATAGTTACATTTGGTTTCTGTCTTGCAAGATAGGTAGACCACTCTGAGTTTTCTTGTTCTTTTTGTTCTGAGCCTAGCTGTTAATAGCTGAGCCCTCTCTTTAGTCCCAAGTCTGATTCCTCAAATGCTTGCTGCTATGTCACAGACATTACTAGGGCAGCTCTCTTACCTCATCGTATGCATAGTGACCATAATACAGCTTTACCCCGTCTTCCAGGGAGTTGCACACTTCTACTTATTTATTGCCTTTAAAAATGAGGAATAATAAAGGAAAATATATTTATCCTTCTATTTCTAGCTTGTTATGTAGCTAAAGGCCACATGAGGGAGTGCTAGGACCTCGTAGAGAGAAAGGCATCGCTGTCTAACATGTTCCAGGAATGCTCAGCATATTAGCAAATTCTTATTAAACTGTCCAAAAAAAAAAAAAAAAAAACGTTTTAAAAGAAATCCCAGCCGCTGGATGCAATTAGAGAGTACCACACAGGATTTGATGGGCCATAAAACCATTAAATCTGAACACTTTCTTTCTGAGCCTAAAACATTCCAAAGTGAGGTTTGGGGTTGGCCACCTATTAAGCTGCAGGTGGAGGAGGGTGACACCAAGAGCTGCACGCTGCAGAGAATGGGTCGCCGTGGAGGAGAGCGTTCTACCTGTTGAATTTTCTGGGTTTTCCAAGATTAAGTGATCAGCCTTACCCTTGACGGAAAGCACTCAACAGGAAAACGTTGCCATTTCCTTTGCTTCCAAGTCGAATGATGCCGTTTTGAAAGTTTTATTGATTTATATATCTATGTGTCATTCTAGGTGACCAGGGAGATATCCATTTCAACATTCCTACCAGGAAAAGAACCTCATTGTTCTCAGTCTTACCCAACCCAGGCAAAACAGTGGGCTTGTTCTAAAAGACATCTTTGGCTTTTTCCTAAGGTGGAGGGTATTTGGATTTATAGCTCTGCCATCACTCCTCAAAACGGACCCACAGGATTGTTCTCATTATCATTGGACAGTGGAGGAGGAGGGGACACATGGGCAAGGACTAGCCCTGGTGGACAGAATGGTTCAACCTAGGAAGGTCTCACTCTGAGCTCCGACTTAGCTAGCTGTATTAAAGACCAACATAAAATGGTATGCTATTAAGGACTGTGCACCAAAGTTTAAGCAGCCGAGTGGCCTTGAGGAGAGCATGTGATTGCTTTTGTGACTTCTGAGTGGACGCTGGGTTACGACAGTGAGCAATTAGGGTGTAATGTGTCCCAACACTGAGGGAGTTAAGCTGTGGGACTTGTTTGAAGTCACCTGATATAAGCTTCATGATCACCAGAGTCATTCATCGCTAGGAAGTGCCTGGCTGCAGGATGCTCTCTTCCTCATTATCTGCTAGTTACATCAAGACTGGACCATTCAGTCAACTCAGCTGCATGATAAGCAGGTGAGGGTGATGTTTTCCTGTAGCTCAGCGCTGTGCCCTAGGGAGGGGCTGAAGCAAGGCAGGGAGGTCTAAGGTGTCCCAGGGACTGATGGGTCCTTACGAGCACTTCTGTATGGTGACAAAAACCTCAAAGGACAGTGACAGGCTAGTGTGATCCTTGAGGATGTACTGTTCCAATTCCGAGAATGACTTGTGTTAAAGGAATTGCAAAACTAAGCCTGTTTTCCTCACCTTTGTTGAAAGTACTTAAATTGGCTAAAGTCCTTAAACTGTAAGTTAAGGTCTGTTTGACCATTTCTAAATAGATCGAGCATAATTTACACTTCACTTAGTTAATTTCCTCAGAACTTTATTTTTCTTGAGAAGACTAATATGAGACTTTCAAACACTTTGGCAACAGCGTTGGTCATGTCTTTAGTCCCTACGTGATGAAAGGCTGACACACGCAATGCTTATTAAGGTGTACGTTTATGCAAGTACTTCAACATGTCAGACCATGAATTTAGAACACACGGTGGCTTGGTACTCTGTCACTGCATATTTTCCCCATTACACAAGCACTTCCTGTGCAGATGACAAAATTCGTTTTTCTAAAAAAAAAAATTGTTTTCAGCACAGATGTTTCAGTGACTAAGTCTTGTAGGAGCATTTTAATCAAATGCATCTTAAAAATGTTAGACCTTTTGAACAAATTAAACCTTTTCTTCCTTTCTCTCCTTTTTTCTTTTAAAAACATAACTTTGGAAACTCAAGGCCTTTTTTTCCCAGAGAAAAGAGATAATGTTTGAATAAAACATTTGAAATCAGGATATTTGAAATTGCTCAATTATTGGGCCCCGTCAGAGTATGAGATGGTCTCTTGCGAGTTAATGTTTCAAATAAAAGTCATAACTCCTCTGGTATTGCTGTGGGTAGACATCTTCAGGCCTATCTTATTTTTTCCCTCATGTTAAGCACTGCATGATGTGCTTTTGTTTTACATGATCAATATCCTATTCATAAGAGTCCCAGACTTGGCATTAAACATTTGGAACCTATTTTATAATTGGTAAATTGTAATTTCCCAGCTTTGGGTAACCCCTCTTTTTCTCTTTCCATCCTTGAACATTTAAACTCAGATTCATTTATTAATGTTTCCTTCTAATCTGAAATCTATGAAGCTGAGAAATTTATGGATAAACCTGCTTATAAAATATGTCTGGTGGCAGTTAAATGAACTGAGCATAAGTACTCTAATGCAGTTTAACTCATTGATGCAAACACAGTAAGAGATGGATATGGGAACAAATATAGCATATGGCCTGTGCCTCTCCCTGGTGGTCACCAACAGAAACAGAGAAGTGTCACTAGGGTAACATCAACAACTGTCGAGCAATGTGTGTTAATGAATACTCTGTTACCCTTGGTCAGGTTTCCCCCCATTTTCTGGGAATTCTACCTAGCTACATCTCATGAACTTGGATGGGAACTTGAGAAGGAAAATGCATACAATCTTTTCTCAAGGAATGGTTGTTGGTTACCAGTCTTGACCACACTCAGCAGCTTTGAAGAAATGTGGGTCTCCGGTCTCCTTCCAGGTCTGTTAGACAGAATCCGAAGTTCATCAACTTCTATGCAGCTCCTGTTGACATCAGGCCTTAAACAGATATACAAAAACCTGGAGTGAATGCTTTGTACAGTTCTAAAGTAATGGATTAAGTCCTCTATGATGAGGCTGTTAGACAAATTGTGGAACACATTTCCACTGAAGAGAGCCCAGGTCTTCCGGGAGCCTGTTGACCTCAGGGTGAACATGGGAAATGACAGAACTACTCTAGTCCCTGAGGGACATGCATGTAGAGTCCCCTTTGAAGCCCTGTTGTGGGTGGGCTTGGGACCCAAATTTGTAAAATACATACAAAACAAAGGATACGCATATGTGTGAGGTGTTTTTTTTTTTTTTTTTTTTTTTTTTTTTTAGATTTTCCTTTGGTGGAGCTCTCTTTCCTGCCTAAATCCAGGTAGATGCTCTACCTGAAGAACTGAAAATCTGACTGAAATATAAAATCAAACCTTTGCAACCAGAGGCCTTTCAGTCCTGACACTAATCTCTAAAGTGTGTTGAGAATGACATCTTCATCATTAGTCCAAGGTTTTACACCCACATTACCTGGGTCAGAAGGAAGCATTTTTCATTAAGGCTTGAAATAAAGAAATCTGCCCCCCAATCTGGGGGCACAATCACACTTCCTGGCTGTAAGGTGGCCCTTGCCAGGCATGCTGTTTTGTTGAGCGATAAACTTGAGCTAGTCACGCAAGTCACTCTACATTGGACTTTAGGACTTGCATTTAGGTAGCTCAGGTCTTATGGAGCCAGTTAGAGATTCCACAGGGTGTGGATGTAGTTAAGTCTTCACTGGAAGGTGGCCTCACAGTTGAGCCCTATGGCTTACCTCATGCTTGGGCCTGCCCTGGTGGATGTGGATTTAACTTTAATAAGATACTTTATTTGGGTTTATCTGGGAGGAACTTTCAGCAGAAGTGATCACTGTTACCATTATTCCACAGCTTGCTATGTGGGCTGTTTTCTTGGTAGTGAACTGAGTTTTTCTTCTGCTTTGAATATCAGCCCCTTATCAGATGTATGGTTTGTCCGTGTTCCCTTCCAGGCCACTGTAGTCTCTTCTGTAGTTACCTATTTTCCTTGCTGTAGTGAGACACTGCAGTTCAGTGGAATACCTTAAAAAATGCAAAAGATAAAATTACAATGTGATCCAATAATCCCACTCATAAGTGAAGATTTAAGGGAACTGAAATTAGGTATGCTAAACACGTATAATACTATTTGTATTCTCATGTTCACTTCATCATTATTCACAATCACCAATATGGAAGAACCCGAGACCCCCATAAACGGATGAACAAATAAAGAAAACGTGGCATGGGTGCGCCATGGAATATTATGGAATCAGAGAGTAAAGTGGTAGAAACTAGGAGCTGCGGTTAGGGCCTGAGGATGGATAAAGGAGGATGCCCATTGAAGTCTAGGGTGATGGGGTCGAAATGAGAAGCTGGGGTCCAGGGATGAGAACGAGGAAAGGAAGATGTCAATCAAAGCCCAGTTTAGACTAGAGGAATAGCTTCTAAGAAGCTATTTTCTGTGTGAAACCACACTGAGTACTGATGTATTATACATTTCAAATTTGCTGAAAGAACAGGATTTTTAAAACTTTTTTTCCTTTCTTTCTTTCTTTCCTTTTTTTTAGTGATGTATTATACATTTCAAATTTGCTGAAAGAACAGGATTTTTAGAATTTTTTTCTTTTCTTTTTTTAGTGATGTGGGTTGAACTCAAAGCCCTGTACATACTGTTCAAGTTCTCTACTGAGCTTCATACCCAGCCCTAAAGAACAGAATCTTGATGTTTCCGTCACAAAATTAGTTGCATATGTTATCTAGCATAATTAAATATTTTTTTACAATGTGCAAAACACTCACAGAAATAAAATAAAATAATAAATAAATCTTTAAAATAAAAGTTTAGCTGGGCATGGTGCCACACATCTGAAATGCCAGCACTTAGGAGGTAGTGACAAGAGGGGTCTCTTGTTCAAGGCCAGTTTAAAATACATACCAAATTCCAGGTCAGACTGGACTGCACGAGGAGACCAAGGAAACAAGCAGCTTTGCCCCCAATAGTTTATGGTTCTATTTTTGAGGCTAAACCTTCAGGATGATAAAAGAGGCAGTAAAAATAAGAAAACAAAGTTCCAAAACGTCACATGGAATTCATGTTCACTTGGTACTGTGTTCTCCTGGATATGCTGTTTTAAATTTATTTTTGTTGTTGTTGCTGTTGTGTGTTTACCTGTGCCGTGGTGCATGTGTGTAACTCGCAGGGTAACTTTGTAGAGTTGGTTTTCTCCTTCCACCTTTATGTGGGGTCTGAGGATTGAACTCAGGTCACGAGGCTTGCCCGGCAAGTGTTCTATCCATGAAAGCATCTCGCTGGCCCTGACTATATTATCTTTAGGATGTGTTGACTCTCATGATTCCTCAGTGCTGGAACAGTATCAGAAGGCTTCACCCTTGGGAAAAGACAGGCTGTGCTTTCCTGGCAGCAGTGCCTCGGCTGAGAGCTCCATTCTCCTGGCTTTGTGAAAACTCAAAGTTACCTTGCAGCCCAGTGATGAACAGCCGAACCTGGGAGTAGAGAAAAGCCCTGAAGCCTGTGCTTTGTAGAAATCAAAATCAGTTGGGAATAACAAAGCGAGCCTATCTCTGTATGCAAACCACTAGACGATTTCTCTGACTGGAACTTTGGGAGAAACATGCAAACTTTTAAAAATTGTAACCTTTACATCCAAAACCTCTCAGGGAGCTAGAAGGGGTTACCTTTATCCCTTATGTAAGTTGACATGAATCCAGTACAGCAAAAGGCTTTAACCCGCTAAAAGAGATGCTTAGATGCTGATCTCTTGCACTGCAACAGGTGTGCATGCAGCAAGGTGTTCCAGGTATTAGAGAAGTCATTGGTCGGTACAAACCTCCAAGGAACCATCAGTGGGGGTAGGGCATGATGAAGTACCCTAATACATTTGAAGGAAACTAAGGACAGACCTACCTCAGTTTTCCTGAGTGTTGAATAATACGCATGCGTAATCCCATTTGGGCCTACTCCAGTCTATGGAGGAGTATGAATGTCAAGCCGGGACTCATGGAGCAGCCTTTCTCACCTCTGCTCTTACCTGTATAGACACATTTTCAGTTCTATCTCTAAATGAGCTGTGCAAAATTTCATACTCCTTTAGTTTACGCTAAGGTAAAGATATGTTGAAAAGCAACAGTTATAATCCATCCATGATTTCCTTTGGACACAGCAAGTGACCACCTAAGATTTCTCCCTGTCTTTCTCCTGGTTGCAATAGCTTTACCCCAACACATGGTGATGCATCCTGCTCAGATGTGATATTCCCTCTGCTCCCAGGAGGCTCTTATCAAGTCACCAACGTCTGTTCCATTCCTTCCACCAGGGACAATGGTAACTTTGAGTTTATGACCCTCACTTCCAAATTTCAGCCCTTATGATTTTTAGTTGCTGAAAAATAAAGGCAGTGACTGGGGCCATGGCTCAGTGGCAGCATTCAGGACTAGCATGCCCTGGGCTTGATCCCCAGTGTTGGAGGGAAAGGTAAGTTAGAAAACATAAGAGGAGGATGGGTAGCCCCAGAGCAGGGGACAGTAATGCAGACATGGGCGTCTGTGCTCAAATGGTTGTGTCATGGTGTTTGGGAATACTAATAGCCTGGGCAAATCAGAAAGTCTGCTGTTGGAATGATCTGTGAGTTGTTCTTAACATTGTAACAACCTTTACAGAATGCCTATAGATAACTCTAATATGCTAAGGGAAGTCCTTGGCGATTTCCATATTACAACTGGCAGAGCTGTGACTGAGTACACTGCTAACTTCATGGAAGCTTCCCCATTATCTTAATGTCCCCTTTGCTCAACCATTTGTGAGGAAATATACTTATCTGTGCTTGGTTACCAGAGACTCTTGCATATACCAGTACTAGAAAGATAGACATATAGAATTCTGTTGTCTTACTGTTCAACTCTATATGACCTTAGTTAGGTCACATCTTCAGGACATCAGTGTGTGTGTGTGTGTGTGTGTGTGTGTGTGTGTGTGTGTGTGTGGTAAAGTGATGGCTAGAAGACTCTGACTCAGGCACTCAATGCCCTCTGGTGTTGTTTCCACATTGTTAAACTTAATGAAAATCAGACAAGGATCCAGATGTATTATTACCTAGTAAAATGTGTTTCTTATGGACAGTGATTTGCAAGCCATGAGAACCTATTACATAAATTCTCAAATGAGCTCCTGGGATGAACAGTGTCTTAAAGGCATGGTGCTCTTAAACTTACATATTTTGTTTGAGATGAGGATATAATCAAAGGTGTTGGAAAAGTAATGTGCATGCTTTAAAAACCAAATCCATTTTAAAAGTACTTCTTCTATCAGCTGCTGATGGTGTCTAAGCCGGGTCTAGCATAGTTGGCAGCAGCATTGTCTGGATTAGTCAAATACTTGGAGTTCAAAAGAGACCAATGGAGCAAGAGTCTGCAGGTGAGACCATGAGGTACTCTTTTATAAGCTCATCAGGAAACTTGGCTGTTGGCTGAAGTTTGAACATGGAAGCTCTTGCACCTCTCAGAGAAATTTCATAAACACCGTCTTATCTGATTCCTGTTATCACACTGTGAATGCCACTTGGACAAATGCATTTATTCCTATTTGACACAAGGTGACAACTCAGATGGTAGGAATGACTTGGGGATCCCATAGCCAGCACTAGATATTTGTGCTTTATTTCTTGGAACTTTCTGTACCACATGTAACATCAAGTCAACCTCTCTTCTACTAAAGTCTTACTACCTATGAGGGAGGAAATCCCATCGCCAATGTTCTGGTAAGGCTTCTTAGACCATTTTCCCATTTATTGCTACCTTGCTCAAAATGATGGATCTGCTTTTCACATCTAGTGCACACATTTTTAAAGGTGGGGGGCACAAAGGTAGAATGTGTCTTAGTAAACACTTTTAAAAAGGTATTGAGAAAGGTAAAAAGGAAGGAAAATTTAAAGTCACCATGGTTTCGTGACTTATTAATGTTTAATTTGTTTAGGTGAGTTATGATTTGTACAAATATGGAATCATGGCATATGTGTTGTTTCTTGAACTTTTATCTTTAGTCTGTCTTGATTGTATTTGTATGTCTATAAATGTTTTACAATTTTAACAGCTAGAGTTCTCCAGAGATATGGAATCAATAAGATCTAGCTCCCAATATAGAAGACCCAAGATTATCTCTCTACCTGTCTGTCTGTCTGTTTCTCTGTCTGTCTGTCTGTCTGTCTGTCTGTCTATCTATCTATCTATCTATCTATCTATCTATCTATCTATCTATCCATCCATCCACCCATCTATCTGTCATCTCTCTAATGCTATTTATCATAGAGACTTATTTTTAGGACTTGGGTTACATAATTATGGAGGCACCTAAACCTCAACTCTGTAGACTAAGCAGAAGGCTGGAGACCTGACAGAAGGTGATATTAAAGTTAAGATCAATAACAGTCAGCTTGACGAATTTCCTTTTGTTTCTTGGGAGAGGTTGGTCATACTTTAAGTCTTTGACAGATTAGGTGAGGCCATACAACAGCAAGCTATCTGTTTTGCTCAACTCTATTATTACTTTAAATGCTAATGTCAACTAAAAAATACGTTTATGGTAACGTTGTTTGTCCAAATATCTGGACACCATGGCCTAGAAAAGCTAACATATAAAATTATCCTTCATAATAGTGCTATCCTTAATGGTTATATGTATTTCCTTGTATATATTAATTACATATGCTATAACCAGTACCCTAAAATGGTCATTAAGGTTTCTCTCAGTATTTCTACCTTAAGCTATACCAATCTTTGTTATTTATTTGTTTTTCTTCATATATATATAATATGCATATGTTATACATATTATATACATGTATATAATAAACACAGTTACAATCAATACATGTTTTATGTATTTATTTTTAAAGACTTGAGCTCATGCCAGCTTGCATTTGCTGAAGCCTTTCCCCCTTGAATGAGACACTGGTCCAGGAGGAACAGCTTCTCTAGGCCTGCCTTAGCTTTCCTCTTCCTCTTCCAGCCTGTCAGACCGTGGGAACTGGCATGATGCTGAGCTCCTGGGCCACCTCGTCAATAGAAGAAGTGGCGGAGGCTGGCCCGGAGGCACTTCGCTGGATGCAACTGTACATCTACAAAGACCGCGAGGTCAGCAGGCAGCTAGTGAAGCGAGCTGAGCAGATGGGTTACAAGGCCATATTTGTGACAGTGGACACCCCTTACCTGGGCAACCGCTTTGATGATGTGCGCAACAGGTTCAAGCTGCCGCCACAGCTCAGGTATGATCTCCTAGACTGAAAGGAGGATTTATCTTTCCCTTTCATAAGCCACCTCCAAATGTGGCTTTTTATTTTTATTTTATTTTGCAAGTAGACACCATGGAGAAATAGATCTCCGTAAAGACAACACCTGTGAGACATCTCACCGGAAATGATGGGCTCTTTGTTTTAGAGGAAGCCACTGCAGAATCTCTAGCAAGCGATGTTGCTTGGGGATGTCGTACAGCTGAGCTATTGTAACTATCTATTTGTAAAATTCAAAAGATTTTGTTATCAGAGTGCACTAGGTTTTTGGGAAGTATGAAATAGAATACACATAAGTTTTGTATAGGTCACAATTTTTTTTATTGTGATCCTGGTGCCCTATTACTTCATGGAAATAAAAGACTCACATTCATATTTTAATTTTAGTTGAAGTAGGAGCAGCTAGGGTTAAAAAGATGGAAAAAGGATAAAAACATGGAGGTAAAAGAAGCCAAGCACTTGATCCTTTATCTTCTACTTCATTGTGTTTCTCATTCATGTGGCTCATCATCCATGGAGCAGGGTTCATCAATTCACTCACTCATTCATGTTGACAGAAACCATGCATCAAACACTTAAAATTGAACTATGCTGATTTCATGAGGTCATTCATCCTTTTATTAACTTTGGACTGTTCTTGCCCATGTAGGATGTTAGGAACTTGAGTCAAAGCCAGGACCTCAGTGGAGCTCAGTGAGAAAGGACTGCAGGTTCCTTCAGCTAGAGGCATCTTTCCCCATTGCTTTCTCTTTCCATATTTTATGACAAAAGGTCCTCTTCTGCATTTTTCAAACCAGTTGCGATAGATGTATGACATTCCTTGGAGGTATACATATCTAACCAGACACCTTTGTGTTAGCAGATGCCTTTGATGTTTGGTGACCATGGAAGCCTTCCATGGAGTGTAGAACTTTTCCACAGGAGCCACACTGCTCCCTCTGTCTACATTTTGTGTTTGAAACAGTGAGGGCCTTAAAGACAGAAAAAAGCTGAAAGAATAAAAGCAAAGGAAGTCGCATTTAAGCATCCTCTGTTTATCTTCTGAAAGAATTCAAACTGAACAGATGCAAAGCTCAAGTCAGTTCCAATAAGGGAAACAGATTACTGTAAATGGGACCTCATATGTGTTACAGAAAGAATATCCAGTCTTGTGGAAGACCACAAAATTGTCATTTACTATAGCCGTGAATATACTTAAGAGACTTTCAAATACCACACACAAGACCTTGCTGTTATGCTGTGTGTCAATGTGTGATGTAATTAGTGGGAGTGCTTGTCACTCTCAGGCAGGTTTTGGGCTATTGTTTTTGTATGTGGTACGTCTTATAAGTTAATGAAAGACTTGGTAGTAAAGCTGGGCCATAGTTCTGATGGATAGATGGATAGGCTACCCAGATACCATGTAGGGAGCAAACCACTTCCAACTTCTATAATATGTACTCTTCACTCACCTCTCACCCTTTCTTTATTTTGACATACACACACACGCACGCACACACACACAAACACACACACACACACACACACACACACACACACACACACACACGTTTCTAAAATAATTAGTTTTACACTGTTGCAGTTTCCTACAGGAAACACTCCTTATTTTCCTTTGGTTGTTTGTGAAGAAATGACCCTTTTCCTCTTTTCCTAATGACATCACTCTCAACAACAGTGATGGTAATCAAACCATGGAGTTTGCTTCCTGCTTCCTACTCTGAGTAGCAAACATGTAGGTATCTAGTCTTGTGGGCAGGAGGACACTGTTGTATATCCTGGCTGGGAACCCTTGCTTCTCAACACAGGGTGACTTCATGATGAGCCACAGGCCTGACCCCTCCCCCCTTTTCCTCTGCCCCTGGACTTCTGCCCAGATGATGTGGCTAGCCTTAAAACAAAGACCCCTTTCAGCTGTTAGTGTTCGCTGGAGTGGCCGTGGGTTTCCAGCTTGTCACAGCTCTGTTCTGAAGATGATCAAATCATGAATAATACATTTAGATTATGGGGAACACGGTAACATCCTGCACCTGGCCACACCCCATCCCAATGGGCACACTTCTGAGTAGTCTCTGCTAAGCAGCACTTCAGCGGCCCCCCCACCCCGACACACACACCGCCTCCTAAGCTTCTTCATCTGTGAACACCCCAATATGAAATCAGTTTCTTTTTGCTCTGACCTGACTCATAGAAGGTGAAGCCTGCTTTTCAGAAGTGAGGTTTGGCAAGGGAGGGAGACAGGAAATCCAGGGGAGAATGAGTTGCTAAGCCTGGCTCCTTCCAGCCTTTGCTACTTCCTCTGCCCGGGTGGAGGGGAGGGCCCTGACTGTTGGCACCCGGGAGCAGAGAGAGTTCAGAGGGTTGGTAATGGCCACTTGGTCTATACGCAAAACATATGCGTGTGCGCACGTTACAGAAAGTGTGAAAGTGAGAGGAAAAGGGAAATCCTCCGCTGGAAGAAACAGGAATAAAGCCAGCTCACAATGCGGATTCCCGAGCCCTGACGGGGGGTGGGGGGAGATGGGGGGGGGGTTTTGCCTAGGCCATGCTCCACGGACATGATTCATGTACCTGCGTGAAGAGTAATCTACTTCCCCACACACACCCCATCCACGGTACCAGACTGTTTAAAGAAAAGTGATCGAGGCCAGAGGTGTGTGTTCTTAACACATACACCTGAACCCTGGAACATGACACCTTATGTGGAAAAAAGAGCTTGGCAAACGGAGCTGAGTTAAAGGTCTTGAGAAAGGAGATGGTCCTCTTTTTATCACGGTGGACATTCTATACAAATGAAGAGTTTTTTATTAGGGAAAGACTTAGCCAGAGGAGGAAGTAGAGGTAATAAAAGGAGAGTTGGGTCCATGTGGCCCAGAGCAGGCGTGTCCACTCAAAGAACAGATGGACAATATATTCTTCTCTAGACAGGCAGAGGGACTGGATATCCTTCGACACCTTGAGTTGAGCTCAGTGAAAACCATCTTGGTCTTTCTAACCATTGCAAATGTATTATTAAATTTTTTACATGTCCGGGTGATTTGCTTGCATGTGTATCTGTGCAGCTTTGTGTCCCACTGAGGTCAGAAGAGGGCATTGGGTACTCTGGAGCCAGAGTCGCAGATGGTTATGAGATGGCATGTGGGTACTGGGAATGGAACAAAGGTCTTGGAAGAGCAGCCACTGTTCTTCACAGCTAAGCCATATGTCCAACCCACAAATGTGTGACATAAAGCTCTGCATCTGTGGTCATTTGTTGTAGTAGCAATGACAAAAAAAAAAACTTAACCCTATTGAGTTCATTTTTATAGTAGCATTCCATTGAGGTCTGCCTTGTTGCTCCACGTTGGCTTGCCTCCTGTTCTGCCCCATTGTCCCTCTTCATTCTCCAACATACTTGTTGGTTGTTTCTGGGATGGATGGAGATCTTTCACTCTCTTTTTTCCTAAGGATCTACAACAGGGACAGATAATAAATAGTTGGTGCTTGGAATATAATTATTTATCCAGCATTTAAACCATTTAGTAGTGCGGATGGGATTTTCCCACTACAGTAGGAAAAAGGTGAGCAGGATTGCACCTCCATGTTTACGGCCCCAGTCTGTCTTTAGACCACCTGGACACACCAAGGAGGAAGTGACCAGGGCATGTTCTGAACACGATGCTTTCCTAACCACGAAAGAGAGGCTGACTGCCTGTCCCCTTCTCCTGCAAACTGCGAGCTTCTCTTCTCTGTACTTGATGGACTTGTGAACTTATCTGCTTTTTATTTTGTTCTATTTCAGGAGTGTTCAGTATAGAGATGTGGCTTTTTCCTTCGTATTACATTATCTACATTTACAAATCGTGTGTTATCATCACTGCTCTTTCTTCTTAGTCATATTATTGGTTTTAAAAAGATATTTAACTTTAGACATTACTACCGTCACTTGATGCTAACTTACTAAAATAAAAATCAAGTTCTCTGTTAGATTAAAAAAAACTATACTAAGAGACACTCCACGAATAATAATTTCCTTACAAGGAAGAAATTTTGTCCCTGTGGCATTTATCAGCTCAGGATTCTGAAAATGAAGTTCTGAATAGTTATGTTAATATTTCAGTATTGCCTTTTTCCTTCTTTACAAAATAAATATTAGAAGGTACTTTAAGGATGGTGTGTGTGTGTGTGTGTGTGTGACGCATATATGTCACAATCTGAATAAAAATAGCATTCATGGCAGTTTCTTTCAGAGCCATCAGTAAAGCACGCCATCGTAGCTCTCTGTCAAGATATCTGAAAACTTTTTCTTGGCTTCTGGCTTTGAACAAAGTTTAGAGTAACAACAAGGCTTCATTGTGCCCTGAGATTTCTGTAAGGCAACATTCATTCAAGTGTTGATCTGTATTGCACGGTCCAAGAATAACAACAGTTATTTATATAATTTTATCCATGTTTCTGTTTTTTCCTATCCATTTCACCCTTTCACCCACCCCTGCTGAAGCACTGCAGCCTGTTTGGAGTGGGGGCAGGGACATGTTCAGATGGTTTCCTTTTTTCTCCTGGTCTATTGATGGGATAGAGAGATTGCACTTTTATTTTTTGACAATATTATTTATGTTTGACGTTTAGTATCATTGAATTAATGGGGTAAGTTTGTCCAAGGATACATTGATTGAACAGAAAGCTTAATTCATTTCACATTAAGAGGGTCACATAAGACCTAGGACTGTTAAATGCTGTATAACCCTAAGTGCCTTGACAAATGGAAAAGCTCAGGCATTTTATCGAAATCCAACAACTAGATAAGCACCAACTATTTATGTCTTTATATCCATGAATCTACAGGACTATGTTCAATTCTACTGAGAAAACTGCCATTAATACAATTGCTTGAGTAGGGTTGTTTGAAAGTTCATGTTCATAGGATGGTTCTATGCACTCTAACTTCTCCATCAGTCATTTTATCTAAAATGTTCGGAAGTGGAAGCTAATTATCAACCAGTTTTGTGTGAAAAGAAGGTATAAAAACACTTTGAAAATATAAATACTATATAATATAAATATTACACTTATATCTATCTATATAATATAAATATAAATAATATGAAACACTTTGATAATTCCATCTGCAGACATGCAGTCTTAGTCACTGCTCCAGTATCTTTTCAATGTTCAGTGGCAGAGCTGGTAGATGGGAAAGTGAGCCGGGACTAATCTAGCATCTGTGTAGTCACCCATAAGAAGAATGCCTAGCAGGCCAGTTAAGGTGTGTAGGAAAGCAAGCTGAGTTTCAGCTGTTCAAGAGAAGTCTTTCCTGTGGTTAGTTTCCAAGTAAATCTTGTGATTATAGACTGCTAAGCCACAATGAAGATGCCATTGCATGTCCGCATTGTCAATCATCCATATGGTATGGTCAGAGCAGCAAGCGGAATGAAGTTTGTCTTTAGGTTGGGGCACTGTCCAAATATATCCAAGAATGACATGCAAGAGCAAGGAAAAGGATATCCAGCATGGGGCGATCCAGCAGTAGAGTCTCGGCCATGAGTTAGAGAGCTACTTGGTCAAACTAGATCAACAAGTTGAGCTAGGAGAAGGCCAGGGGTGGTATGTGCAGGCTGTGGCTCCCCGGGAACAAATCTCAGCCACTGGCTAAGTGTGAGTTGACCTTTCAGAAGGTGAAGTTTGTTAGCATATAGAGAAGTGCACAGAACATTGGGATGAGTAATTGCAAGAAGAACTTATAATATATAAATGCCAGTTTATTGGGAGGAGGGGAGGCACAGAAAGAGGGTAAAGAAAAAGAGTAGGGATGCAGAGGGGGGGGAAGAAGAGAAGAGAAGAGAAAGAACGGCACAGAGAGAGTGGCAGAGTAGGAGGTGCAGTATCCCAGCCACACTCTGCACACCAGGTAGGGCACAGGGATGTCTGAAACTAAACAGAAAGGGAACAATTAAACAAAAGGGAGTTTTGTGACGATGGGTAAACTGTGGGCAACTGAAGCACCTAATCCCGCGGGAACACTCTACAGATGCACAGCACATCTCAAAGTGAATCTACCCAGAGGTGCAGGAGATGTGGCTTCCAGTTTGCTGGGTGGTCATGAAAGCTCAGGACTAAGAAAATCCCACAGGAATGAAAGAATGGTGGTTTGTGATCATTTGAAAGCCAGGCCCTTGCCAAGGTTCTCTGGAAGGTCACGGTGTGAACCATTAACCAGGAAACCTGGTTATAGCTGATTGGAGGAGGGAAAAGCAAGACTTCTGTACTGACAGACACTTCCCAATCCCTATCAAAGCCCACAGCACAACACACCTAAGCAAATACTGGATAGTTAGCAGTCAAATGACCTGGGCTAGATCCCAAATAATGTCCTGAGCTAATTTTATTCTTGGTCATCTCATTCTGCACTTGAGTTACGTTACTGTTTTTATATAAAACTGAAATCGTAATGAATCAACGTTACCTTCTAAAAGATTTTCAAGAAAAGAAATGTGCAACTGTGAGTATATAAAAGGCCTTTGTAAACAATAAAACACCATACAAATGTTTTCTATTATGCTAAATTTGCATAGCTGGCTGAAAATAGCATCCAGTCTATTGTCTGTAGCTGCAAACTGGCTTACACAGGAAATGTTTTAACACAGCCATATACTGATCTTCAAAACTGATTTGTCTGAATTAAAACACATATGTAAAGTAAGCTTTAGGTGGCTAGGTGGATGGTCACAGTTAGAACACAGTTCTACACCAAACTCTAGAAAATCTGCAGATAACCAACCTATATATGACTGAGTGATTTATCAAAAAGGGGGACTTTTCTCCCCAAATTTCCCCAAGTCAGGTAAAAGCTGTCTCTAATTCCCATCGTATGTGTCTATTCTAGGATGAAGAACTTTGAAACCAATGATTTGGCATTTTCTCCAAAGGGGAATTTTGGAGACAACAGTGGACTTGCTGAATACGTGGCACAAGCCATAGACCCATCTCTCTGCTGGGATGATATTAAGTGGCTCAGACGATTGACGTCACTGCCTATTGTTGTAAAGGGCATTTTGAGAGGTTTGTCATTTCTCTACTTTGCTACACACTGACTTTACGATCATTTATGGATAAAGTCATGGCAGCTTTTAAGAGAGAGTAATTGAAATTGATGGAAAATGTCATATTAAGATTGAAATGTGTTTCAGCTACCAATTCTCTCTCAAACATTTATGTATATGAATATTCCTTTATGTCTATATATGCATTGTGTGTGCGTGGTGCCTTCAGAGGTCAGAGGAAGGCATCAGATCCTATGGATATATGGATATATGGATCCTATAAACATTTGTAAGCCACTACAGGTGATGGGAACCAAACCTGACTCTTGCAAGAATAGCCAGTGTTCTTGACCACTGAGCTGTCTCTCTGATCTCTCTGGACATCCAAATATCTCTTTGGATTTTAATAAGTCTCTCGGTTGTAGGTAACATTCTGAAACAGAGCTAGATTCTCACTAAAAAGGAAGTAACTTTTTCCAAATTATTGGAATGTCATAGCCTTATTTTGGAGCTGTTACTGAGTCACAGAACTTTTCAAGAACTAAACAGAAAATCACGAGCTCATTGCTTTACCTGAAGGCAACGGTAGTTGATTTGAAGCCAAAGAGAAGCCCGAAGGATGGCATTGTGGCCACCAGACCTAACTCAGGAGGCTTTTGTGTTTTTATTGTGTTCTTTTCCATGACATAGATTAATTTTCAACTCTGTCAGACTCTTCAGAATCTCTCTTTGGGGAATGGGAGAAGATTATAAAATTCCGAGTTATTAAGATGTGGGTATTGAAAAATCTGGCTCTGCATTCAGTATTCACGGGTATTGAAATCCCCCTGGAAACTACAAAAATGACAGTAACTGCTCAGTATAGCATGCTCACTAATGGAAATATCTTCATGCCTTTAAAAATACTTAAAACACCTTTTAAAAAGGTATGAGCTTAGAGAAACTACCAAAATATGTTGTTTGAGTAAGAAACTTTAAAATGAGTGTGTCTACGAAAACCTTAGGATCTAAAGATACAGATTTATCTTGAACACATGGGTGTCATGTAACCTTTATTCTAAAGCTCTGGGTATATTTCCTACTTTGATTCTGTCATCTTATTTATGTAGACATGAAGCTCAAGCTCATAAAAGTCAAAGGAAAAAATGAACCCACTGCGACTCAGGCATAATAGAGAAGTGTTTAAACAGAGCTCAGCCTTAATTTTTGGTTTTGAATCAAAAACAAGTTACAAAACACAGCTTCCCAGTTGAGCGCTGTCCTGACTCAGAATTGCCATGAGTTCTACACCTCAGTGTGTGTCTTGCTTCATACACAGCTTTACGTGACAACTGCACTTAGCTTATCAGTCACAACTATTACTCCTGCTTTCTATAGCTATAACCAACAATGGCTACAGAAGAAGTTCAGCCTGGAGGTGCTATGCCATCCATCCTTCCACTCAACTATTCATTCACATACATTTATTATCTGGCTTTGTGCTAACTTTGGACGTATAGTAACTTGATGGCCTTGGCCAAAATTATACATGTTTTTAACAGGAGACAAGCACTTGGAGCAGAATAAAATATAAACGATGCTGATGGTGAGATAGAAGTCTACTGAGTAAACTCTGGTAGATAGAGGGGTACCAGGCAATCTTAAACACGGGCTAAATCATTCCATTTCAGGGTGAACGCTGATATCCCTAACACCATGTGTAGAAGCCATCTTGAAGGCAGGGAATACAGCTATTACATAGGCTGATTGTGTGTAAACTTAGAATAATGCCCCTGAGAGACGGGGCAAGTGCCCGTGAGTAGAAGGTTAGTGCAACTAATTCTAGAGGAACTGGATCGAAAACATGAGGATGAGTACAATTTTACTTTAGTTCCCAGGTTGGCTCAGTGAAACAGAGGCATGTGAAGTAACAAGGTCATCTTTGAAGTCTTTTCACTTACCTGACCTCACAATTTTGGACTCTCAACTCATATAATTTCATACAACTTTGTCCTGTGGCACATCAGGGAAATGTACTGAATTGCGTTAGGCAGCAAGGGGTCCATTGAAAACTACTTCTACATACGGAGCTATAGCTTACAATTGTACCTAGGACTTTCCCCTTTTCATCACTCAACATCACCACTTCTCTTCTTAGTCACATCTGGCTCATTCCTTCAGGCTTTCACAATGTTCTGCATATAATAGAGAAAGTCTTTGTTAGGTAAGATGCTTAGTGAAAACAATTGGTTGTATCTAATGAGAGGGCTCAGAAAACAAGCTAAATAGAGTGGTGTTTGAACGGAAGTTATTCATACATGTAAAGTTTATCCTAGATGGCATAACAGTTTATTTCACTTTATCAAACAAAAATCATCTCCATGACAACAACTATATCAACCAACACACATGCTCAGCCTGGACTGGAGGAAGAACTAAAGCAGTTGGGATGTCCAGTTGTCATCCGTTCACAAGTTTTCACCCAGAAGTCACATAGGTGGACTGAGAACATCTCTTTTCCTTTCCATTCCTTTTCTTTTCTTTTAGTTTCCTTTTAGCAGAAGAGCAGGGATTAATGTTTTCAGGAATGTGAAACCCCAGGGAGTTGGGTGATTTAGTAAGCATCCACCCTTACGACCATTTTAAGATTTGCATTTTTAATGAATGCAAATTGGAATCTGAGATGTAATCTGTAGCTGTGGTTAAATCTGCCCTGGGAGAACATTAATAGAGTCCCAGAGCATGTGCTTCACAGAGGATTTTGTCTTCACTAGAAATCACGCCAACAAACAAACAAACAGCATGCGTGAGCTAAGGCATAATGCCTCTTAGAGTTTCTTTTTTAAAAACTGTTTATTTTTCACTTTCAATATGAGTTTTTGTTTTTGAAGAAATGCTTCTCTAATTAGATCTTTTCACATATACTAGGTTAAGAAATTCTTAAAGAATATTACTTCATTATCCCTGGATTATTTTCAAAAGTGTTGTCACATATATAAAATACTTTAGCTCCTAAATTTATGCAAGTTACTGTAGCCCTTAATGCTGGAAGTTAGTTCTAGTGGACTTGAATTTGGCTTTGGTAGTTTAAATATGTTTTACCCAATGACCACTGTCTTTCTTAAACACTCAACTTCCTTAAGGGCAAAAGCGCAAATATGGAATGCCACATCATGGTCTCCGAGGATTAGTGAAAATGTCAACGATTTGTAAATATTTTGCCAAGCCAGAATACAACATTGTGATCTTTTAAATAGATTTTTGGTTTCGGTTATAAAATAAATAATTGAATTAAAAACTAAAAACACCAACTCATGGGCAAGTTTCATAAGCAGGTAACAAATAGGGACCCTTTTATCTGATCACGCCTCTTCCTATCTCACAACCTCGTGATCCCATCACGACAAGCCATTCCGTCATTCTCCCAACAGCCCCACAATGCCCAGAGAACACAGAAGCTCATTCTCAATGATCAGAATGACACTTTTTTTTCAAAGTACCACTTCTTCAAATGAAAGAACCTTTTAAATCATATCCTAAGATATAGTTTCCTTGTTTCAAAACATTCAAAACAATGAATCTAGCCCAACTTTATCTACCTGCTCATCTGAGTACCACTTGCTCCTTTGCATCCTAAGAAAATAAAAATAGTTCATGATCTCTCTCATGTGAGAGATCAACATATGTTGAGCACATAACAATCAGCTTCTGCACGCCACAACCCCATATAGTATGCATGACTGTCATCACTGGGTAGATTGGGATGTTGACACACTGAAGGTAAGCAACTCACCTCTGGCATGGCAGCTGAGTTACTTGAAGGCAAATTGAAGACTACATACCTGCTTACTTCTCAATTTATAAAATATTACTTACTTCTTCATATAATTTGGTTTGATAGCTAGATAACCAGAGGCAGCTACAACATATCAAAAATATATTTTTAGCTACACCTAGATTTTAGACATCATCTCCTACTTGCTGCATTGTCAAGAGTGGTAGTATCTGCTGGTCACAGTTGGCTGTGTGAGTTAATAAAGATTAAAGTAAAGTTCCAGTCGCTGAGTAAGAAGGCCATCTTTCAGTTCTCTTTTATTTTAATTTTTAGTTAGCATGCATGGTATTGAATTTCGTTATGGCATTTTAGAATCCAATTTGAACCTGTTGGGCCTCTTCTCCCATTTTCTCCCCAGTGCCCCTGGCCTGCTTTCTACCTTTCTATGCCCACAACTCTCCTTTCTGCTTATATTATATATGTTTTATTTATTTTTTTGTCTTCCTTAGCACCTCCTTTTCATGTTCTCATGCTCTTCTTTCTATTTCTTTTGGCCCAGACCCACATAGACACACACATGTGAACACTGAAGCCAACTCTGCATTTGAGAGAGAAAACACATATGTCTGTCTTTGTAAGTCTAGGTTACCTTGCTTAATTAACATTCTTTGATCCACCCATTTTCATGAAGATGGCCCTTTTCTCTGCAGTTGATTAGAATTCCATGGTGTGTATGGGCCACATTTTCATTATCCATTCATGAGTTGATGAAAAGCTAGGCTGGTTCTATTTCTCAGCTACTGTAAACACAGCAGTAGTCAACATGGTGTGTGCAGGCATCTGTGTGATAGGATATAAAGTCATCTGGGGATGGGCCCAGGAGTGGCTTAGCTGGGTCACCTCATGATGGCTCCATTTGTTCTCTTTTTAGTTTCTGTGATGTCTCCACACTTCAACTCCATAGGTCTGCATTAATTTTCACTCCCTCTAGCAGAGAGTAAGTCTTTCTGTTTCCCTCACATCCTCTTTAGCTATAGTTGTCCTTTATTTTCCTGATGATAGTCTGTTTGACTGAAGTTATACGGACTTACCAAGTAGTATTAATTTGCATTTTCCTGTTGGCTAAAAGTTTCGAACAATTTAAATTACTTATTGGCCATTTGTGTTCTTTTGAGAAAGGTCTCTTTCTTCTATTAGCCTATACTAAGTGGTAGTTTTGTTTGTGTGGCACTTTTTACAAAATATTTATTTACTTATATTTAAAATTGTATTTTATGTGTATGGGTGTTTTGCCTGTATGTATGCTTGGGTAGCACATGCTTACAGTTCCTGCTGAGGCAAGGAGAGGAGTCAGATCTTCTAGAACTGGAGTTATAGACAGTTGTCAGTGGTTGCTGGGAATCCAACCTGGCTCCTCTGGAGGAGCAGCCAGTGCAATCAATTGTTATGCTATTTTTTTCTATCTCATGTTACTTAAATTTTTTCATTAAAAGTATACTAGATATTAACATGCAGTTTAAAATATATTTTCTCCCATTCTATGGGCATTTTCCTTCTCTGTTGGTAGTTTCCTTTGTTGTATAGAAACTTTAAAATTTCCTTTAGTTCCATTTGAAAATTCCTTGGTTTTTTCCCTGTACAATTGAAGTCTGTTCACTAATCTTTATCTGTGCCTCTGGTTTTTCTGTCTTTTGTCATGGCATTTTAGTGTTTATGTTTTAAATTAAGATCTTTTATTCTCTTTGGTTTATTTTCTGCATGTAGGGTAGAATATATGGATCCTATTTTATTCTTCTGGAGAGGGTACCAAGTATCACCAGTACCATTTGCTGGACGGGCTATCTTTCCTTTAAAGTTACATGGCTGTATCTATGTGAACATTTCCATCATCACAGAAAGTACTACTGAACAAGCTACATAGACATTTAGATCCAGCTAGTCTAGGTAGTTTAGCATGAAGACCTTAAGTCCAGATCCTTCCTGGGATTAAGAGTGGGCCACCATGTCCATCTGGAATTTACAGAGGTCCTGAGGACTTGAACTCTTGTCCTCATAGTTGTATGACAAATGCTTTATCTCTTGAGCTATTTGCCCACTCTGACTTCTGAGTTGCTTAAGAGGAAAAATAGAGCATAAAAAAGAGGTATGAAATACTAAAGCTTTGGTACTTAAAAATGAAAATATTGATTAGTTGAACAAAAGTCAATGACATTTTCCCAAATATAATGAACAAATAAGACAAATAGAACATTATAGTTAAGTAGATGAGACACATGCCTATGATTTTAAATGTCAACTATCTAACTGATAAGCTTTTTAGATAGAATATACATAAAAAGAACAGGAAGACATTATTAAAGAGAGACAAGTTCTGAATTTTGGTGATGTAAATTATTAGACTAAGAAAACAAATCATACCTTATTAGAGATGAAATGGCAAAAAAAGAGAGAGATGGATATAAACAGAGAAAAATCAAGAAAATAATTTATTATGAAGGATTATAGGCCAGACTGTGTTCAGGTCACCAGTGGTTTCCATCAAACAAGGAGGAAAGTCTACAAGGTTTTGTGGGAAAATAATTGCCTAATCTTGATTGTGTTACAGTTTACATAGTGAGCACACAAAAATATGCATCAGTCAAGGGCTGACAGTTTGCTTCTCATTGACCTGTGTTTTGGTAGCTGTGCATGAGTGTACTACAAACAAAACCATAACCCAAATAAGAACTTACATCCATCTGTTTGTAAGAGACTGAAAGCAGGGAAAACAGGAGAACGAAAGTACGCAGTGGAGCCAAAGAGTAACTGCTGCAAAGCAAAGCAAGAAGGCAGAGGGTTCTGGGCAGCTGCCTCAAGGGGGGTGGCTAGAATAATGGAAAGGTTTGAGACTTTCATACCCATGTTTCATAATAACTAGAACAAAAGAAAGACAATTAAAACTTTAGGAAAGTCAAGTCACGTACCAAGATGTGTAAGTCCACTTGTAAAGCAACCATAAAATGCAAAGTAAAAATGGCTGATAAAGGAAGCCATCCTGAAGTCTTTTTTTCTTACACAAGTTCAACAAATTTTCTTTTTTTAAAATGAAAACAATATAAAGTAATTAAATTATGAACAGATGAAATTTCTCTTTTTCTATCCAAAAGATTGACAGCTTTCATCAGTTTCAATAATCTGTCATAGTAAGTAATACTTTATTTATACTGTGCAGAATCATCTAATAATGTCAAACAGTTAGAACTCTCAACTTCATCAAAGGAATACATTTAAACCAGCCACTCATATGAAAAGAAATCACAAAGTTTCTCTTTAAAAAACACGTTTGGGGCTGTCAATCATAGAGTATACTTACTAATTTTATTTTATTCTTTTAAAAGCTACAGGATAGAAAAGTAATTCTATTTTTATTATATGTATTTACTTTATTTGCATAATTTCCCCCTTATTCTCCTCTTTCCAAATACCCTGTGAGCCTTTTTTCAAATTCACAACCTACTTTGTTTAAAATTAGTAATGCAACACACACACACACACACACACACACACACACGCACGCGCACACACACACACACACACACGCATGCATGCACACACACACATGCACACGCATGCGCACACACACACACACACACACACACACACACACACACACTTTACAAATACAAGTTGCCACTCCATTTAGCACTGCTCAGATGCATATTCTCTTAGGCTGACCACTTGTTATTTGTTACATGGCTTTATTTTTCTTGATTTCAACCTTGGGGATGATGGTTCTCCAGGTCATAACAATTCTTAAATAGTAATCTCAAATACCCACTACTCATAGTAATAGTCACAATGAAAATAATATTAGGCTAAACACTATATATATATATATGAAAATTTTCTCATGGCTCCAGAGGACAGGAGCCAAAATTAAGCATAGATAGATATAGATAGATAGTTTCTGGTGAGGCCTTTCCTTATTGCTTTCTGCAAAGAGACAAGAAGGCAGAATTTCTTATAAGGGAATATCTCTGTCTCTGTCTCTGTCTCTGTCTCTGTCTCTGTCTCTGTCTCTGTCTCTGTCTCTCTCTCTGTCTCTGTCTCTCTCTCTGTCTCTCTCTGTGTTGATTCTTTGTGAATTGTACATCATGAACCCTAATCTCACTCATATCCCCAGTCCTTGCAACCCATTTCAAAAAGAAAATATAGTAGAAGAGAACACTTTGCTTCACTTTCATGAACATATCCAATTCTAATTGCCTATCAGAGATTCCATCTCAAAATACTATCACATCAGGTACTAAGATTTCAGAAGAAGTTGGAGAGGACAGAGATATGCAGACAATAACATGTTGGTGTAACATCAATAAATACCCATAATTTAAAAAGGATAGTATTACTACCATTAAATATTATTATCATCAAAATGCTTTAGATTTAGTATTCTATGACATATAGTGGAAAGTGGTGTAGCACACTAAAATTCAAACATTCAGAGTTACACATTGTTGAGCATCTTTTGTAATTGTTCTTAGTCAAGGCTGCCTTTGATCTCCGTTATTGAATTGATAGAAAAGTGCATTTTCTGTACCTACTCACTTAGCTCACCAAAGTCTGATTTTTAGGACAACATCAAGTTGGTGTTACTTAATATTGCACTTAAGAGCTAACAAAATGGGGCATCATAGAAATATTAGTTTAGAAAATAAAATTTAACAATCATGTTAACAGTTCAAGAGTTTAATCTATTTTAAAACTGGATTTTCAGAAATCAATGTATTCAAAGCACATTTAGTGAGTTATCTTATAATTTCAACATCATATATTGAGCACATTTTAACTATAACACAAGATAGTTACTGAAATTAAAGCAGGCATGTATTAAATATTGTTTGGAATAGATGTGTTCATTGGTGGCTGCTTTGATATTGCTTGCCACATACATACTATTTTATTTTCCATATTGTAGCGCAATAGTTCTGCTAAATGGGAAATGATACGATTTTATTAATTAAAACTAGCTAAAGGGCTGGAGAGATGGATGGCTCAGCACTTACTGCTCTTTCAGAGGACTTGAATTTCAGGAGAGTCTTTTTAAAATATATTTTATTAATTTATTCATATTACATCTCAATTGTTATCCCATCCCTGTATCTTCCTATTCCTCCCTCCCTCCCATTTTCCCCTTACTCCCGTCTGCTATGACTCTGACTGAGAGGGACCACCTCCCCCTGTATATGCTCATAGAGTATCAAGTCTCTTCTTGGTAGCCTGCTACCCTTCCTCTGAGTGCCACCAGGCCTCCCCACCGAGGGAGAGTCAACAACATTCTCTTCTGACCTCACTGGGTGACCATGTTGATGTGGTGCTCATAAACTCATGTGAGCACACACATACACATAAAAGCCTACTAACCAACCCACAAATAAATCTTTAAAAATACAATTAACAGAGAAAGCAAGTTCTCTTTAATGATGTGATACTTGGTCTACTGACCACATTCCAGAGCAAGACCCTTGCCCAGTAAATAGTCATTAAGTACAAACTGGACTTGATGGAGGGGTAGAGAGGGAGAGAGAAATGGGGAAGCTGGCAGGGAGGAAGGTGAGGAAGAATCTGGGAGGAGTTGGAAGGAGGGGATGAACATGACCAAAATACACCGTATGAAATTCTCAAAGGACCAATAAAACATTATATAATAAATAAAGTTAGCAGGAGTATGTCTTTACAGAAATAAATCATTCATTTATAACACTTTACTGTGTACTCACAGTTCTACCATATAATTAAGTTGTTCTAATTGTTAATTTTGGATGAATAATCTACCACTAATATTCTAAATTCAATGATTTGGTGTGTTTTAATGGTGAAATTACTAAACCAGACAGGTGGGAGTAAGGTCCTTCTCCTTTTACTAGAATACCAGAGATTCAAAGTCAAAGCTTTTGTTTCCAGAGGATGATGTTTTGTTTTTTTTCCAGGGGATGATGCCAGGGAAGCCATTAAACTTGGTGTGGATGGGATCTTGGTGTCCAATCATGGGGCAAGACAACTTGATGGGGTGCCAGCCACTGTGAGTTTCCACTAGGATTTTCCTACGTACTCTTTTTTTAAAATCAGGGCTCTGTACATGTCTAACTCGTGTGTGTGTGTGTGTGTGTGTGTGTGTGTGTGTGTGTGTGTGTGTATGTGTATGTGTGTGTATGTGTGTATTAATTTATGCTAAACTGTGTGGCACTATGTGAGATCTCAGGTTTTCAGTGGTATGTAATTATCTAAATTAGCAAATATGATGATTTTTAACTAGCTCAATGTGTCTATTTATGAACCCAAGAAAGAGGCCTTGCTAGTGAGTAAGGCAGGAATTGGTCTTTTGAGCACAGGTAGACCGTAGGTGTCTTATGAGCAGAAGTAGGAGAGAGAAGACTCAGACATGGCCATCTGAAGAAAAAAAAAAAAAGAGGAAGGAATATACAATCATAGGGATCACAAAAGCCCCTGGGGGAAATAACTTAACTTAGTAGCAGTGAACTGTTGTTTTGTCATACCAGCAGGGTGATTTGGCTAAAAGTCTGCAGACCACTTGAGTTACTTTTATGACAGAGTACGAGCCAGCAGGGAACACTAGTGTGCCCAGGGCACTCACACGCTGAGTGTTTCCCAAAGCACTCAACTGCGCAGCAAACCAAGTCCGTACACAGTGGGATTAGCTGCCCAAGACTTAAAAATCCTAAAGCCGGAGCTTGTCAGCTCCATCTGACATAGCCTTACTTAGTGCCACAGACACAGTATCCTGGCTGATATTAAATGTTGCCTGCAGGTTAAAAAAAAGAAAAAGAAAAGAAAAAAAAAAGAGGTGGAAAGTGAAACTCTCCTTAAAGCAGGGTGGAGAAGTTGGTCACAGCTCAGAGTGTTTGCCCAGATTTATGCCTCACTTACGCATGAAGACACAGACTCAGTGTGCGGGCTAAATGAAGTTTGTTTTCTAAAAATAAAATATAAATCTTCTGAAATCAAATCTAACTAGATTTTAAGGGGAAAAATATCTAAATGGTGTGGTTTCCTTCCTTCTGGCCAAGGAAATATGGAAATTTATCTAAAAGGGCTTTTTGAGTTGTGGTCTCAGAGACTGTTGTAAAAAAAAAAAACAATAACCATCCCCTTTGCGTGCTGTGTTCATGAGAGGATATTCTTGACTAAGTTTTGCCTCATACTTACAGCAAATTTAAGGCCCGTGATGATGAGAGAAATGTAAGAAAGTGCTCACTCAGCCAATAGTAAATGGTGTTTTTCCCCCCTTGGTGTATGGATTTCAGGTGAGCACTCAAAGGCTTAAAAGGAAGCTGTGGTATAAACCTTTACACTGGAGGCATAGAAGGTCTTACTGTCCTGCAGACCTGGTTACGTCATAGACCAGGGCACAGGCACAGTATGAAATCATGGGAGGAGTTTTGAAATAGGACGCTAGAGTTTGAGTTATTTTCTTGTTTCCTGTAGTGTGTGAGAGACCGAGCAGCAAGCCATTCAGACTTACGGCTGGACCTCTCTCGGTACTGTGTTGGTTCTGTAAGACTGTGTCTGGACTGCAGAGCTCTTCTTCTTCTTCACAGCATCTGCTTGTACGGAGAAAGTCTTGCTACTTGAATTTGTAGAACAGAAACAGAAATTTTGTTTATCTTGACATACTATTCTCTGGCTTGTATGAATCCTTAGAACATTCTACTTTTTTTTCAAATTTGCATTTCATTTTGATGCCAGCTAGATGCAAAGTACTTCAGACTTACAGATATGATGTTCTTTTCCACTGTAAAAATTTCACCTACCAAACATTTGTACTGAATAAAGGTTTGTACTGTTAAGTTATTAACTCTCAAATTGAGTCCTTAGGCATGTTCTGTACCATCTAAGAGGTCTTTTTTTTTCTTTAAATGGGGGTCCTTGGGGCTAGGGGTGGAGCTCAGTAGTAGAACGCTTCCTTAGCATGGAGGAGGCTCTAAATTGAATCTCTAGTATCAGAGTGACAAAATCAACTTTATTAGCATACTTTAAATGTCCCATCCTTGAGAGGTACTTGGTATATTAATTGGCTTTTGTGGTGTACAAACAAATCTGAACTCACTGGCTATAATAGCTCCCATTTATTTATTTATGTCCCAGTTTTAGAAATTGGCATTTTGGCCTGAGAACTTCGAGGCTATGGGTTCTGGTCTTGGCCGGGCTGAGTACTGATTGCATAGACTTAAGTTGTTTGGGCAGTAGACCAGCCTGATGTAGGAGAATCTCTCGGTGGTCGCACATCCCCTAGTAGGTCAGGTTGGTTTGTTTTCATGAAGGGGCAACTTTTCTAAAGAGGCATGCCAGTTTGGGAGACTTAGGCTCAGAAGCGACACATTGGTTAAATTTTTCCCGTTCCATCGGTGGCTACTGCCTGCAATTTAGACTCCCTCCCTGCTTTCCCGAGGATGTCCCCACGTTTGTAATTCCCTCCATGACCTGAAGAGGGAAAGGAAAATCATCAGAGCCATTTTGGAGCTTGCTAACCCTCTGGATCAGTGATTTTGAGATTGTCCTGGGTAGAACACGGGTAGAACCCTGGTGAGGTGTGGGGCGTGGTCCCCGAGAGGCTGAGGCTTGACAGCAGCTGCCGGGAGGCGAATCGCCTCTACTCTAACTGCTGCCGCCTGTGTAACTCTCAGTTTCTTTGGTTGGAACATTTGAGTGTCCATCTTCAAGAGAGTAACAGTGAAAGTGTAGGAAAGAAAACAAGGAAATGTCAACAGGGCTGCGCCTAGTGGGCTTGTCTATTCAGCTTATTTTTCAGTCCTCCGGGATCATCTTATTTATTTATTTATTTATCTATTTATTTATTTATTTTTGTAAAGTGTGCCTAGTGACAGTGCAGTTCCGGGAAAAGAAAGAAGTTAAATCTCTTGGTATTGGATGGGACGTACCTGTCCACAGACACAGAGACACAAATGTAGGCACTGTTTTATATTCCAGGATTCATATCTTAAGTACCCTTATTAGTGTACTTTTAGGCCAGGTTAGGCACTGGAAATAACCTAAACAGAGTTGATTTGTGTGACTTTGAAAATGTGTATTGAACCCAAGCTAGCTAATATTTTTCTTTGGTTCTGGTTTCAAATGGGGAAATATGCTTAATTATGGCTTGCATCATGGCTTGGAAATTGTAGCATTTATATGTTGATGTAACTAGCCTGAATGTAAAAGGGGGACTATGTATAGGTAAGGGAACGTATGTAAATGGATCCGAAGCATGTTTGGCAAGGCATGGAAGCCAAAAGGGAAAGGGGAAATTTAAACTACCTGCCAAACATTTAGGGGCCACTTGCCAAGGGTTGCCTCCACTTCCTCCAAATTGTAGCTGTGTTTGGTTTTCAGCCTTTTACATAAAACTCTATTTAAGTTCAGCTACTAAACTTCTAGGAGAGAAGTAGGAAAGCCTTTGAGTGATTTCAGCACAATTATTTCTGGAAAAAAGTGCAGTTTAAGTGTGTGGTGGCTTTCACAGCATATATAAATGGAGTCAGTACTTCATTTCAGATCTAAACGTTTTGGGACAAATGTGGATAATTTCTATAAATTTTCACATACATCTAATGAGCCAGTTACATCACTTACTACTGTAGTTCTAGGGGGAAAACCATGTGATTTAAACTGACAATTGTTCCCTTGAATCATCCCGCTACTGGGGTCTTTTGATCCAGCCTTGGGACTAGCCTGCTGTTTGGGCTGTAAGTTTTAGGTCCAACTGGGCAAGGCTGAGACAGTTTTGCCTCCAGAAGAGTCTCCCTGGGACCCATGTTTTGAGAGAACAAGATCTGGGTACCCCTATCTCATGACAGATAGCAGAAGCACAAATCTAAGCAGAAACACCTGATATAGCTTCAGGTCTATGCCCAGAAATGGCCTTCTACTGCTTCTGCTCTCATGTGATTGGCCAAAGTGGTCATATAGGCAAAGCTCATGTCAAGGAGTGGGTAGGTACACTCTGTTTTAGTGCGGGAATATACATAGCTGTCTTTGGAAAAGCAATGCCTTTGAGGGATCAAGAAGAAAACTATAAGCCTCCACCTCATCCTTGTGAGGCTTTTGTATTCTCTATGATAAACTAAGCACATTGTCAATTGACAATGGCAACAGGGGTCTTCAAGGTTCACGTGGCCATATTCCTATCACAGGGAGTCAAGTGTTTTCAAAGTGATGTGGGTGTAATGTGTGAGAAGACTAAATCAGAGAGGAGCCATGCTTGCATGGTTTATGTACCACTACTTACAATGTCTAATGTCCATTTTAACCATTCATTTCCAGTGGTTAAATGTAATTTAAATACATTTGAAATAATTGATACCAGTAAGACACTTCATTTACTTTTAAAATATATTTTATTAATTTATTCATATTACATCTAAATTGTTAGCCCATCCTTTGTATCTTTCTATTCCTCCCTCCCTCCCATTTTTCCCATACTCCCTTCCTCTATGACTCTGACTGAGGGGGACCACCTCTCCCTGTATATGCTCATAGGGTATCAAGTCTCTTCTTGGTAGCCTGCTATCCTTCCTCTGAGTGCCACCAGGCCTCCTGATCCAGGAGGCACAGTCAAATATGGGGCACCAGAGTTTGTGTGAAAGTCAGACCCCATTCTCCACTCAACTGTGGAGAATGTCCTGTCCATTGGCTAGATCTGGGTAAGAGTTCGAAGTTTACTGCATGTATTGTCCTTGGCTGGTGCCATAGTTTGAACAGGACCCCTGCGCCCAGCTCTGCCCATCATAATATTCTTCTTGTAGGTTTCTAGGACCTTCTGGATCCTTCTATTTCCCCATTCTCCCATGCTTCTCTTACCTAGAGTCCCAATAGGATGTTCTCCCCTCTGTCCCACTTTCCTGGTAAGTGAAGACTTTCATGGGACATGCCCCTTGGACTAGTGTCCAGATACAAGTGAGTATATACCATTTGACTTTTTCTGCTTCTGGGTTAACTCACTCATTATGATAAAAAATTCAAGTGACACCACATGCTGGTGAGGATGTGGAGAGAGAGGAACACCCCTTCATTGCTGGTGGGAATGCAAACTAGTACAGCCACTTTGGAAATCTATCTGGTGCTCTATCAGAAAACTGGGAATAGGGCTTCCTCAAGACCCAGCTATTCCACTCCTTGGAATATACCCAGAAGATGCTCCAGCACACAACAAGAAGATTTGCTCAACCATGTTCATAGCAGCCTTATTCATAATAGCCAGAATCATTTACTTATATAAAAGAGGGAATTATGCAAGGTCGAATGATTTAGAATTGTGTGTGTTAATTTTTTAGACATAATATTTGCATTTGAACATCAGAAATACAAAATTAATGCTGGACTTTGGAAACAAAGAAGCTATTTAATTTTAAATTGTACTTGTTCTTCCTGGAGAGATGACCCCACCACCAACCTCAAACCCACTTATCTCTCTTCTCTCTGAGCCTTAGTTGGGTGCATTTGAAATCATTGGAGGTGAAGATGAACTGATTTTTTTTTACACAGTGTTTTTCTCTCCTTAGATTGATGCCTTGCCAGAAATTGTCGAGGCTGTGGAAGGGAAGGTAGAAGTCTTTCTGGATGGTGGTGTAAGGAAAGGCACGGACGTTCTCAAAGCTCTGGCCCTGGGAGCCAAGGCTGTGTTTGTAGGAAGACCCGTCATCTGGGGCTTGGCTTTCCAGGTAATTGGACAAGAAAATAAATAAATGATCTAGAATTCTTTAATAGCGAAATATATAGAACTCGGCTGGTTTACACAAATACTCTAATATCTTTACTTACTTAGGGAGAGAAAGGTGTTCAAGATGTCCTTGAGCTCCTGAAGGAAGAGTTCCGGCTGGCCATGGCTCTGAGTGGTAAGGCTCGGCACTCTGCATTTGTATCACTGTAACACAATAGCTGACAGAGAAAGCTTACCAGAAGAAGAACTTATTTGAGCTCATGGTTTCAGAGACTTTCAGTCCATCACTATGGTGAAAGCATTTTGGAGCTTGGGGCAGAGGCTGAACTAGGGGCTGTTATAACCCTGGAAGGCCTTACTTGGTGCCTACATTCATCATCTAGTCCCTACATCCTAAAGACTCCGGAGCTTCCAACATGGCACCACCAATGGGAAACAGGCACTGAAAATATGAGCCCATGAAGAGCAACTGAGATTCAAACATAGCAGGATCTAATTTTCATTTATCACTTTTTCTGTTTTCTGTGCGCTTTAAGCCAGGCTCCTAGGAGGAGAGAAGGTTTTAAGGGGAAGACAACAATTTATCTGGGCCGTTGAACTTGCAGTTGGCTTTATTTTTTATGGCTCTGAGGCACAGTGCTCAGACTGGAGTGCTACATATGCATAGGTCTACAGCTGTTTCTTAGCCTTCAGTTTTGACAGTCTCACCAGGGATGTCCTGGTGAGCAAGACCACTTTAAACATAAGTATAGCACCATTCTTTTTCTCACTTCTTCTTGATATCTGAGTGCACGGATCCACCTAGCCAGTCAGTTAGTTCTACCTCTCGACTAAGTGGTAGGTCAGACTCTATTACATGCATTCCACCGACAGCCTCTCCCTCCCTGGTCATGCTCAGGCCAAAGGCTCATTTGCTTTGGCCTCAACTCTCAAGCCTTGCCTGTCCTTTCACAGCTTGGCATCCATAGGGCTTTGCTCAATCACAACACAATTTGAATCTGATCTCCTTCACCACATCTCCTGCCACCACTTGCCTGTCCCATCATTCTTTTCTTCTAGCAGTGGCTATTGGAGGCCGGCCGCTCAAACTTGGTTTACTTGCCTTCCCCTGGTCTCCTTTGATCCCAGAAGCCAAGATAGCCATTTAAAACATTCATTTAGCTCTTGTTCTTCCTGTGATCAGGAACCTGCAACGACTCTTGACTTACTTAGCCTAGATGCCGGAGTCCTTAGAGCAGTTTACAAGGCCCTTGTCCCTGGTTACCCTTTGAGCCACAGCTGTCACTGCTGCTGTTCCTGTTACAGCAGTGAAGCTTCATTTGCATCTTTAGAGTTTCTTGATTATCAGACGAGTCCCAGCCTCGTGGCCTCTGTGCTGGATCGTCTCTCATCCTTTATACTCCCCAGATGTCTGCATGAGAAGGTCCCTCCACCCTCCAAGCCCTCATGCACATTTTGAGTTCACAAAAGGTCCATCTTGACTGTTCATCCTGCTCCACATTCCAGCTTTCTGTCCTAGTTCTTGCATTCCTTTTCCTTAGAAACCATCACTGTTCATAAGTCATCTGTCACAGAACTTATTTTTAAAACAACACGCACTATGTATTTTGTGTTTCCTCTCCAGAATAGAAAATGCATGACCAGTGATCTTTCCATCTTTTATCTCATTGCAGAGCTTGCAGTGTTTAGAGTGGTGTCTGGCACATAAACAATAAATGTTTGTTAAAAAGAATTAGTTAGTGCTGTGTTTACTGAGGACTGCTTAGAGTTTGACTCAAAATGGACCTTTAGCGGTGGGGAGGGAAAGCAGCAAGTGAATTACCGGCTCCTGGCATTCGAAGGTGAAGTGAGATTCATTTTCTGCGATCCACGAAGTCCAAGTCACTCTGATAGCTACAACTCCCAGGATGGATTGTCTCCCTGCTACTGTGCAGCCCAAGCCTGTCAGAACTTTCAGGAGAGGAATTCCATTCTGTGAATCCTCACTACACATTTTAATTTGCTGCAGACATATCCTAAATGAGAGCTTTCAGCTTCTGGCTGTCTATTAAATGTGGCAGAAAGAATACACTCTTTGTGTTAATAAAAATATGTGCCAGTCATTTTGTATTAAGGACTGTTTAGGTAATAAAAATGGTCTCATGCCACATAAGATTTGGCAAGCCTACCTTGAATCATAAACCTTACATTTGTCAAGTTTTACATTCCTTGGGAAAGCGATTACCTGCCTGATTATTATTGCATTCATTTCATATTAAATGTATGCATTATTTTTTTCAGGGTGCCAGAATGTGAAAATCATCGACAAGACATTGGTGAGGAAAAATCCTTTGGCTGTTTCCAAGATCTGACAGTGCACAATATTTTCCCATCTGTATTATTTTTTTCCAGCATGTATTACTTGACAAAGAGACACTGTGCAGAGGGTGACCACAGACTGTAACTCCCCACTTCAATACAAAGGGTGTCGTTCTTCTCCGACAAAATAGCGATCCCTTTTCCTTCATTGCTTTTGACTTTTCAATGGGTGTCCTAGGAACCTTTTTAGAAAGAAATGGACTTGCATCCTGGAAATATATTAACTGTTAAAAAGAAAACATTGAAAATGTGTTTAGACAACGTCATCCCCTGGCAGGCTAAAGTGCTGGGGAACAAAAGATATCCTCTGGTAAAATTGGAGGTAGTGTGCTGAAGTAAAAGATAATGACCTCACTGTTTATTAACCTGTCTTATGTTTAGATTTTCTTAAGACAGTGGTTCTTACAGTTTGTGCTGGGCTTTGAAAGACTGGAAGTACCCAGAGAAACATGAGGTTTGGATTTGCCCTGTTGAGAAAATAGCACTCAGTAGAATGAAATAGATGGTGGTAATTTGTGATTTTCTGAGACTTTTCAGTTTTTAACACCCTATTTCTTTGAAGATGGATTTCTAGCCATATATCGAGTGTCTGAGTAGATCTGAATGCTTTGTGGTAGTCACTGCATTTGAAGGGCATGGGTCTAGTCTACTTGGGACAATATGGAATTATTTTCATTTTTGAACTGTCTCCTCATTCTCATTTTGAAGTGTTGATTTCCTAATCCCCCCTGAACCTTTCTTGATTTTTCCGCCTCTCATTTATAGTCACGTTCTGGGTCAAGTACTTATTTTGTGAGGTCCGTGGTGAATAAAGACTTGGAACTCTTGTTCAGAAGGAAGTAAAAAAATGTGCCTTTTCCTTTCATCACAGTAATTTTATTGATTGTCGGTGTCGTCTTTTTTATTTCTTTCTCTTTTTTTCTATTTAATGCTGTTTTTCCTTGGGCATGGGCAGTGATGACACTACAAATGGAAGACTATAAAGTGACTGTGGTTCTCCCTTGTACCTTGCACATATTGTAACCATGTGCAGGACCTGCACAGAGTGGCCGAGCCAGCATCCAAGAGCCCCTTCCAGGGAGGCATGGAGGGATATCAGAAGGGACAATGTGTCATGTTTGGCTCAGCACAAACTCCACTTGTCTCATTGAATGTCACTTACAAGACTCAATTTCAAAGATAAAATTGTTAATGCTTTAAATGCAACAACCAAAGAGCATCAGACCCCAACCATGAGAATTCCTCTGACAACGGAACCCTAGACACTGTGATATGAACAGCATTGGGCTGACAGGATTCGTCCCAAAGAGGGAATTCTGCAATGGAAGCTGTACTTTGGTTTCTGAAGTCATTATGTTCAACTATTATGGAGTGTTGAGTGAAGTTATATTAAAGGATGATTGCTATATTGCTCTGTTATTACATTTATTGTCTTGTGATCTCTTCTGCAAGCTTCTGAATCTCAGATCATTGCTAAGTGATAGCAATGTAAACATAGATTTTTCCTTTTGAAATTATGTCTGTGTTAGATTAAAAAGAAGCCGTTGTTTACTCTGATAAAAATTTTAGTGTAGTCAGCTTTCATCTTTTCCTCCACATGTGAGGAGGAAATGGTATATTCATACCACATCATGCTGTCATTCCTAGTTAACCAGTGAAGAAGTATTCCCAACTGATTAGTAAATACCTTTGTTGTTAGTGAGTAATACTCACTGTGGCTACATTGTTGGATAATGCCATCTTAATATGTTGGTAGTAGTTCAGACACTCCACAAGAAGGATTTACTCAAATTACTACAGCTGCAGATGTGTTAATTACCTGTAATTTTCACAAGCTCAGAACTATGCTACGCAGATTTCTTTTTATGTCTTCAGAGTTAGAGTATGTCTGAAAACCCCACGTTGGATAATTTTTCTATAACTAAAAAGATATAGTTGTCTCCTCTTCTTAAAAGAGAAAGTTGGATCCACTGGAAACAAATAGGATACAGAAATGGTTGGGGCATGGATGGAGTGCTTTGATTACACATCCCTTCCCAGGAGTTCTGCCATTACACTTTGTGATTGTCTTTTCTGTTTCTGAACTTTAAAAAAAAACACATTTAAGTTAAGCTTATTATTGAACAAGTGCAAAAACCCACAAACACTATACACAATTGTGATATACCCTGGAGGTTTTACACACACACACACACACACACACACACACACACACACACACACACATATATACTGTTTAATGTTCATCTTTTCTCTGAGTTTTTGGAAACCCTGGGGGTGGGGAGAAGAAAAAGATGTTTTTTTTAAGGCTGTACACTCGTCTGCTGTGTCACCTAGAGCACATTGTGGCAAGGTGGTGTGCCTTAAACCAGCACCTGTAACAGAACAACTTTCCAAATGTGTTGGGCCTGTCTGCTGTAGCTTCTTATCCAGCTATCTCAATGAGCCAGCTGCTAGGTACGAGCTGTAGGGAGAGGCCATGCGCCCCTAGAAATGCCAGGCACTCTTTAACAATGGTATCTTCCTGGTTTATTTTATGTCTTACTGAGGCAAAACAAATGCCTACAGGGTGCAGTAAAGACCAAGTGGATGGGTGGATGCACTTGATACAACCATAAAGTTCCCTTGTAGATCCTGATGCAGAAATATTCCAGGATTCCTCACCATGCCCTCTGTTTCAGAAATAAACATCACTATGGACTGCTGATGACTGTTGCTGAATACCATGTGACCCAAACCATATGGCATAGGCCTGCGTGTTTGGGGTATTCAGTTCTCTGCATGAGGAACTCTTCATGCCGAATCTACCAGTAGGTAGTTTCTTTTCTTTCTTTCTTTCTTTCTTTCTTTCTTTCTTTCTTTCTTTATTTTTTTAGGTTTTTAGAGACAGGGTTTCTCTGTGTATCGTTGGCTATCCTGGAGTCACTTTGTAGTCCAGGCTGGCCTGGAACTCACTGAGATCCTCTTGCCTCTGCCTCCCGAGTGCTAGGATTAAAGGTGTGCACCACTGTGCCTGGCTCAGTAAGGAGTTTTCTTTACCAGTCTGTAGTGTATCTTGATCACCCTAAAGCTTTACTACAGTACAGTGATCTTTTCTTCCATTGCTATGTGTCAGGTTATTTTCATGTTTTTTTTTCTCCTGGAAGTAGCTTCTGCTTCTCATGAATTCAAATGCAGTATTAGTTTATGCTTTTTCCAGAAAAAGCTATGCGGTTTGAACACTGAGGCAGTCATGTTTTGTGTAGATATGGCCTATCCCTGGTTCAAGGGCGTTACGTCCTCCATCTCTGTAGCATCTTGTCATCATAGCTGTTTGTTTCTCTCATGGCTGAAATAGTTCTTCTACCCTGACACCGAGTTACACCTGGGGCCTGGATAGTTCGGGATGGCTGCCAACAGAAATCTCCAGAATTTCCTTTGCTTAAGCTTGCTTATATTCTGCTACCTGGAAGAGTGTGGGTGTGAAATAAACTTCCTCTCTGCTATCAGGTTTCGGTACCCAGTTCTCAGGCCTGTACACAGTGGGACAGATGCTTCTTAGCGTGCAGTTTGCAAGCTGCATCTGTATCCTAGCTGTGTTATTCATTTGATTGTTTATCTGGCCCAAACCTTGGTGTTTGTGAAAGAGTTTGAAGAGGCTGTGGGGCATTAGGATAGCATGAAAGGAAGTTGTGGCTTGTTCTGAAAGAAGAAGAAAGGATTTTTTCCCTTCTCTGTAAAATCCATAATTTATTTACAATGCATCGTGTTGCATGTGAGTTGCATAGCAACAAAATAAACTGTGTGTTTGAAAATCTGAAGGTTTCATATTACATAATGGTGGAGGACACTCTCTGACCTTGTTCCCCCTTATAGTGTGCGCTATGTCATTTGCCAATTACAGAAAGACTTCAGGGTGACAATTTATTTTGGTAATATGTTAACCCAAGTGATAGAAAGTCATTATTATATGTTTCTATGGTGGGAAGCTTTTATCCATTTTAAAGGATACAATTTACTGCCCTCATCGGAATCTAACTTGCGCAATAGGGCTTGTCTCCCCTCCTTGATTTGACTGCCCATAGATGGCCGAGGAAAGAGAAAGAAAGGTTCCTTCAAACACTCATTTCCTGTTTGCTTTTCTAAGGATAATCTTCTGAACCTAGAAAATGACAGGGTCTAACTGAAAATTTCTCAGATTCCTCTGAAAGTCAGGAAATGGGGATGCTGGGGTTTCCATAAGCAGCATGCCTGGTTTCACTTTTTCCTTTGATTCAGCGGGGTTGGGAGAAAGGCCTTGGCCCAGCTTCCTACCTGTTTTCCTTATTTGAATCATTTATCTTTAGGGCTAGGTTGTTACCCTTTACAGTTAAGCCTGCACTTCTTTCTAACAGTGGTATCTTCTTATTGGTGGAATAGTGTACAGAAATGGCCTTTACATCATACATCCCTATGTATCAGTAACGCTACTTCTCATCCTGCTCGCTCTCTGGCTCTACTTTGATGCACTTAGTTCCTGGATTCACTAGCTAACTGTTAACTGGAAGAATGGCTACATTCTCTGGGCTACTACATGTTTAAATTATTTTCTCAACACTCTCACATGTAAGTGCTAAGATTCTGGGGTTACTATTTTTTCAAATCTTTTATATTGTCTTCAAACATCTAATTCCGTCAAAAGACATAGACTGGCATTGTTAATGTCTTCTCATCCCCAGAACCTGATATGTAGAATGCCATTTCTGTAACTTTGAATTTCAAAATTTCAGCTAGGACTTCATACTTAAAATGTCACAAGATAAGAGTTTTTTAACAAAGCTTTGCCTATCTCATTTTTATTTTTAATTTAAATATATGAGGAGCAACATGGGTATGTCTCATCTTAATTATGAATGTACATTTTGACCCATTATATAAACAGTACTAAAATTGTTCTTTACAAATTGGTGAGCACTTGTTCCATGATGACAAATGTTTCTAGAAACTTCTGGTGAATAGACCAGCCACATGCTGAAAAATTTCCTGGGAAAATTTCTTCCAAGCACAATAACAGATGTGGCAATTGAACACTTGGAGAAGTATCAATGATGGTATACTTCATTTTATTTTATTTTAGCTCATTTAACTTTAAGTAGCCACCTGTAGCTTGTGGGTCAACAGAAAAAGGGTGTAGGACTAGAGGCTGAGGCCCATGCCAGGTACTGGAGAGAAGGAACTGAACATTTTCAAGATTACTGTAAATGGACTTATTCCGCCGTGTGTCTGTCACCGGCAGTCACATGGAATGGTTTCAGTGTAGCTTTTAGACTTATCACAACAGCTATTTCCCATATCACAGGTCTTTAAACCTACAAGAGTAAATAAAATATGACCTATAAGTTATTTGCACATCAAGTATACTAATTAAAATAATACATGCAATGATATTTTAAAATTATTTGGAAGGGAAGTACTGTGTTGATCTAAAGTAGCTTTGGTATTGTTTGTTTCCTTGTTTAAATTTTCTTATTAAGAATTTTAGTTATGATTCATTGGAGATAAAGCAAAAAATATTGTCTAATATTTTTCACCCAGACACTGGAAGGAAATATCATCTTGAGAAAACAATCCTGAACGTTAGATCTCATTGCCTAGGTGTCTGGTAATATCACCAAACGGCAGGATGTGATGACAAACGGTGAGAAATGATGTGTGGGCAAGTTATTATCAAAGAAGGAGCAAGAGGAGTGTGTGGTGTGATGACAGATCTCAGAAGCCCAAGAAGAGTGAAAATGTATCTTAGACAGAAGAGCAAGATCCTGTATGTCAAACAGCAAGGTAGCATCGGGTATGAAGTGGTCCTCTAAGGAATCCTGGCACCTATGTGGTGTCTACACATTTCTTTTAGTTATCTGTTGCTACGATAAAATACCTGAGATAACCAACTTACAGGGAGGGAAGACGTATTGGCTCCTGGCTTTGGAGATTGATGTCCACAGTTACCTTCATGTTGCTTTGTACCTTTGTGAGGTGGAATGTTTTGGGAGAAATACAGCAAAGAGGCTAGACTCCCAACAGCCTCTTCCAAGACTCCATTACTTTCAATATGTAGCTCCATCTCTTAAATGCTGAATTTACTGATGTTGCCACAAAATAACAACTGAGCCTTTTTTTTTTTTTTACCATATATGATTTTGTGGAGCATTAACATTCAAGCCACAACACAGACAATGTAGTTTAAACATTAAAGTGTAGTATGCGACAGTCTTGAAAAATTTTAAAATATGTTTTTAAATATAATCTGTGTCATGGTTTGAGTACCCCTGTGTTAAGTAGTACTTTTAGAAAGCAGTAACAAGGTGAGAAGAAAGTTTTGGAAAAAAACTCCACAGCCGTTTGCCTGAACACTGTTAAAGTTCACTGTTTTCGACATTTCTGAACATACACCCTCAACAGCAGCAATAACCACAGTAGAGAAATAATCAAGACTCAGTAATAAATACAACCTCAATCTATCAAAGAAAAGAAATAAAATGATTTAGTTCATGCAGCTTTTAAATAGGCACGGTTAGGCCAGGCTAGTGTATACAAAAGCCAGAATTAATACATTTGAAAGGCAGCCATTGGATCAGCTGGTGGATTTGTCCACACGACTGCAAAAAAAACAAGTTAGTTGTCCCCGCTCTGCTAAATATACCCCATGCTTTGTTGTCAAGTAAACACAATTTAAATGAAATCCACAGATCCCCCCCCCCCAACCTCATTTTAGATAAATGTTTCTTGGCTGATCTCAGTCTAAGTCTGCTAACAATTTATTCAGGATTATTTGATTGGTCTTCAAGTCTTTTGCCATCCCTTGTCCATCGTGCACCAGGCAGGCAAATGATGGAGAAAATGATGCATGTGTAAACAGAGAAACACGGCAGGAAAGGCCTCTGGGAAGCCAGGCCCTGCCCAGGGTTATGTGGCTCTTCTCAGGAAGGCCTCAACTGCCTCTGCAGGAGCTCAGGACCGAGAGGCCTCTCCCTCCACTGATCATGCTGCGGCACATCTACCCCGAAAGCTCTTCTCCGCTGCTTTAGCGTAAGTGAACGAAAGAAGAGACATTTGAAAAATACTGACTGAAGGTGATATATGGTGAATTGATCTCAACTGCTTAGTCTCTGATAAGTTCCCCAAACACGCACCTTCTTGATGCTGGAAGTTCACAGTCTTCCTGTGCTTCTCCTCTTGTCTAATAAAAGGAAAATGGAAGGAGTGACAGCTTCAATGAGGAGGGAACAGGACTTTACATCATCCAAGAGGTTAATTGTATTTTATCTAATTTCAGAAAGCATTTTATTACTTTTCGAAGAATTTCTGTTATTACTTTCAATACACTTCATGTTCTTGTGACCCTTGACGTTTATGACTGTTGGTCAAAAATCTAACATAAATCACAGATCTTTAGTAGCCTTCCCCAATGTAAGAGTCGGTAGGTTTCCGATTCTATGTTCATCACAGTTGAGTGTTCCTCAGTCTATGAGTTGGGAACAAAAATTACAGATATTAGGATACTGGAAATGTCCATGTTCAGACCCAGGTCACAATATGGAAGCTGTTCAGTGAAATAAATAATTATGTTAGTCATTGGATATCTGACAATAACAGCTGCCAAAACAATATCCAATTAATAAGAACATTATAACAGTTTTACTGGGAGGAAGCCAGGGAGTCCAAGAGTGGCATAGTTGTGTGCATGGTCTTTGATTTTTCTAGAGGTCACTTTGATGCCCTTATATCTCCTTCTGAACATCAGGATCATGTATAATGAGCAGTGGACCAGGAGCTGTCACCCAGGTTTTAGGGCTCTTGATAGTACCCTAATTATTAGGATGAGCTATTCTTTGTATTGTTCCTTGTTGCTTTACTAGTTATGTTTCTATTTCATTAACTTAGTACTTTAAAATCAGAACAGTTGAAGAAAGAACACTGATTTTACACATGATTCTAAAGTGTTATTGTGAAATTGTTTGATTTACAATAAAAGTAGAAATGATACTATAGAAATATTGAAGAGTATGATTTTCTTAAATAAAGATTCCAACATTTAAAAGTCCTTTGATTCTTTAGTAAACATCAGATTGGATGTGATAAGCAACAGAAACTCAACTAAGTGACAAAATTTTGACACTGCTTGGAGCATGTCAGTTGTGTATCCTTATGTCACTCACATGCATGCCTCATGCTGGTCAGATAAAGAATTCTGCAGCCAGATAAGTAGGGCAAAGGTATGCGCTGCCTGGCAGTCCTGCTGGAGTCATCTGAAGATGAGGTGTATAATTAGTAGCTCTTCAGTCCTTCTGAGAAAATTACTTGTATTTAAGCATGATAGATGATACCCCACTGAGATTTAATAACTCTCAGTGATTTGTTAATAAGTCAAGAAAAAGGAGTTAGTGCCTTTAGAAAACCACAAGAGTAGGCAAACCCCCAAGCTGTAGGAATAGCAAGGGGCAGTGGGGTGTGTGGTGATGAGGCTTAAAAGTAGCAATGACGTCCTCTAGAGTGTTGCTTTTGTGTCACAGCCCCGTTGGTCCCCTCGTAGTGAGATGTTCAGCTGCCTACTGTTCCTTGGGTCCATATATTCTGCACTTATTGCCATGGAGTCTCCACTTATTTTTTTTCCCCATCTCCCAGTCAAGACAATGAGGAAAGAGATCTCACCTGGGTCACTTATTTGTTTCTTGACCTGCCACATGCAGTGAGCTACTAGATGTCTATGCAACACTCTGGGTCCTCGGTATTAGGAAGATGGAGTAGCAGAGTTAATGCTGTTTCCAGTGTATGATGACTTTACTGGCAGCAAAACAGTAAATGCTCTATAGGAACAATGAATTTTGTAGTAAAAGTATATCCCATGCAATGTTTTGGACATGCCTTCAAAATATCACTTGTTATGTGAAATTCAAGTTTAACTTGGCACCCTACACTGGTATATGCGTGTGCTAAGCCTGGCAACCCTATCTTTGTACCATTTTATAAACCAACTCCTGTTTTCTGGATATATTTCCATTTAAAAAAAAAAAGAAATTTTGGAAGCATACAGTCAGCCATCTGTATCCGTAGGTTCCGTACCCATGAATTCAACAAGCATAGGTCAGACAAACTTGTGCCTGCATTGAATGTCTTTTTTCCTTGCCTCCACACTGCAGTATAATGACTATAAAGTCCTTGTATTTTATCATGCATTTAATGATCTAGAGATGAGCTTAACTATATCAAAGCTTAAGTGTAGTTCATATGCAAACCTTGTGCCATGCTATCAAAAGGACTAGGAAATCCCCCTCAGGAACAGTCATAGGGGAGGGGAATAAGAGAACAATGGGAGGGAGGGAAGAATGGGAGGATACAAGGGATGGGATAACCATTGAGATGTAACAAGAATAAATTAATTAAAAAAAAAAAAGGACTTGGACACCTGTGCGGTTTTGCTTCTATGGAGGTTCTAGAATCAATTCCCTATTGATATCAAAGGAGGATGCACTTATTCTTTGATGTTCATCTTGTAGTGCCTTGTGAGTGCATCATCCTGGGACAAGTGTGAGATAATGATGTGCAGGAACTGGCTGACATCTCACTAAGTAGTGTTTTTCTTTGTTTGTTCAACCTCCCATCAGTGACACAGAATGAGGTTGTCAATTTAAGGTCATGGAATGGCGGAAACATAGCAAAGCAAGTTTGCTCATTCTTTCCAGTTTACCTTCTGGTTTGCTTTCTTCTTGGCATGCCCAAATTACTCCGATCAATGTGAGGTTGAGTATTGTGGTTTGATGAGGCCTACCTGCTGCTAAGTTGTTTTAAGAAGTTAATTACTTTGCCCAGCCCGTGTTTTTACTATGAAAGCTTTGAATACAGATACAATATAAGTATGGCCTGGGGTTCTGTGGGCATTAAGAGAACTCCAAACTCTTGCCCATTCATCTGCAGTTTTAGAAACTCAGCTAGAAAAGGCACGACGTACCCAAAGTCGGTCAACTGACAGTAGCAGAACCAGTGATAACTGATAAGCTTTAAGACAATAAAAACAAGATTAAGTTATGAGAAATGCATAATCTATTTATGCAAATCCCTGGTATATCTTCCTTAATCAGTCTAAGTAGAAAAATGCATTTCAGGTAAGTATTATGTAAAAAATTACCAACCTTAAAATGGAGTAATTATGTTTTCTACTTTACAATGATGAAGGTACTATGTGAAGCAAGGAAGATACTGGAAGGAAGGTTCTCAAGATCAGCGGAGAGCAAAAGGAATTCATGGAAGAGCTGGAAATAGCTGGCACAATAGAGCCATCAATTCCCAAGGCTACTCTGATGCTGTAAATGGTACTTGTGGTGTGCCTCAAGAGTCCAGGGACTCTTAAAATAGAATCACGTGTACACAGGTTTTAGAGGTCACTGTTCTATCAAGCCACCTTCTTCCTTGACGCCGTGAACGTAACGGGTATTTCAGTGAGATAGTTCTGACATAGTGACCCTATGTGGCGTGGAAAGAGTTTCATAAGATCAATGACAAGCTCTGTCCTCTGTTACTCTTCTGTCGAAATGTTCAGTGCTGGGCGAAGGGTAGAGGGGGAGGCAATGTGTTCTTTTGTTCTGTTTCGTTTTGTGTTTTGTTTTGTTTTGTTTTGTTTTGTTTTGGCCTTTGCTAACTCAATCGCCTTCCCAGCTGTCTCTGGGTATGCATGACAATCCATCATTGCTGTCTCTGAGTAGTTTTCCTACAGGTCATTGCCTGTGACTCTCTCTCTAATGGCTCTTCATCAGCCTCCTTCTGGTAAGGAGCGGAGCCATGGAGAATACAGTTGAATGCTTGCCTCTGGCTCCCATTCTGCTCTTGGCAAGGCCAGACTCCAGGATGGAGACAGAGGCAGGAATCTGGCTATGAGAGTCTGTTCCAGTCAGGTTTCTTGCCAGCTTAGGATCTGGTCCTCATTTGAACACCTGAGACCCTGTTCTTCATCTCTTCGGTTCTGTGGTCGGATATGGCAAATGGCAAAACCTAGAAAAAAGCCCCACAGGGCCCTGAAAGCAAGAGATGCTGATCTGCACTCATGGTTCAAAGCTCGAAGCTCATAGCACAGAACAGTTCCACTGAGCCTTTTCAATGTGTGATGCTTGGAGTTACACTTCCTATAAATGCTCCTTAAGTTCTAGGCTGACCCACTGAACATGTAATACAGGCATTGTTATCCTAGAGACAAGGAAAGACCAAATGTTGAGTTTTAGTTAAACAGCGAGGAGCAAAGTTGAGAGCACAATGTTGTATGTTGACAAACTTGCCCATGTCTATGGAAACACGTTTGCTACTTGTTTACTCATTACTGAATGGCTGGGTTGCGTCCCTGACTTCAACATAGCCTCTTGTTTCCAAAATTTATACCCAACTTTATACTAAAAATTTTTTTTCTGAGCTAGAAGCTGGAAAATTAAGAGCCTATATTAAAAAGCAGTAACCTGTAGGAAATATGCATTAAAGAAAGACTAATTACATCACAGGCCTCTGTCGGGCAGCGCCATCCATTTCCCTCTCCTCCCACTTTGTCTCAGCACCGAGGACCTGTTTGAAGTGCTGTTATTCAGGAACTTTCAACATCCTTTCTGAACACCTGTCTGGATAATTAGCCAAGCAGCAGACAGAGATCAAAGCCATGGCTATTTTCTCTGCTCTTTGAACAAGAAGTGCCCCAGCTATCTGTCTGGAATTTGATATTAAAAAAAAAAAAAAAGACTTTGCCACCATGCCATAGAAAGACCCTGCCACAGCGGCATCCATCCATAGACCCACTATGGCAAGGCAGTTTAAAACTTGGCAGAGCAATTCTTGTTTTTCTTCTTCTTCTTTTAATATACCTAGAGTAACATTAAACAGACACCATTTCTGCTTAGAGCATTAAAGGGGAAACGGGGCTGAGTCTGAAAAAAAAAAAGCTGTCTAGTACGGCAGGGGGAGTTTGTACTGAGAGCTGCACGGAGAAGCTGCCATACTGGGGATGGAGTCGGAGCGACGCAGTATAAGCTTCATTCATAATTTCACAGCTACTAACGTCAGCTGATGAATATTTATGTTACTCCTGGCTTAGACCAGAAAGACAAACAAGGGGGAAGAAAGTTAGGAAAAGGTCGTCTGAACTCTGTGGGTTTTTAACCAACACTTTCCGTGCACGAGCAGTAGTTCTGAATGAAGTCATTCTGCGCAGGGGCCCAGCCTGGGAGAGCAGCCTGTTCATTAGCGCTCTGCCCTGATTGAACCTTGTGCCTTCGTGAGGTCCAGGAAGGGAAACCCTTTTCCTTAAATCAAACACACGGGGTACACAGCCACATTATTTTTATTATTGGGGAGGGGGATTATTGCAAATTGCTCCTTGCTGTATAATAATTTTAATGGTTCAAAGAAAGAGCGAGTGAGTGAAGGAGATCTTTTAAAAATAACTTTTAAAGGAGCAATTCTAGTCTAGATTAATATTTTACAGAGTTGACAGTTTCAGGAAAAAATACTTTAAGCTTGTACGAAGGCAATGAAATCGCTCTGCTAATTATGATAGTTAAGCAAATTGTTTTCTTAAAATGTTCTGGAGTTTTTACTTCAGGAGAATTGTCCCTGATCCCACCGTGAAGAATCGGTCTCACTTGATAAAGTGCAGTTTGCTCATCCCTCCTTGCATTGTGTCCTTTGGCCATTAGTGCCACTTTTGTGCTTTTCCTTCCCCTGTGTCATCCTTGTCACCTCCAGGCTAACCTTGGGCTGTAGAAAAAAAGAAAAGGAAACCCGCTAAGGTGGGAAACACATTCAAAAAGATCATATTTCTATTACTCTTTTGGTGAGGAGAAGGCCGACATGTTTGGCCACAGTGAAACCTTGGAGTTCAGTCCTGGCTTCTTTGGACATTATTTTCAGCGCCACTGTCTAGCACTCATGGTGAGGCCCGTGTCCATAATGGAGGGGGCGGGGCAGAAGCACTTTATCCAGATGAGCATGGAGCCCATGTCATACACTGAGGAACCACTTTTAAGAGACACCAGATGGTAAGGTAGTAATGAGGGACAGTTTGAATCTAAGCAGAATACTGCAAGGAGCCCCTGGGCCAGAGTTCCACCTGCCAGTTTGTTCTAGATTTGAGATAAGCAGGCCAACATGGGAGCAGGGCAGTGGCTTTAAGGAAAACAGCTACTATTGGCTCCTATATTTGAATTTGTTCCCAAGTGGGTGGAACTGTTTTGGGAAGGATTGAAAGGGGCACGTGGGATTTCAATATTTTATTTATTTTTTATTTTTTCTCCTTTATTAATTTATTCTTGTTACATCTCAATAGTTATCCCATCCCTTGTATCCTCCCATTCTTCCCTCCCTCCCATTTTCCCCTTATTCCCCTCCCCTATGACTGTTCCTGAGGGGGATTACCTCCCCCTGCATATGTTCATAGGGTATCAAGTCTCTTCTTGGTAACCTCCTGTCCTTCCTCTGAGTGCCACCAGGTCTCCCCCTCCAGGGGACATGGTCAAAGGTGAGGGATTTCAACATTTTAAAAGCCCACACCAGGCCCAGCATCTCTCTGCTCCCAACTTGCAGATCAGGATGTAGCTCTTAGCTACTGCTCCAGCACCACGTCTCCTCGTCTAAAAAAAACCAATATTTGTAGAAACACTATCTTAAAAATGAAACAGATCAAAAATATGGTTTGGTGTGTGACATTTTAGCCCTCAACTTATCATTGGATTGGGGACTAAGGAAGCATTTACTTACCTAGGCATTTAAGTTAGTGCCTAAGTAGTTTTACATGGATAAGTTTCAGACTTATATGACTAATGAAAGCAACTACCAAAGTTCATAATATAGAAGAAGATCCTGGGTCATAGTGAATGGCCCTTTCTATGATTAGGAAAGTTCTAGAAGTAACAAGGCGGATGCTCCAGGTACTTCACTAGGTCGTTCTTAGGATGTAAACGATGGCTGTTTCTAAAATGACATCTCTCTGAAGTCAGGATGGTCCAATCCCTCATTGCAAAGCTCACAGAGCCATAGCAAGAGAGAAGATGACATTCTTGGGTTTTTGCCCACTTGAGAACAGTCTAGCAGATTTACTTGTTGGGCACTTTGAGGCTGTAACTAGGAGCACACCAATGATGTCATTTCAGGATGAAGGAGTCTGAGGGCTTCCTCCACCGCTTGTGCTATCTGTATTGATTTAGTGGAATAATCACAGATCAGTTAAATCAAGATCAGAATCCTAAAAAACATCTTCACAGAGTTTTTATATTTCCTAAGTATTTTGAGTAGTAAAGTTGGAATTGCAAGGTCCTAGAAAGCTAAAGAGTGGTAATCTTGGCACTGAAATTCTCTATACCAGGCCTAGGGAAAGGGCCCAGTGACTAAAGTGCTTTTACCAGACTCAAGAGAAGGGACCCTTACAAATGCTGGCTGGGGATGGTCGTCAGCCTGGACTCTCAGGCACAGGAAGCAGAGACAGTATTCCCAGCTGACTGGCCAACAAGACTATTGTGTTAGCACATCATCTTTCCGTGTAGGTGACCTTGCTCTTCTAGGTGGTTCCTTGTTTTTTTTTCTGGTCTCTACAACATGATGCATTTATTTATTTTTATCACATAGGAGACATATAAGAAATAATTATTAATAAGTAAAAAAAATCTTAATAGAAACAGAATAAAATACAAGAATAAAAACAGCTATAAATATATGCCTTGGAGCATTTAGTGATTTTTCTCTTCTTGCCTTAGTTGACCCTCACTCCTGGCATGGTAACTCCAGAGTAATTAATATTCTGCCTGTAGGTGGCGGCATCTGAACTCTTTTCCTCGATGCTGATACTCAGCCAGGCTATAGCCCCAGGCAGGTGAGAATGAAATTTGAAGTTGAAAGAGGAAGCAGCAGGGGCTATAGCTGCACTCCACCATTTCTATGACACACTCTGCAGAAAACATTTCTGGAGGCACAGAACATTCTCAGTGTATCCTCAGGGTAGATGTGGGATGTGAACCTGGTCTACCCTCTAGGACACTTAATCATTATCATATGGCTGAAGGACGTTTGTATTACACCAAAAAAAAAATTGGCTGATTAAGATTATTTTTGTACTATTGATACTATCTGCTGATCAATTTTCTCTTTAATGGCTGCATTTTTGCTGTTACATGTAAAATTTCGTAGCTCTAGCCACAGACCACAAAGAATTTTCCTCTTTCTCTTTTCTTTGTGATGTTTCATAGTCACATTTTCACTTAGATAGATATAAGCTATGTATTTAACTTGTATACATGGTATGAGGTTGATATTAAGTCTTACCTGTTTTGTATAATTGTCAAATGCAATGCTTTGAATACCAATGCTTCTCTGTCTAAATGCCTTTAACTCACTGGGGTAGGGAGGGCTGTATTTGCTGGTTAGTTTCTGGCCTCTTTGTTCCGTTCCATTACCTATATATTTGTTCTTGACTATGACTAGAAGGCTCATTATTTTTTTTAATTTGGGCAATGTGAAAGTGGGTTTTTCTCTAAAGATATCCACGGGTCCTTTGCTCCTTTTGTGAATTTTAGTAGCTGCTCTGAGCTCAGCTTCTGCATCAATAGAATACAGAAATTTATGAAGAGTGGTCTAAATCCATTCCTTCCCCCTCACCCCCAACTCCTGTTTCTCAAGGGCTTTGCTGTTCTTTTCAATTCCACTCCTCACTCACGTCCATTCCATGTCTGGTCAATAGGTGGTGCTGTGTAGCAACATATGCACTTGGTGTCTTTGACCTTTTAAAATACAGGATTATGTCATCTGCCAGTTCCATGACTTCTGTCTACGCTGTGAAAAATGATCACTAAATTGTTACTAGAACAACAGTTTCCAAGCCTCTTGCCCTGAGCATCAGAGTCCAGGCTTGAGTGGGCTGCTTAAGTCTCCATACTGTCAAGATTTAAAGGCTGTTCATTAGCCTTTCATTCATTCATAAAGGAGATTTCAAAAGACAGTATAGGGGAGAGAGGAGGCACAGGGGGTGGAAACGAAGAAGAACAAAGTGAGTATAAAAATTGGCATAATGAAACCCATTCCTTTGTATGCTAATGAAAAGAAAAGATGAGGCAAAGAAGGCAATAGGGGGTAGTGGCCTTGAACCTCCACAGTACAGCTCAATGTGACATTTGAGTTGATGATTATTTATCAAAGAGCAGGACCGGGGATGGCTTGAAGAACACAAGGCGCTAGCTAGCCCTGCTGCTCAAAATAAAATTCAAGGTTAGTTTGTTTGTGAATTACTCAAGCCAGCTGGCTGTCCTGGCCCAGTATGACTTTTGTGGTGACAGCTGTTCCTACCAGGGGTTGATGGCTGGGAGTGGTGAGGACGGAGCTGGTGGTTTTGAGATGAGCTGGAAATGGGAGAAGGGGTTGCAAGAGTGGACTCTGGTTTCCTTAAAGAGGAAATCCACAGGTTTCAGATTTTCTCCGCTGAAATCACAGTCTCTGTGGCCGCTCGGAACGCTTTTGCTTTCTGGGCAAGGAGAGGTAGGCATGAGCGGTCAGTTGTTGCTTTTTGTCCCCTCAGGTTATGATTTAATGATGGGTGGTTCCATTCGCAAGAGCTTAGCAACTGTGAGGGTTTCCAGAAAGGGCACTAGATTAGCCTACAACGAATCTACCCTGTACTTCTTTGGCCAGCAGCCTCCAGCGGGCTGTGGGCTCTTGTTTTCTTTCCCTAGTTCCCCAAAGCCAGAAGAAATGTTCCTCTTGGGCTTGGTGGCATCACGCTGGGGTTTCCACGTGTAAATGTTGACAACACTCCAGCCTCAGAGCTTCATGGTGCCACAGGACGATTTCTGAAGTGTGATTCTCAACTCTTCCCTCACAAGACAGAAACTCAAAATAAGACCTTGGAAGCAAAAGGCAGAGAAGAGAGCAATTCATCAAGAGCTCCCCGCTTTGGCATCTCAGTTAATTCCCAAGCGAAGCCCCCATCTGTCTCTGCTCTGTTCACTTCCCTGGCTGACATCTCAGCAAATGGCATTTCCCCATCTTGTTTGTTCAGCTCCAAACTTTGGAACTCTCTCTCACTTCCCTCTGCTACTTCCCTGATCTAGAAAGAAGTGGGTGCTAAAGTACAAGTTCGCTGGGATCCAAGCACTCGCCCTCACCTTCTGGTCCTAGGTGACGTCCTCTCAAGCGTGAGCTGTGACACAGTTTTCTAAGATTTCTCTGGACAAGGCTTGTCTCCACCTCACTTTAATTTCAACATGCCAGGTATAGTGATGCTTTTAATGGCATCATTAAGAGCTAAGTGAGGGCCTGCTTCTTTGCTACCCAGATTTCCATGGGCTAGCTATCCCACTGGAAGGAAGGGGAAAGAACTTTAATGACAGGGGACATCCTATGTGAAAGGCATGCCCCATCCCAGGCCAACATTGTGTTACCTACTGAGGATGCTCTAAGGTTCGGCCATCCTGGTCCCCTGCTTGCTTCTACACCTGCAAGAAGTCTGCCCACCCTCGGATATGGTGGGAAAGGGATACCTGCTTTTCCCTTCAATCATTTCTTCCTTACCTTTACTCACTGCCCCTCTTTCAACGTAGCCTTCCCTGGATGTTGGATTTGAAATGCAGCCTCTGGGCAGGCTGTCTGGGTGTCTGGGTGGGCTGTCATGATGAACAAAAGACATTTGCTCCTAAACCTGAGGAACTGAGTTCAATCCCTGGGTTCCATAGGCCGGGGAAGAGGACTGATTTTTTTTATAAGTTGTCTCTTGGCTTCTACATGTGAAAACACACACACACACACACACACACACACACACACACACACACACACGCACACACACACAGAGAGAGAGAGAGAGAGAGAGAGAGAGAGAGAGAGAGAGAGAGAGAGAGAGAAACACATTCACATGCACCAAACAGATAAACAATTATAATAAGATAAAATATAACCTCTTTAGCATTTTCACACAGTTTTCTGGTATCAATACTTTATTTTAGCTCATATTACAATCTTTTTTTTTTTTTTTTTTTTTTTTTTTTTTTTTTTTGCAAATAAATTCTCTTGCTTAACTTCCCAGATCACAAACCTCCTAGAGCAGGGATTCGGAACCATTTTCTTTGTTACCCCAGTCCCCAAAACTACACCACTCTTGCCATAGGCCAGGCCTTCAATAACTGCGGCTTGTACGGTGTTCTCCACCTAACTTCTGTACTTTGGAGACCTTGGTAGATCTGCCAGAGGAGAGGATTAACCATTGCTTTGATTCCTGAGATGGCTAAGTTCTCTACTTAGCCTGCAGCATAGAACTCAGCACCCTGCTATCACAAGTCAAAGATGCAGTTTCCTGGCCATACTCCCGGAGAATCACTATTCTTTTTTTTAATTTTAATTTTATTAATTTATTCAGATTACAAATAAATTGTTATCCCATCACTTGTATCCTGCCATTCCTCCCTCCCTCCTGCTTTCACCCTACTCCCTTCCCCTAGGTCTAAGACCGAGGAGGACCTCCTCCCCCACATCAAGTCTCATCTTGGTAGCTTGCTTATTCTTTCCTTAAGTGCCATCAGGCTTCTGCACCAAGGGGAGGTGGTCAAACATGGAACACCAGAATTCATGTCAGAGTCAGTCCCCGTTCTCCACATAACTGTGGAGAATGTCCTGTCCATTGACTAGATCAGAGTAGGGGTTCGATATTTACTACTTGTATTGTCCTTGGTTAGTGCAATAGTTTGAGCAGACCCCCCTGGGCTCTGATCTACCTATAATGATGTTCTTCTTGTAGGTTTCTAGGACCTTCTGTGTCCTTCTATTTCCCCACCTCCTATATTTCTCTTATCTAGAGTCTCAGTAGGATGCCCTCACATCTATCTAAATCTCCTGGTAAGTGAAAACTTTCGTGGGACATGCCTTTTGGGCTAGTGCCCAATTATAAGTGAGTATATACCATGTGAGTCTTTCTGCTTCTGGGTTAACAAACAACCAGACAAAGGATAGAGAATCACTATTCTTTTGTGTTAAGTGATTGTAAGTCTTCACTGGCTTTGGAAACACACTGGCCTGGAAAATAGCTTTCTCATTCATTCCACAAAGATGTAGTGAGCGTATTCCATATTCTAGATATTATTCCAAGGAATGGTCCCCGTCTGGATCATCGTACATAGGGAGGCAGATGTGTGATGTTAAACTTGAGCTGCAGCTTAAAGAGTGCCTCTTGGGCATTTATTGCTTTCAGTGACTGCAGGGCAGACAAAGCAAGATGGATCTTGAATGGTTCTGAAGAGCTCTCAGGGGAAATGACTCACAATCATGAGGCGGCAACAGGCAGGTGGACAGGGGACCTTGTAGACACACAGACATCTTGGCTTCTGTGTCTAAGGCAGAGATGAGGCTCTCAATACCTCTTGGAATATTTCACTGTCGTGCTCTAAGGTCATGAGGGAGTAGTTGGGAATCTTTGCTTTCCCAAGTAGCACCTGGCCTCCTTTGCATAACTCTTTCCTGTAATCCTAAGACAATGGATGTCTGGAAAGAAGACAAATATGTTTTGGGTTTCTTTATCCAGATTTCCTTTTAAAATGGCATAATATAAAGATGTCTTTAGTGTAGAGCAACTAAGGATTTTCTTGAATGTTCACATTTCAATAAAAACAGTGCAGCCTTTAAAAATACAAACAAATGGGCAGGCTAGTGAAAACAGCAGAGGGTGACTCTTCTAGGCTTGGAACTTTAATCTTCCTCAATTCCTATCACATGAGGAGGTCTTCATGGCTGGTTTAGAGCAATCACTTCGCCATTTCTATGTTTTTTTTTTCAAGAAACAGTTTCTTTATGTTCCAGGCTGTTCTGGACTCACTTTGTAGACCAGGCTAGCCTTGTACTCACAGAGATCCACCTGCCTCTGTCTCCCAAGTGCTAGGTTTAAAGGCATGTACCACTGTGCTTGGGACCATCTCTAATTTTTAATGTTAGTCTTAGACACCTTTATATATTTATATAAAGTAGTATGCTTTGCCTATTGTTGTTAGCTGCAACCACTAAGTATAGTTAGTGACAACCACTGCCCACATCTCGGTCCCTCAAAACAATACCATGATGCTTCTTGTCCATATTATGTATATTAAGAGAGTGGGGAAATGGGCCTTTTTGCACAGAAGCACCTATTTTATGGCAGTCATTAGAAACACAAGTTCTGAGCCTTTCTAAGCATACCTTTACTGTTTGTCTGGTCTCTTGCAGATGATCAATAAGAAAGAGAATCAAGCAAAGACTCTGTTTTAACACATCTCAAACAATAGGTCATTTATACCTCAGTAGAAGGGACAGATAATACCTAGTTTAGACTACACAGGCCATCTGTTGCTATCATCTGTTGACTTCACTCTGGGGTTAGCCTGCACTGGACATCCTTGATAATACATGTGTAGGTGGGTGACTATGTTTGAACAGAACTTCATTGGCCCACTATGGCTTGTAGGCTGTAGTTAGATGAATTCTGCATTAAGCCCCATGAGGGCATTTTCATTCATATTCCAGTGGCAAAAAACTGTCCTATATCTGTACCTAAAAGCATGGTCGTGGGCTGTAGTTTGATTATGCGCTCAAGAAAAGTGTAGTGACAATGGACACCCTACTGTCTACCTCCACTTTATTCAAAGTAGACATTTTCCATTGTATGAAATCCTGTTACCAGTGTCCTAAGTTCTTTATTTTTCATTCTGTGGGGAGGAGGGCACAACCAGGGTGATTTGCTCAAAATCACTCTGAAGGACATATATGTAAATCAGGTCAGGTGGGAGGCTGTGCTCTGGGCCATGACAAGTATGATCCCAAGCTAGTGACTTCAGTACCGCATGTTGCCACCGTCAATGAGCAGTTATGAGTGGGGCCAAGGATAAAGATCACTTTGTGTTAATTCAATTTTCAAACCAGGCAGGAACGAAGGCTTTTCTCTGTGTTGTTTATCTGCCCAGTCTCCTTGCACAGTTCCTGCAGATAGGGGAGAATCTTGCTCCTGCAAGTGTCTATCCAAATGTATAATTGTCCCAGAAGTAATTCAGTTTGAGGTGAAGGATTTGGTTCCTTGTATCTTCCAAGCCTTCCCATTAAATCTACTGTGGATTCAGAAATAAAGGGCTCTTTCAGCAGTACTGTAAGTTAATCAGGGCAAACATCGACCTAAAAATAAACGTAGGGAAGTCCACCTATGTAGGACTTACAAATAACCACACAGTCCCAGCCTTCCAGCTCCCACGCTCCAGGGGTGTCGTACTACTATGTAATGTGTGAACAATCCTGACCTCCTGCCTGGATTCTGCCCTGGTGACTTGTTTTGGCTTGCTTACTCTGGGGCAAGGATGGTAGCGAGGCTTTATCTAAAATCTCTGCTGTTCCACATGCACGAGACTGCATGAGACAGGTATTAGATGATGAAACAGAGTGCAGTTGGCACTGGTGGCCCAGACCCTGCTCCATAAGCCTGCACTGCACTACCTCCAGATGTTTAAAGAGGCCAGAAGACTCCCAGCTCGGATGAACATAGCTGTCCAGATGACCTGTAGATCTGTGGTGCAGCTAATTGGCAATGTCAATTATATATGATCTTAGTTGTAAGAAACACTTGATCACAATGGCTTGGAAATCAGGCCTTTATTTGTTTTACGTAATAGGAAGGATAAAAGTAGGTACAGAATTGAGGTAGAACTTTGGAGTGACAGTTGACCTAGTGGTCACATCTCATACAACATGGAGGGAGTGTGGCCTTTGTCTTATCATTACTAACTACTATGTTGGAAGATGGCTGGTTTATCTAAACAGTTATAGGTGCTTAAATGTCCTCAGGAAAAGGGGCATCACGAGAGGACCCTTTAAGAGAGAAGGAAAACACTTTCTTGAATTTCCATTTCCCGACTGTCTGCTTATGTGCGCCATTAGACAAAGCCATGCTGCACAGTGGTTTCTTGTGTGGATGCAGTTTAAGAAAGGGAGGTTAGGCACAGGGAGCAAGCGGGTGGTGCCGGAGATGTGCAGGCTGTGCCCATAGAGACCAGTTTTCAGAGAAGGACTCACAGATACACAGCCTTCAGACATGACGAAGAGCTTCTTAGTCAGAAGAGATGGAGCAGGCAGTCTGCTGGGGATGCCCTGAGTACTAAAGGAATTCTGGAAGGAACTTGCCTATTTTAGAGAGCAACACTCCCCCTTGGGGGACCATAAGTGGACAGATGATTTCTAAAATGAATGAAGCTGAGTGGTGACTGAGCAAGGCACCAGTGCTTATCCTAAGATCTGTAGTTTAGAGTTTTTCTAGGCCTGGAAAAGGCAGTTCCTATGACATCAGTATTTCTTTATATCCCATTGATGGCCATTTATCACATAGTCATCTTTCTAACAGGGATGACTCAAAGGTCCTACTGGGACCAGTTGGGGGAACTTGTACTTACCACTTCTCCTTTGGTTTCAGTTTTCTTCTAAATAATGCTAGAAGCGTCACCCAGTTACTCGGAAAAACCACGTGTCTGATTCACACTGTCTTTGAACATGAGATTTCCTACATCTATTAAGTTGCAAAGGCTGATTATTCTTATCTTGGTAATGGCTCATTTGTTTGTCCCACTGTATGGACAAGGACAAGCTTCACTTATGCCTCAAAGAGCAAGTGCAGGACCTAACATCTTGGTTTTTTGGGGGTGGGTATGCTGACATCCATCTTTCAGTGTGGCTTTTTTGAGAGTGCTCTTCACCAGCCACTGCCCATTGTTGCTCTGTATCTCTTTTTATCACCTTCCCTTAGAGCAGAGGCTCTCAACTAGTGGTTTGCAATTCCTTTCACAAGGGTTGCCTAAAATCACCAGAAAACAGAGATATTTATATTATCATTTGTGACAGTAGCAAAATTACAGTTATGAAGTAGCAACAAAAATAATTTTATGGTTGAGGGTCACTACAACATGACGAACTGTCTTAAGGGGTAGCAACATTAGGGAGGTTGAGAATCCCTACCTCAGGGAGACATCACAGCTAGATCTGGTTGTGAAAGTTGCAATCTGTGTCTCCTGCCCTTTCTTGTTTGTGATCCAAGTTATCATTTGTCTGCCTCTTGTCATTCTTAAAACTCAACAAATTTTTGTGGTTAATTATGTAATCATTTTTTAATTATCTTATTTATTTTCTTTATGTAGCCATTACCATCCTGTGAAAACTGATGGAGTGGCACACTGTAGATTTTCAGTGACTGTTTCCCTTTTATAAAATTTAAGTAAATATGGAATGTAAGGAGAAGAGAGACATTAGCTAGCACTAATGACAGCTTTTATGCTGTTATGTCACTGAGTGAGACAGGTGATAGCTAATGTGTTTGCATTTTCTGATCATCCCAATAATTGACATTTTATTCTCACTTTGCCATCATTGAAAAGAATGGCTTCCTCTTACTAACTCAAAGGTACAGTGAAGATTTACTTGCTTCTTGTGGGAGGTGAGTAAAATAACAAGCTGCTAGAAGCCGTGGGGAGATTTGCACTCCCTAGCCGGCTTTCAGGCAGTCATATCTCAAGGCTTACTTGCCAGTTGCTTTGGGCCATCTGTTTCAACAGGAACTCTCAGTTACCGTTTCTCACTCTTAGAGAGGTGGATCTTGTAACATCTGTCTCAGTTCATACTGCGTGAGAAGCCTGTAAATGGACACTTTTCTGGAGGTCGCTACACTCCCAAGGTTCAAAGCCTGGCTTCTATATGTGGTACCCAGAGTCTTAATGAGCCTCAGTAACATTATGCATCACAGAAGACTACCTATGCTTTACCAATATCCCTGAAATGAAGCTAAGGTACATATTTCCTAGAAGACTCCTGTGCCTACTCAAGTCATGTCCATCCCAGCAGTGGATACTCCAGACAAAGGCACAGCAGGTCCCGAGGGCAGTCCATCTCTGCAAGAAGAGTTCATCCTCACCTGCACATACGCTAGAGACATTTTGAACTACTCCTATGGGACACACTGGAGATGTAGCCAGGAAGAATGATCTCATAGTGTTAAGCTTGAAAATGAACTCAGAGAATTTCACTTAAAACTGAAAACTAGTAAGATGGTCACTGTTGTCTGGGATGAAATTCCTGTTAGTTTTCACTCTTTAAAAAAAGAATTTATTTATTATTATGTATATAGTGTTCTGTCTGCACGAACATTTGCAAGCCAGAAGAGGGCATCAGGTCGCAGTATAGATGGTTGAGCCACCATGTGGTTGCTGGGAATTGAACTCAGGACCTCTGGAAGATCAGGCAGCGCTCTTAACCACTGAGCCATCTCTCCAGCCCCAGTTTTCACTTCTTACATAATTTCTTTGTATGTAAGAGAAAAGACTCAGTAGAGAAACAAAATGGATGCACAGAAAATTGGATTCACCAAAGGCAGCAGAGACTTTTGTAACTTTGAAAAGGTTAGGCAGAAACATGAAAGCTAGAGCTACGCACAGGTCGCCAACCTGCATGGCCTTCCACACTTGGAAAATTCTTATCAAACCAATAGTTTTTAAAGTTTAATATTTCAACCATGACAGGAAACAGAAGCAACCAGTTCTGACCCCAAGATATTATCCTGATCTCTTGGTACCTAGGCAGAATAGGATGAGCTCAGGGCCACTTAGAGTCCCAACTACCTGCTTCCCGGGTTTTGTTAGTCCTTGTTTGACACTAAACATACCTCAGTGTGGACTTCTGGGTGGAAATACATTTTATATTTTTTCACTCGTGAGGAATGCTAGCTAAGAAAGAGAGAAATAGGATATGACTCTACTCACATGTAGTATATTTCTTTATATTTTTATTATATTTATTTTATTCATAATTAATTAATTTATATTCTGTCTTGAACCCAGGTGCTACATGAGAGACTTTGCAGGGTTCTTCTTTTAGAGTGACTCTGAGGTACAGTCTTAGGGAAGGTATACTCCCAGCTTCTAAGAAATCCACAGGTCACAGGAAGCAATCCCCAGGGTTCTGTAGTGCGAGCCTGCACTCGAATGAAAGCTGTGGCTGTTAGTTTCAGGCTTGAGAGACTGAATGTGTGAAGGAGAGATAAACATGATTTTTGTTTAGATCACAAGTGGGGCATGATAAAAAGACTTGTGAGAGAGCAGGTGATGCTTATCACCTTAGAAGTCGAACCACCTTGTGGGGGAGATTGGTTGTTAACCAGATGAAAAACATCCTTGACCAAATTCTGAGAGGAGGTATAAATGTGAACCAAAAACAGGAGGCAGGGCCTTTGGAGATATGGGATAGATTTGGCTGTTCATCGCTCCACTTCGACATGCTCCTATGGAGAGCCGCCTGAGGGAAGGCTTCAGGGATCCGGGCTCCAGCTGAGGTTCTGGGTTCTGGTGGCTCTAAGTTCCAGCAGAAGAAATCCTGCTGATTACACCAGGAGAATTATTCCTCAGAACTGATATCCTTATGGTTTTATTATTGTCTTCTTTAATCTTCTTTTCCTATTATTTATGTTAGTCAGGTTATAAGTGAGGTACTCTTGGTTAATAAGTTTGTAATAAAATATATTTGTTAAGAAAAGTGAGCCTACAAATGTGTGCCATGCCCATCTTAAAGAGTGCCATGAGTGACATGAAAAGAACCCATTCTGACGGGAGAAGGAGGGGGAGCTCACTCGGATGGCTCACTGCTTTGGTAAACTTTTCTCTTGAGCCACAACCATTAGTGGGTCATCATCAGCTAAGTGTGAGTAAGAGGCCATTGGATTTGCAGCCCTTCTGCTTCATGTGGCCAGTGAGCTGCCTTGACTGGGAAAATTTCCCGTTTCCAGCTGAATGAGTGGGGAATGATACACAGGCCTCAGTTACAATGATGGAAAAGCAAATAGCGGCCAAGGGTGAGTAACAGCCATTAAAAGGGCTAAGTAACAGTTAACATTGTTCCCTATGACTGCAAGTGTGATGCGTCCTTGTGACGAAGAAGCAAGGTGGAATTTACTGTGTGAGACATAGATTGGCAATATATCAGTTATGGTTTAGGGATCCAATGTTTATATAATATGTATGATTTTATTGTATACATAATCCTACCTATAATTCCCACAGAAACTTGACTGCCACCTGCTCTAAAGGAGCTTTTTTGTATTACTCTGGTGGCATTTTATTTAGTGCCATTATTTTAACATACATATCTCGCCTCCATATTGTTATACAATTGCTATACAATGTGTAGCTGCTCAACTGAAAACATGCCCCGCATTTTACTGGCACACACCCAACCGATGCAATTTACGAACAATTTGCTAAATGAAGATGTTCCGATACAGTGTCACAGCACAATTTTCAAATATGGAAACGCAAAGCAATGTGTGTGACTTTTATTATTTTTAAGGCGTAGTAAGGGAAAGCAGCACCAGGATCTAAACCGTGATGTAATGTGACAGTCTGCGTTGGTGTAGTTCCCTGTGTGCCATGGCTAGGAGTCACCGCTATTCATTCTCTTCAAATTGACATCCAGCCCTGTAGCATCTGAAGATGGTCAGAAAGCGTTCATTCTGTATTATTCTCAAGATGTGAATAGATTTTCCTGATGGCTTTGTGTCACTTCATTCATTCATTCATTCATTCATTCATTCATTCATTCATTCACCATGCATCCATCCATCCATCCATGAATCCATTCAATGTCTTGGTGGGTTGTTATAAGGTGTTATGAGAGGCGAGCATGTGTAGGTGACTATGAGAGTCCTGTTGACTGTCTGAGATGAGTTCTTAGGTGGGGAATGGAAGGGACTAAAGGAACTTCAGGTCACTTGGAGAATGCCTATAAGATCTGCACAACTCATTCTGTATGAGACCAGAAAGTTTGCCTGGCTTCTTCTTTCTGGCTAAGAAACTCACTAGCAAGCCTAAGGGTGACACTTGGGGATGAAAGGCCAGGTTTCTGTTCTTCCCAGAGAGCACAGAGCACAAAGATTCTCAGAAAGCAGGGAAAACTATTTATGGAATCTGGAAGTGTGAACAAAACCCCAGGGTACCAGGAAGGGTTGAGATTGGGAGATGAAGCTGGAAATAGAAAATGTAGATTTAACTGATAACTCAATGCAAAGAGGAGTGAGGGGCTAGTCCTGAGTTTTAAAGAAAAGAGAGCTAATAACCATTGTGCTTAAGATCATTCTAAATATATATATATATTCTATAATGGGGTTCCATTCAAATGTTGAGACAGCAGATAAGAGTTAGAAGAGAAAGTCAAGCCCTCACCAGCAGTCTATTTTGAATAGTCAATTAGCTTGTTTATGGAAGGTGATGCTTTTTCCTCCTTTATGATTTTCCCAAACACTGCCCCCTTCTCTTCCTTTTCTTTATTTGTATCTTCCTTTTTCTCCAGCTGTGTCTTTTCTTTCCTCCCCACTTTTCTTTTTCTTTATAAGTCCATTTCTATTCAATTTACTGGTCTAGGAAGCACCTGTTGCCTGGATAAGTCCAACGATCCCTTGAGTAGAATCAGAGTGCTCCTGGCCTGTGCTCTCATTCTCATGAGACTGCTGGACAAGCAGTGACACAGTCTTATTCTTTGATTTTTTTCTTATAATCAACTTCCAGAAAACCATGACATCATCTTATGCAAGGTCAAACACAACTGCACAGCTTAGTGCTTCATAACTATGACACCCGAGTCCAATCTTTTTAAATGTCTCTACACTGCAAAGCTTTTGGTCCCATTTTCAAAGCATTTCTAGGGCACCTCCCAGGGTGAATTATTTCCACAGATGGTTAATTTGGTAAATTTATCCCAACCTGTGCTGATTTCATTCTAGGGAATGAATACTTTCTGAACATGCTATGTTTTCCTCAGTGAACTAGAGGAGTCTTTCTATGTCAATTTTAATAATCTTTTTTTTTTTTTGGTTCTACGTATGTGTGCACATGGGCATGCATGGTGGACAGAGGTCTGCATTGACTGCCTTCTTTAATCACTCTCTATCTTCGTTATTTGGGACAGGTCTCTCACTGAACCTGGAACTTACTGGTTTGGCTAGCCTGGCCAGAACACTCCAGGGATCATTTGTCTCCACATCCTGGTGCTGAAATCACAGAGTCACACTGCCTCTCTTGAGCTTTTCCTATGGGTGCTGTGGGTTCGACTCCCATGATTGTACTTGTGTGACTGTCATAGTACCAGATGGCCTTGCCCCCTAGCCTCGATTTTGCTTTCCACAGGCCACTGGAAATACCAGTTCACTTAGACAGGGTAGTCCACCCTATGTGCCTGCAGAAGTGTACGACGATTAAGGCTATTTATATTAATGTGTGGAATGGTTGCTCACTTACCCATCCAGATTTAGTGTTCACTTCAAAGTGGGGGGATTGTCAACCAAAGTGAATCTCAAGTTAGATAACATTAAGGGACAAACACTGGCCACCTTGGCAGGGAGTTGTTAGACCTGTTATACCTGCTATACTTAAAATAAAATCATTGTTATTCTTGCAGTAAGTTGAGAGTAATTCTGGGCTAGTGTAAAGCAGTGGCCTCATGGTATCAAGGCTGCAAAATAGTTGTCCATATCCTAACTAATTTCACTTGCACATCCATGAAATAAGGAGGTAAGGCTAGACTGGAGTTGGGATGAAGGTGAGAGAGGGAAAGCACAAAGCTCCTATTACTATCAGAACATCCCGTTTTAATATAAAGTGAAGGTAAACCCAATTTAATGGGCCAGAAACTGAATATAGATTAAACACATTCATAGTATGTAACAAACACAGGTCAAACTAAGCCAAACCACAGCAACATAGCATTTACACATGCAGAGCAGCATACAGTAATAAAGTGCCTTTCTCGACTTACCTTCAGCACCCACAATCCTCTTTATTTCTTACAGATAATCAGGGCTCACTTCTTGTATAGCTTTCACAAATGTTCTTAGGAAAAAAGGAAGGAAGGAAAGAAGGAAAGAAAGAAAGACTGGAAGATGCTGTGGTTACTTTGCTAATCCAAAGCAGGATTAAAGCCCAGACTCTTTGGAAAGGGGAACTAAAGGATGCTTACCAGGCATCGCAGCATCCTCTCTCAGATGCTGCTGCTAATGTGAGTGGGCTGCAGACTCCAAGCCTCTGCTTTTTGGATTTGACTCCAAATGTGAACAGTCAAGGTAGACAGGTTTAGTGGACTGTAGTGAGTCTGGATGAGGAGGATGCTGGTGATGTGATAAACATATCTCACAGTGTGGAGAAGTGAGTGCATTGTGGCCCAGGATGAATGGTCCCTTGTGTACAGTGATCCCGAGAAGGACGAATTGCACATAAACACATCCCAGTTTAGTCACAGCCAACACACACACACACACACACACACACACACACACACACACACTGCAGGTATTTGATTACGAGCAAAATATCATCCACACTGCAGTCCGTGTGTGTGTGTGTGTGTGTGTGTGTGTGTGTGTGTGTGTGTGTGTGTCATGAAGGTGCAGGTGCCTGAGAAAGTCAGTGGGTTTGGATCCTCTGGGGCTGGGGTTTGTAAGCCACACCAAGTGAGTGCTGAGAACCAAACCCAGGTTCTCTGGAAGAGTAGTGCACGCTCTTAATGGCTGAGTCATTTCTTCAGCCCCAAGGACACATTTTGCAACTGGCGCTGTCTTAGCATTACCTCTAGTTCCAGACACTCAATTTCCTTCTTTTTCTGGGATATAAAATAGTGAGAAATTTAAAGGTTAGGCTTTTGCACTGGTTTGAAGAACAATATTTGTCTCTAGTGAAGAGTCGCTTATGAGGATGCAAAGAAATGAGTCCTCAGCTAACAGTCATGGAAAGGGTCCTCACTACTATGAACAACTAATGAGCTTATTTTAGAAATAAAGTAAAATGCTCATTCCCTGTGTTTTAATAAAATTGGGGTGTTCTGCAAGTCATACATATAGAGTTACACTGTGATGTTTACTCCCCAGCATTCAGAATGGAGAGGATACTATATTCTATGTTCTGTTAATTTGCAGGTATTGTTTAAAACCACCTTCACAGAACTATACACTCTAGGAAAGATCATGCAATGCTTTATATATATGTATACATATATTATATATATATATTTAAATTAACAGGTAACACTGGGTGCTTGTATCCTCTCTAACATGATATTTTGAGGACTATAAACACCCTGGAATGATTCTGTTTAGATAATGAACAAATGCATTACCTCACACTATAATTTTATGGTAAAAGTACATAAAAACACCCTCTAAAAATTTCAAGAATATAACACAGATGTTACTCAATATATAGATAGTGCTGTTTCCAGAGAAACACATCATGAAGTGTGAATGCTTTCCCCAGCTCAACTGAGCCTGTTTAGATGTGCTCAGAGCACTTGCATTAGTCTACAGTGAGGGAAAATCCACCTGTACAACGTTTGGTTCATGTCAGGCACTGAATATTGCATGCGATTCTTACGTATTGCACTGAAAGTGAGAAGCAAACCAATTGTATGGATATTCACTATAAAAACACAACTAATGTGTATTTAAGTTCAGTTTTTACTGAGATTTATAAATGGATTCTGATAGAATTTCATTCTTTTTGTGGATGAAGAGTTTCCTGTTGTGCATACCCACATTTTCTTTGTTTCATTTCTCATTGGAGGGCCCTTAGGCTGGCTTATATTTTAGCTATTCTCTAGAGTGCTGTTGTAAACATGAAAATTTAGGTATCTTTTTGATTTGCTGACTTCTTTTGCTTTGGGTGAATACACATTGCTAGGTAATGTAGTCATTCTACTTGCAATCTGGGGAGCCCCATGCTGCTTGGTTTCAACTTTATATAGGCATGAAGAGTGAGCCAGTGTTCCCTACACTCTACACTTTTGCCAGCTCTTATCTTTTGTCTTTTTGAGTGATAGCTACTCTAGCTGGGGTGTGGTGCTATCTGTAGTGGTTTTGAGTCACCAGTATTTCCCTGGTGACTGGCAACCCAGAGTACTTTCTATATACTTGTTAATCATTTCTTTGCCTCCTTTTGAGTAATGGCCATTCAGGCCCATTTTGGAATCATCTTTCACCATGGAGCTGTTTGGACTCATTGCATAGTCACACCATGAATCCTAGTGTGGTGGGCTGAATCTTTTATCCTGTATGTTTACTATAGGAGGGACACCGATCATCTAAATCCATGGATCTTGAGCAGTTCAATTCGCTAAATACAGCCCATGTTCCTGTTAAGTCTTTAAGAGGTTAAAAGTCTCGTGACTAAAACAGCATGAGAGTCTTTTCTTGTTTGCTTACTTGAAATAATCAACACGAAAAACAAAACAAAACAACATGATGGAAAGAAGAGTTTTAAGACATTAACTATCAGATAACACAAAACGGTGAGAGTAGAGATATAGCAAGTGCAAGTAGAAGAACTGTAATTGTCCAGCTTGCTATGGCATTACAGTTTAAAGGCTGTGGTTGAGGAAAGGAGAGCGTGGTTGGAGGCTGGTGGACACTGAGTAAGGGAGGCCAAAGTGTTCAAAGGGCAGAGTACTGCAGAAGAGAGGCACGTGTCTTTGTCAGACATTCACCTGGATGCATGTGGTACCTTGACTTACATTGAACACCACATAGTTTACTGTGATTCATGAGCATTCAGGACTTTTATCTGAAAAAGCCTTTGGAATGTAACACATTTTTTTCTTCTCATTTTCACATAAGAGTATTCATGACCCTGAAACAGATGCTGAGACTCACAGCCAAACATTGGGCAATGCATAGGGGGTCCTATAGAAAAGTGGGGGGAAGGAGAAAAGGCCCTGGAGGTGACATGAGCCTCACATGAAGACCAACAGAGTCAACTAACTAGGGCCCAGAGGGGCCTGCTTAGATGTAAGCACCAATGAAGGACACTGCCTAGACCCTCCACGAAGCTGTAGCTGATGGGTACCTCAGGATTCACATGGGTCCCCTAATAAGAGGAGCTGAGGGCTCTCTCTCACACGGACTGTCTTGCTAGCTTTTCAATTGCTTCCCACTGGCAAGATCGTCTTGCCAGGCCACAGGAAAAGAGGACACGCTCAGCCTATTTTACAAAATAGAATAAAAAATAAATAAAACTTTTGTGCTCATGCTAAAAAAAAGGTATTTATGAGTTATTACCATGAAAGATGAGTGTGATTCCTTATTGATGCTCAATTTGACAGCTGCTTTAGGATCTGTAGGACTTTGGGCCTTCAGTTCTGCCGTCTCAGAATGGCCTGAGCAGTCCTTTAACCATCCTAATGGAGAAAAAGCATTGTGAGAAGGGCAGGACCTGGAGGCTCAGAGGAAGGCGGGAAAGATTAGGAAATGGTGGACAGTTGTCATATCAAAGTGATGCTGAATGTGAGGCGTGGAGCAAAGACTGGACAATATTCTCCTCCTGTCTTAAAGATGTCTCTTTGGATTGGTTCCCTGTATTTGCCAGTGGAAGAGAACCAAAGAGAAGGTTTTAAACCTTGTACTGAAAATCTGTGCCCTCTTCAACAGCTCAAAAATGGAAATAAAGAATGCATTTTAGTTCTCTTGCAAAGAGCTCCTCATGACGTAGCTCAGGATAGCCTCGCAATCACAATGATCACACTGTCTTTACAGTTCTGGGATTGCAGGCATGCATCACCACATGGTTCTTATTTTTGCATGAACTTTGTTCATGTAGCTCTGCAGCATTTTTATAAGGCTGAATCCAGAGAGCTACATAACAGGATATATAGTCTTCATGAAATGTGGTTTATCTGGTATGGGACTATGGAAAATGCTTAACTCTGCCTTGAGTACCACATTTAGCCAGAGAAGGACTCATGATGAGTACTCAAATTCTCAGGGCTTTCTTTTTTTCCTTTTCCTCCCTCCCTCCCTCCCTCCCTCCCTGCCTCCCTCCCTCCCTCCCTCCCTGCTTCCCTCCCTCCCTGCCTCCCTCCCTCCATCCATCCATCCCTCCACCTCTTCCTTCCCCTCTCTCTTTCCCTAACATTTATTTTATTTTATGTGTATGAGCACTTTGCATGTTATTTTACATGTGTACCTGATGTCTGCAGAGGTCAAAAGAGGGTGTCAGCCTGCTGGAACTGGTGTCACAGATGACTGTGAGCCACGGTGATGAGGGTACTGGGAACCGAACCCATGTGTCGGCGCCGCACCGTCCAGCGGAAATAAGATGCCAACAACCAGACTTCTTCCCGAGACCTTTACTCAGGATTAAGCTCAGTGGGAATGCCCCGAAGAAGGGAAGGGCCAAGCTTAAGTACAACTCAAGGGCCAATCAGCTCATGCCAGGTGCCACCTCCTCATAGGTCCGTGTCAGAGCAGGACTGCTCGTCATCAGATCACCAGTTACTCTTGCACAGCCTTTTGCCATATAAGGACTTGTTTATCTTAGAGAGTGCTTGCTTTTGGGATGGCGGAAGGCAGAAGCCTGCGCCATGTTAAGGCGTGGCACCTCACAGCTCTCCACACCCATGTCCTCTGCAAGAGCCACACACGCTCTTGACTCTCCAGCCCCAGCTATCTCTCTTTCTCTGTGTGTCATATTTCATCAAACTTGTCGCTCTCCGTTCTTTGAGTTCATGATGCTCTCCTTCGGAGTTTCCTATTTCCTAACAGAGCTGGCTACTGAAACATTGATTTCTTCTACCTCTTCACAGTCATAAACCAAATCTGTCAGAGTAGAGCTGTGGGATGCAAACATCGAGACCCAAAGCTTGGCTGTGTTAGTCTAAGGTCATTCCGTCCACAGAAAGCTTGGCATTTGGAAATTTCAGTGGACACGTGGCCTGAGATTGGAGGGTATATCCCTTTTGTACCAACTGCGAAGTGAGGAATGGTGGACTTAATGTAATAAGCGGTTATGAATGTGTTTTCCTCTCTGCCCTGGAAATTTGGATGTAAAATCATCTTATATTAAGGTTGGAATCTATTTTCCAACACCCTTTGCACACAGGTGGGGCACTATTAACCATTATATATATTAATAATTCAGTGTTATCTCTCATAACTAATATTGAGTTGAGGAGCAGATCTATAGCTGCTCATATCTGAAATAAACAAAGAGCCAGTGTCTGTTAAAATAGCTCAATTCATTAAAAACTGTATGCATTTTTAATATGGGAAATACAGCTGCTTTGTAGGGCTCTCTCAGACAGCGAGAGAAGTTATTTTATGCATTGAGCATTGACAAGTTTTAATTTTTTAAGAAGAACCTTTTTCAAATATTTTAGCAGTCTTACTGTTCTCTCTCTCTCTCTCTCTCTCTCTCTCTCTCTCTCTCTCTCTCTCTCTCTCTCTCTCTCTCCCTCTCTTTCTTTTTCCATAAATCAGTTGGTCACAGACTCCCTTCTGGAGGTCAAGCTCTTGATTGGCTGCAGGACCCTGGTCTCAGCAATCACAAGGCACCATGTGATGGCACAGGCAACAAAAACAGAGGGAACCTTGGGTAGGAAACAGGCTAAGGCTCTGGCTGGGGAGGGAGTTGTGCCACATGCTAGAAGTGAAACTGAGGAAGCTGAAGGTGAGGTGGCTGAGAGCCAGTGAGAGGAAAATGATGTTTGGAGATTGTGTCAAAGACAGAACTGAGACACCGAGGAATGTTGGGGTGGGCCCAGGTGAGATAGACATTTTCTGTCGAGCTCTATGTGCAGAGAACCTGCCAAACCTCAGTCCTAAACTTGAGTACCAGGTTGGTTAAAGGAAAATCTATGAAGGAGGTCAGGATCTCTTCCAAGATTCTGCCATGATTTTCAACACTCCAGTCTTTTGGCAGATTTTCTCCATGCAGGTGTTCAGACCCCACATTCCCTTCCCCTGAACTGTAGGGTCACCCACATTGTAGCAATCAGTGAAGAACTGTTGCAAGCCAAACTTTCCTCTCTGAAATCTGGCTCCTCCTCCTGGTTTGCTTGTTCCCTGCTGGAGTTAATTTGACAGCTGATTGGGTGTCAAGGACTGTTGATTTTTGTCCCCCATCTCTCTGGTCACATCTTCGCTCTTCCTAACAAAACCAAGTGGAAATTCTACTGGGTTTAGAGCAAAGAAGCTTTCCCCTGATTCATTCAGATGGAAGCCGTGGGGAAGGGGAACCTTGAGAGTTGCTGTATTTTAGGAATAATACAATAAGGGTGAGTATTGCTAAAGAGAAGTGTCCATTAGACACTGGAAGGAGAATAGGAGCAACTCGTGCCAGGTAGGATGGAAGCTTGACCAGAGATGGCTTAGGTGGATAACACAGAACATTTAAAGGATTTGGTGGATGGCTGAGGCATTTCCGTGGACTGTTTTTCCTAAACCATGGTTTCAGCTAATGCATTTCTCCGGGATGGCTTTTCTTTTTTTCTTCTACTCTGTGACTGCGACCCAGCCTCCATTCTGCCAATGTTACATGTCTGGGATGGAAGAGGTTGCTTAGGTGTCAGCCAAGACACTCCCTCTGCTTGGAGGAGACGGAGCTGCCAGCCTGACTTTCAGTTTCCTGCCAGCTTAAGGCACTTATGACTCAGATTCAAGCAAAACAGTGAACTGAAGCAAGAGGCAAGGGAGGAAACCAAAGCTCTGATGAAGGCTTTAGGGTCAAATAGCATCACTGAGCATCTCACTTAGGGGCACCCAACCCCATCCCATTTGAGGCTGCATGGTCCTGTGTGTGTTCATTGCTTTGGTGGGTTTTTTTTTTTTTTTTGCTTTTCATAGACATATTCTGCTTGAGTTGGAAATCTGAGGCTCACTTACCTTCCTACAGGAAAGCTTCTCTCAGAAGCCAACACCACTCTCGAGCATCTCTTAGGTTCTTTGACAGCAGGAAAGTCCTCACCAGATATTATGACTCAGCGAGGGTGTCCCCTTGTTTCTTGTTTCCATTCCTCACAGAGAGAAGTGTTAGGGGAAGACTATGGACATTTCTTGGGAATAACACTGAAACCCAGATGCTGTGTTTCAAAGTCCTCTGCGGTTTCAGTAGCTTACTGGATATTGCTTTAGTGGCTGAGCTATTGCCAATGTTGACTTGCTGGTCATAGGAAAGCCAAACTCTATCCCTGAGGTAAAGAAGGTATTGGATGAATTAAAGAGCTTGATGGTGTCTTTACTTTCCCTTTTCCATTACTTATGAATAAGCCTTCATTCCCCACCACCTTTCAGTTTTCTTCCTTCCTTCCTTCTTTTCTTTTCTTTCTTTTCTTTCTTTCTTTCTTTCTTTCTTTCTTTCTTTCTTTCTTTCTTTCTTTCTTTCTGTGTTTTTGAGACATGATCTCTCTGTGTAGTCTTGGCTGCCCTGGACTTGCTTTGTAGACCAGGCTGGCCTTGAACTCACAGAGATTAGTTACCTTTCTTTGAGTAAACCTTAGCCACTTCCCTCTCAGAGCCTTTACTTCTGTGAATTGGGGATAAACCCAAACATTTTTGCATGTTTCATTTTAGTTTGGATCTTAGGTGTTGCCAGCCCCTGTGTTAAAAGTTTAGTCCTCTGCTTTGGTACTATTAGAAAGTGGTATAAAGCTGAACAGGAAATGTCCAGTGGGGAAGGACTTCAGGATATTGGGAGAAATTCCTTATAGGGCACTGTGAAACAACAGGTTCTTCTTATATTTTGATCCTGCCTGAAAGATGTGCAGTTTTACTCTATGACATTGTACACCATGATAAGTTTCTTCAACACAGACCTCCTAAAAAAAACTATGAGTCCATATAAACTGTTTTTCTTTACAAGTTGATGTGTCTCAGATGTTTTTCAAAGTAACAGAAAAGTTACAAGCACAGAGCTCAGTCAAAAATGCTTGTATTGTAGATAATTTGTAGTGCGACACCATATCTGAGTACATATGGTATGCACAATCTTTTAATACATGTCAATACATGGCATTAAATTTGAGGAAATATTAAGTGTTTCATCATTATACAGATAAGACCAGCTGTCTCGGTGCCCTTTGGAAGTAGTGTTGCTCTGCATCCAGCTTGAGGTTTTGGTCTTATGTCACCAGGTACATTTCTCTTCATACTAGCTGGATGGCTCTACCTGATCCTCCAAGTCAGCTTAATTGCTCTTCTCTTTTAGACATTTTCCCAAACATCTATCTAGTTCAAAATGTAATTAAAAGCCAAGTCAATATCATCAATCAATAATCTTTATTGCAAGGGGAACAAAGGACAGTAATTAGGAGGAAATGAAAGTGATAAACTATCAAGCAATAAGCTATACAAGAAGAAGAAGAGCTTGGTTATGTGGTAATCCTTTGGAAAGGATGGCCATAGGAGTTCTACATGAGACCAATCCTACTATTTGGAGAGGCTCAAAATACAGACTCAGTGTACTCTGCAGCCAGGAAACTCTATTTCCTTCCTTCTGGGGTTGGATCATATTTTCATTCTTAGCAGTGACAGACACACAAGAAGTCAAGTTTCGACAGATGCAGTGAAAGTAGAATAACTCAGAGGAACTAAATGATAGCTCCAGTTTATCTCCACTGTTCTAGATTTTCTGTGCGTGTGGCCTTTCCTCACTGGTGCCCATAATCTAAACTGCTTGAGGCAGGTTCTCAAGGTTAAGTCTCCAGTGATAGAAGGCTGCCCATCATTTTTGTCAGACATGTTTGCCTGTCCTTTCAAATCTTTACATGGCACTTTGAACAATGATTAGAAGGTAGCCTCTTCTGCCTCTTTAAAATAACACTGCACACCTCAAATGGATGATCTGCAAGCTTGAAGGAAGTCCCCCACTAGCCTATAATGAACTTTCTGCAAGATGCTGAAAATCAATATTGTATACTGTTCTGTCACTATCAGCTTGTCAGTAAATATTGTTGGCTAATAATCAATCTATGACATTTGTGGACTATTTGAATTTCCTTTGTCCAGGATATGTAATCTGCAGCTTCACTAGTGTTTCAGAATGACTGGTAGAAATTTCCCAGAAACCTTCACAACAAGAAAAAAGATTGTGAGACAAAGGCTAGAAAATTGAAGAGGGACACAGGGTTTTCATTTACTTAAAAAAATACAAGTTAATAATTTATATACTGTTATGATGTAAAGTACTTCAGACATATTGATACAAAACAGGTCTTGTGTTTCATAGATTAAATTAAGGGTTGAGAATTTTGATTATTTTATTCAAACTCAAACAGAGGGTGACCAAACAGGACAAGAATCTACATCTTTTAATTTCCAGGCAAATGGAAACCACTCTGTTAAACCATCGTGTAATTCTAGAGTGTAATTGAAGACATAGTTTCTGAATTTTTGTACCTTACGATGGGTTTCCAGGATCTAACAGAACAATAGACACTACCATTAGGCAATTTCATTTTTGTTGGCAAACAATTATGTCAGGAGTTCTTTGTGTTCATTATAATGGTGAGTGCTGAAATGGACTTTGTCGTGGTTGCCATGGAGCTAGACAAAAATTTCAACATAAGCTGCATGAAGCCATCGGCGTAACCACTCCAGATGCTCTTTCCAAGGTAAAGCATGTGGCGATGGTGACTCCTGGGAAGGATTCATCACTTTGAACTTTGAGCATCCAAGTTATAATGCCATTCTTTCTTTCTTTCTTTATCTATCTATCTATTTATTTATTTACTTTATTTTTTTATTCTGGGCTGGGCATGGTTTGGAAACAGTGTATGGTTAATTGGTTGATACTATGAAGGCAAAAGATACAGTCTTATTTTACATTTTCCATCATCCATATAGTTCCTCTGCCTCTCCCATCTCTCTTCTTTCTGTTGAAATGAAACTCGGGTCCACTGGAAACATATATGTTTCCTCTGTGTGCCATACTCTAGCCCTTCAAATCACTTTCACAGCAACTGAAGAATATATTTTCTTTGTGTTTAACTATGAATTAACTAAAGAAATACCAGTTTTAAATATTTTGGGAAAATACTAAAATACGTTTAAGAATAAGCGTCAGGACCTGGAGAGATGGCTCAATGATTAAGAGCACTGGCTGTTCTTCCAGCAGACCTGAATTAGATTCCCAGCACACACAAAGTTGCTCACATCAGACTTTACCTCCACTTCCATGGGATCTGATTCCATATTCTGGACTCTTGAAACACCAGGCACACATGTGGTACATAGATATAAACACAGGCAAGAAACTTATACACATTAATAAGTAATAATAAGAACAATAATATTAATTACAAAAAGAATCACAGAGTTTATTTCATGATCATACAAAGTTGGTCCATTTTAGGTACTTGAATGACTTTTGTAATAAAATTTTAATTTTGAAAAAGTAAGTTTGGTTAGCAATGAGCCACATTATAAGTATCCTCTTGTAGATATTTTGTGTCCTTTGAATTGTTTTCAGTATTTTGCTTTTTCCCCCCGGTGAACACTTTTCTTAATAATTATAAGCAGTTGAGTAAATAACTTTATTCATTGTCTTGTTACTAACCTGGGAACAATACTAGTCAAAACATCTCAGTGATTTTTACCTTAAGCAGGTGCTACCTCATGGAAGTCAGGAAGATCCTTCAGTTGCTTTAAGTGACAGGTGAGAATTCCACGTACTCACCGAGCTGCGCACACTCCAGAGAACTAGAACCTCGAGGGAAGATCTACTCCCAGGCAGCTAATTAGACTACAGATAGAATTTCATGCTCTAAGCACATTTGATTTCTTGTGTCCCAAAGACCTGAATAACAGAGTTAATTGAAGAATCATAGCTCTGTAAACTACCAACATGTAAACAGAATTCCACCAGGCATGAGTCATTTAAGTACTACAAGCATTATGTCCTGTGTGTTTTGTAACAATTCTAAAAGACTACCAATTTGAGCAATATTTAGTCTGGTTGGTAAGGTTTAACTGTATTTTGTGGTATTTAGAATTTGGGGTTGATATAACTCACTGCGCGCATGCGCACGCACACGCGCGTGTACACACACACATACACACTGCTTGCTTAAAATAAATGCCCTTTAATATATTATGAATTTTTTCCTTTCAGTGTTTTTCTTTCTCTCCATGGAACCACCTTATAATCTAAAATAGTTTGGAGGAGGGCTTTCCATCATGAAAGCAAATGAAATGGAAAGAATAAGAACAATAGAATTCTCTGATTATTATAAACTATTAGAGAAAACTAATTTAGTCCTTCAAATAAGCACAAGATTAAAGGGGAGAGATGAAAAGTGCTTGGCGGTCTTTCTTATTTTCCTATACACGTCTGTATCCTGGATACCCATGGACTGGCAACAGGGTCATCTACTGGGAGCCTGTTAGAAACGCAGAATCTCTGTTCCCACACAGAGCTCAGAATTTGCATTTAACAAGATCCCCAGGTAACTCCAGTGCATGTTGAATGTTGAGCACCGAGCATATGCAGAGCTTGCTTTCCTTTCAGTGCCCGTGGAGCTATAGACTTTTCCTGACTACGTGAATAAATCAAGATGCTCCTCCCCTACCTATGGGAGCAGAAATAGGGGATCTGAAGGCATCCATCCAGATGGCTAAGAAAAGTGGCTCCTGAACATCCGCCAAGTCTTCCAGGGGTCAGATGTGCATTAACACCCCATGCTAAGGTTATTTATTAATTTGTTTTTCACAAGAGGCAAGGTCAGGGTCATTATAAACAGAGGGAAATTATTTGCTCATGTCAAATTACACTCGTTTCTGGTGAAAATTAATTTTCCCTTTGAAGAAGTGTGTTCGCTTCCCAGGGAATCATAGAAAGGATGAAAAGCCTCACTCCAGTTAACAGTCCAAGATCGATTAAAATATTATATCTTCCTGCCTGGTCTTTGAATGGAGTTGATGCCTATGCTTTGCGGGCTGTGTCCGAGCCTGATGCCTTTCTATTTATGGCATGGTCACTAAAATTAATTCTTCCTGTTTAATAATTTTACATTTTGGTGACCATGTTAATTGAAGAGTACCGACCACATACTTTCTGGGAATAACAAATAGATAACAGTGGCATTTGCCTTCAGTTTTTAAGATGTGGGCTGTGAATGTGTCGAAATACCAGGGAAAGGAAGTGGCTTACCTCCTGTGTCTTCAACTGACTTGACTCACACTTGAGGTTGGGGTGGTCCCCAGGATTTCCACAAAAAAAGAGGAAGGAGAGGCTTTATCATGAACACACAGTCTCTTGAGAGGGCACTTGTTCAGTGAACACTGAGATGATCAGGTCAAGCAGAAGGACCACTCAGGAGCTGACCAAGGAAGAGAAGTCAGAAAACACCACCTGGGTGGGTCTTCCTTGGATTCTTGGCTTTCATCCTTTCTGCATGATAGACTGCCCTGAGAAGATTTTCAAATACCTGGTTCTCATGTTATCGCTCATTAATGGGCACTAAAGAAAAAGGCTCACAAAGATGACAGCAAGTGTACGGGGGAAGGTTGATCAGGAGAGGGCAGATCATGGGTACCAAAACACAAGTGGGCAGTAATTCATTCTGTGACATAGGAACACCAGACAGATGTGGTGGAGAACAGTTAATTATACATTTCAAGCTGACTAGAAGAGTAGGGTTCCAAGGTTCACAGCACAGAGAAACAATTCTACTTTAGGAGGCAGGGATGGTAATTTTCCTTATTAAATCCTCACATACTGTACCCGTATACTCAGTTACAACATTACCCACAAATAAGTAAAGGTAAATGTAACTGAAAAATAAAGTGAAAGAAATCCTGCACTGTCGATGCCGCCCCCGACCAGCAGGAAAGACACCAACACCGGGAACTCTTCTTGCCGCAGTTTATTCAGGAACCTGGTCTACCGGAGTGACCCCAGGAAAAGCTCCCACAGAACATTTATAGTGTGCCTGGTCCTATCAGAGACTGCCACGTTGTCGCTCTTGGTTGGTGCGTTCGGATCACGCCACCTCACGCTATGCCTTGTTCGGATCATGCCACCTCACGCTATGCCTTCAGGCATGCGCATAAGGGGCTTGTTCAAAGGCGCACTGCGCATGCGCATTAAGGGGAGCATTGCGCATGCGCATAAGGGGCACATTGCGCATGCGCATAAGGGGTGCATTGCGCCGGGGAAGCAGCAGGGGGCGCTGCTATCTGTGGCTCTCCACACTGCACCACACTCAACATTTCTTTAGAGTAGCTGCAAGCCCTGGGCTCTGTTATAGGTACTGTAAGAACATCTTCAAGACAGTGGGCAGGGTCGACAATACAACCTGGGATAAACAGAAGGCTTCAAACAGAATAACCAGTTAAGGGGTTCCATGGAGATGTTTAGATAAGGAGAAAATAAAACAAAATAATGTAATAACTCAAGCCCTTTCACTCATTAAATATATATATATATATATATATATATATATATATATGTATATGTATTATTACTAGTAAAGTGGTTACACTCTATAAGAAATACCAGAAAACAAAATTTATTCTACAAGTCTGAGCTATGAAAATGATGTGTGGTCTTTCAATATAACAGTGAAACCTTAAAATGGTGTCCTTATTTTAAGGTTTTAGGATTATATTTTGATATTTTAAAAGTATACAATAAAGTCATTATTATATATGTTAAAAAGCACTGATTTTTGTCTGAAGATAAAGTTGTTCATTTTTTAAAAATGTAATACAACATTTTAGGATGTGTTATTGTACATGTGACTTAAAGCCTTTGGAAGATAATTTACATATTCTAGGAGTTAGCCTACCTCCATACAAATTTATGATTTCTCATATTTATAAATTCTAAAGCATGCAACATCTCATGGATTAAAATGCTTCTTAATTATTTTACTTTTATCTGTGCATCTGATGACATTTTGGCAAGAATGTCATGCTTAGTGGATTGGACATTGAGGCTATTTATACTTGTGGCCTTAAACGCTCGCCTGCTGTAAGGAACTCTGTAGCCTTCTAATGGGACTGGGATAATAGAACTTTAGAGTTGAGGGTGCATAGATGGTGTTCACATTCACGTGTTCAAATAGTATGAAAATTATTATTTTATGATCTTACTTAACTATACATGTATGTATGCATGTGTGTGTGCATGCATTTGTGTGTGTGTTTCTGGAGTTAGGTCACACTGGGTGGTGATACTCCCCCAAGAGTCATGAACTATCAAAGAAAACTTGTAGTTCCAGACATGGGAAATCTCCCTTTAAATTGTTGGTTAGGGGAAAGTAAGAATCTCCCAAAGCAAGATGATCTGTTACCATTGCCTTGGGCTGCCTTCTGGAATACGAACTTGCCTATTGCTGAAGACACCAAACACTTCAGACATAGGATGTGGAGGAATCTAGCTGGGACTGACCTGGAAGCCTTCTCCACAAGGCCTGGCTCTCACAGTATCTGGAAGTGCTAAGCAAGTAGTAAAGCCTATGAACCACAATGACCAGTCAAAAAAGTTACAATCAATGGCTCAATAGTGTCCATTGTATCTTGGGAGTAACTAACATGTGTCCACTGGATTTAAGTAGCACTCAATGGAAGGAAATTCATGGTACTGTAAACCTAGACAAGTACCCTTGATTAGAGAAAATATAGACTCTAGATAAGGACCTAATATTACCATTTCCTAAACCAATGTAAGTTTTAACAGAATTCTAAATATGTATTCTTATACCGGCAGATTAGTGTAACTTTCATCTGTCACCAATATGGCTTCTTTATGCAACAGATAGAGGCTATTACAGAGAGCAGCACTTGATTAAATCTACAGAATACCTGACCACAGGGTGTCCAGACCCAATTCATATATCTACAACATAATGTCTACACCCAAGACTACATGAACATCATGGAAGAAGGGGAGAGCTCAGGAAGATTGTAAAAATCACAGGACCAGGATTCTTCCTGGAGATAAAGTGCCTTAGACACTACAGGAAAAATATATCTATGATGTATCAACAATATGGCTGTCTGAATAAGGCAGAATAATGACATTGGCATGCTGACATGGTTAGGGAAATTATGCAAAGTTTTGCTTTTGAGCTAAAGACCTGAAGGTTGTTAGTGGCTGCTAACAGAGGAAGAATAAGTTCAAGTATAGGTTTTAAAACCCCAAGTGGTTAGCTCTAGATATAGGAACATATGAGCAATGCTAAATAGACTCAGTAAGATATATCTATATCTATATATCTCCACATGTATGTGTATGACAGTAGTATGTCAACAGTATAGTAATAAAAGATGTCAGGCATTTGGAAGGGAGGAGTTGGAGAGGAGGGTGGGAAAGTGATGTGGCTGCAATAGTTATGTATGCAGCACACAAAAATAAAATAAAATTTAAAAGCCAAACAACAAAAAATCTTGACATGACAAACCCAAGAATAAAGATGATCTCAACTACCAGAGACACACTGGGCAGAAACCAATGAAATGACATAAACCAGAACCAAATTTCAGGTTCTGCTTAGGTTCAGAAGTCAGCTGCATGAGAGTGAGCTGGCTTGGCCACACCACAGATGGCAAAACTCTGGGATTTCCATTTGATAGAAGCCATAACATTAGTCAATAGCATAATGTGGCTGTTAGAAAAGTAGCCTAGTATAGTCTTAGGTTGCATTTATGAAATGGACATTTATGAAAAGCACAGTGGAAACAATGGAAAAGACAAATTAGCTGAATCCTACGTTAGGGAAATGACCTTGAGAATGATGCTGTAAATTTCTTGTATTTGTGTGTCAGCCCTTCTCTAACTTTCTGAGGATTCTCAGAGGAAGGACCATTGAATTCCCAATACTATCTTTTGTGGAAAATTGGGAGGCACAGAGTAAAAGCCTTCCTGTGAGAAATGGCGAGGGGTGAACTTGCAGAGGGCTCCTCTCTGATTACAATTCAGACAATGCTACCTAGAATGTTGATTTGAAGGCAGAGAGTGAGAAATTTACTCTGACATGAAGAACATAATAGCATATTAAGCCCTTTGCATGCGTATATGTGTATTCATGCCCACATGTGTGCATACATGCGTGCATATGTGAGCATGCTTGCAGGAGATCATTTATTTAGAAATCTAAATGATCACCTCAAAATGAAAACATGAATTGGAAAATATTTCAGTTACCCACATGGAATAACAAAATGTTCAAAATGTGCGAGGTTAAAATACTGTTGTTTTTCTCATAGTTTAAAGTGTCAGGAATTCAGAGAGGCTGCCTGGAAGAGTCCCACTTGGAATGCATGCCACCTCACGCTTACAGACTGTAGCCCTGTTAAGGCCCCACTGGGTTGGATGTTCAAGGTGGCTCTTTCACCTGGCTGTAGGCTTTGCTGACCATTGGCTTGGAGCTGCCAATCACAGCAAGGTCATATGATCTTCTTCTGCGCTGTCAGCTTCCCCATAACATGATAGTATCCAAGCAGTTGGGCTTTTAGCCCAGGGATATGAAAGCATATTGGAGAGGTCCTGTTAGCCCCATGATGCAGCCTCAGAGACATATTGGTCCTCTCCCCCGTAACAGTCTTTTGCAAAGGAGCCAGATGCTCCAGAAGATGCATAGACGGCATAGACTCCAATTTTGATGGAATGGACGTCCAACATTTCTAGACGTTACACAAGAAGGTAATTCACTGAAATCTACAAAGACAAAGAATGTCATGGCGAGGAGTCAGATCTTTAAATGTACCCAGTAAACTATAGAAAAGGAGGATTAAACATAACCAAATTTCTAAAGACAATGCTTTAAATCTAAAGTAGCACACTTTCCTTAATCACTGAAGTACAAGTCATCTAACTTTAACCATTTTATCCATGCATATAACGCCACACAACACGCAGTTACTTTAGAAGAGGACGTAGGATGTAACTATAGCATCAGGCCCTTCTGATTATAGCCCAAGAGCTATCTTAGCAAGTGCTTCTGGGAAGGTTTAGGTTTCTTGTGATCTGGGCAAAGTGACAGGCACCTGTAATCCCAGGGAGCTGAGGCGAGAGATTGATTGAGAGCTCCCTCCCTCTCTCCCTCCGTCTCTCTCTCTCCTCCTTTTATTACAGTATAATTAACACCTATTACTATTTAATAAATACTTGTGTTCTCTTGGTGAAAACTATTATTTTGGTCTCTTTGGATAATTTATTTTAAAGACTAAAACCTTTATATACCAAGAAAATATTCAATTAATGCTTGGAAATGAAAACACATCAGCAACAAAATTTCTAGCACAGATACCTCCTGAAATATCCTCAAATGTGGGCATCCTGATTTTGTAAATTGTACTGGATGATAGCAACATTTTTAAATGAAATTGAGAATGTTAATATCTCGCTCTGTATATTTTGGACCAACGGCAGGATTTTCTTGAAATTATTATCTGGCCTGTGATATAAAAGCATTTTACTTTGACTTAAGCACATCATTTATATTAGGGTTAGGGATATGGTTAGGGCCAGGGTTAGTGTTAGGATTAGGGATAGGGTTAGGGTTAGGGTTAGGGGTAGGGGTAGAGGTAGGGGTAGGGGTAGGGGTAGAGGTAGGGGTAGAGGTAGGGGTAGAGGTAGGGGTAGGGATAGGGTTAGAGTTAGGGCTAAGGTCAGGGCTAAGGTTAGGATTAGGGTTAGGGTTAGGCTTAGGGATAATTTTAGAGTTAGGGCCAGGGTTAATGTTAGGCTTAGGGTTAGTTTTAGGTCCAGGCATGGTGTTAGGGTTAGGATGATTGTCTGAAGATGTTGGAAGTTATAAATCTGTGAGGCTCTGAACCAGACAGAGTGATTACTCAAGGACACTGAGCTTCTGTGGCCATGTGTTGAGGCATGCATACATGTGAGCAGTACAGTTGTTTTAGGGCTTCTATGCAGTGCTTTGGGTATAACTAGATACTGAAAATGAAATGAAACTGATTTATTCACTAAGCATGGAAATATTGGAATGTTGTTTTTTCTCATCTAGGGATTTATGCATCTTCACACAGAAAAATGATCAAAAATTATCAGAGTCTCAGTCTCAGGAACCATCAGAGGGCATAAGCAACTGCATTGTTTCCTGTCTGTACATTCTAAAAGCCTCAGTTCAGACCTAAGTACCATTCTTGTTTTCTGTTATATTTTGAAGTGCTCTTTGGATTCTCCTGATGATAACTCATTCTGCATAAAGCTTAGCTTAATGATTCTCAGCGTTCCTAATGCTGCGACCTTTGGAAGTTTGTCAAATTGTGGTGACCTTAAACTATAAAATTATTTTTGTTGCTACTTCATAACTGTAATGTTGTTAATATTATGAATTGCGATGTATATACTCATATATAGGATATTTTATATGGGATGCCTGTGAATGAGCCATTTGATCCCTCACGGGGCCACGACCCACCGGCTGAGAATGACTGCCTTAGCTATTTCTGTTATGGTGACTGGACTTTAGCCTTTTATTTTCTGCTCGTGGTAGTATCTGGTTTCTGACCCAGCAGCCTGGTCAGTGTTGAGTCCTTGTAAGGTGCCTGTCTACCCTCTCCCAAGCTCATTGCAGTTCTACTGAAACTTAAGTGAGGGCTATGGCTTCCCATAGCTTATTCTTCCTCACTTGAGAAAGAATAACAGTGTTTTTAAACAGTATTTCCTGAGAATTTATATTAATTTTTGTTTGCTATGAGAAAATGCTCAAGATTATTTAACTCAAATAGCTCATAAGGAGGAAAATGCTTTAGCTCATAGTTTTGGGTCCGTGGTCACTTGATGCCGTAGCTTTTGGGCCTGTGATTAGGCAGAACATTGCCTGGTAGAAGCAGGTCACAGAGGAAAGCTGCTGACTTCATGGTGCCTGGAAAGCAAGAGAACTGGAGGACTGGAATTCCAAAAATCCCTTTTAGGGATCACCCGAAATGGCCCAACTTCCTGCCACTAGGCCTCAGTGCCTTAAAAGTTTATCCCGTCAAGTATGGGGCAGAAGACCTGTGAGACCAGGAAAGCTGACCTGGAGCAAGAGTGAGGTTGAGATGTGTCTAAACTCTGAAAATCTTATCTAGAGACCAGCAGGACTAAGGGCCACCCCCTTCTTGTTCTGGGCCTGCACGCATGTGGCCTTACAACCACCAGCTCTGCAGCCCTGGGGGTAGTGATGTAGCGTGGTAGCCAGGTTTCCGGTTAAAGCTTTCTATTTCTTTATAAGGACATGTCCAGCTAACACCTGGAATTTCTCTTTATGCAAATGAGGTATTCCAAGCACCTCAGGCCCTGCCAATGATGTGCACTCACCCTGAAAACCCCTAGCCAATCCCCAAAGTTTATATACCCCTTATTCATCTTAAAAAAGAGAGCTGTTTCACTGAAAATTGTTCTAGAGAAGGCTGTTTCTCTTAGCACCCGCTGCCTGGCTAAGCTTCATTCCTTACAGTCCAGCCTGATATGCAAAGGCATCTGGACACGCCCAGGGCAGAAGCTGACCAGGCTGGCACTCAAATAATACCACAAGGGGTAAACAGCTCTTAGCATATAGTCCAAACTATAACAGCAATTAAGGGTTTGTTTGAACTAATCAGATTTCAGTTTTCCCCATTTCCATGACAACTTGCCATTTCCTTTATTTGTTCTGCACTGACTCCAAGTGTCAGTTCTGTTCAAGTTGATTAGTGCTTTCTGGGAGTCATTACAGAATATCGTACAGAATTCCTGGACGTCGCTTTCGTGATGCAGGACAACTAACGGTCTACTGATGTCTCCTAAGAGGAGGCAATGTATCAAAAAAGCCTTCTAGTGAAGAAGATAATCAACTATTTGACGAATAGCCTTCAAGTTTTCTCATTTCTTATTTTGCATGCATACATGTAGATATCTGTGTGGGGGTTGGCATATATACTCATGAATATGGAGACCAGATGAAGATATTGGGTATTCTCTTTGCCTTATCCCCTTTAAACACGGTCTTTCCCTGTCCCCAAGCTTTACCTTCCCCCCCATCACCCAGCTAACAAGCCCCTGAGGTCCCATCCTTCCTATCTCAGCTCAACAGTGATGGGGTTACAGGTGTGTGTGTGTGTGTGTGTGTGTGTGTGTGTGTGTGTGTGTGTGTGTGTGTGCATTTGGCTTTTTAAAATGGTCACTGAGAATCTGTACCTAGGACCTCATGTTTGTCAAACAAGCTCTTTTACCCTCTTAGACATCGCCCCGGGGCTGTTCTTATATATTTTTAGTTTAATTTTATATCAGATACTACTTCAATTGATTAGATTCATTTATAGTTTGAAATTAAACAGCCAAAAATAAGAATTCTTTTTGTCACAAAAGTTATGCTGTCAGAACTGTCTCCTGGAGTCTAAAGTGTTGTGACAAGTCATGAAAATTAAAATGGAAGCCAATTAGAGCTCCAGGGGTGGGCATTCATAAATAATAATTCTGATAAGCAAAATGATGCCTGTTGGGTTTTCTAAGGAGACTCTTTTCTCATTATTTAACCTTCTTCTTTTAAAATAAGAAAACCAAACTTAATTCTAACAAGCCTTGTGTAATAAACCTTGCACGGTACACAGGACCCCCTCCTTCACTGACAGGGAGTGAGGCTGAGTTTGGGGTAACCTAATTATGTCAGATATGTCAAGCCATCCAGGTATAGTTTGGACCAGGGATTGCCATCGTTGGCAAGGTCCAGTCAAACAGATTGTTGTTGTTGTTGTTGGAAGCTGAGAGTTGGCCAGAGTCTTTGTGCCAAGTGTTTTCCAGACAAGTCAGACAAGTTTCTAGATTTCCAGTGATGAAGACAGTTGAGCTCGGAAGCCTGTTTTCAAGGCTTCATGCCGTCTTACTGTGACATCAGTGACATTTTTGTTGCATTACCCCCATCTTTTCCTGGCAGTTATCGCTTTTCTATGAGCACAGCCAGAAGGATGTCAAAAGGAGGATGCAGTGCAGATTCTCATGATGTCATTCCCGCTTCATGAGTTTGGGTATTTGTGTGGACTCTAGAATTTCTATGTGGAACATACTTGGCTTCTTCAGGTGGGGAACTTGCTATATCTTTGCCCCTGGAAAGCATGCTACGGATCCAGACCCAGAGCTGTGAGGCAGCTCAAGGCTAGCGTCATCAAAAGATGACAACCAATGTTTAACCTGTTCTTAGCAGTTAATGGAAGTGGGAACACAGTAGTTAGAACGTTCCAGTGATGTGAAGTAATAATTTCAAGAAAACCATGCCAATAGTATTTTTTTTATTATTTTTAGAACATCATTGTCCACTCCCTCCAACTTCTTCAATGCCCCTGCTGTCTTTATTTTTTCTTTGATATTTCTCTCTCTCTCTCTCTCTCTCTCACACACACACACACACACACACACAAACACACACACACAGACAGACAGACAGACACACATACATACAGCCAAATTCATAAATACAGTTTGCTGTGTCCACTCAGTGTTGCTCCTGTGTGTGTATTTAAGGCTGAGCACTTGGCATTGGATAGCTAATTAGGAGCCCATTCCTGGGACAGGCTGATGCTCACTCTCTCAGTAATCGTTAATGATAATATATCTTCATCTAGGAGCAAAGACTTGTGAGATTTCTTTCCCTGTACACATTGTCATGTCAATTGATTCAGTGTTGTTTTGGTAGCCATGTTGTTGAGGTTTCATGGCTAGAACATCCATGTCTTATATGTTGGGCACAATCTAGCAATAGTCACCCTGGTCCTCTGGCTTTTAAAATATTTTTGCCCCATTGTTAATAATATTCTCTGAGCATAGGTTTAGGGATTATTCTGTAGATGAACCAATTAGGTCTGGTCAGTTCTTTATTTTTTGAATGTTTATGCCTTTCAATAACGGTCTCTATTTGTTGCAAAGCAACAACAACAGCAACAACAAAAACAACAACTTTTTAAGGAGAGATAAGACCTACCTTTGTTAGACTGGACCTGAACCCAGAATCAAACCCTAAGGTGAGGCCTTGGAGGTAGAATGTGGCACAGTGGGCTTTAAGTCAATTGAATAGACAGGACTAGCTCACAGAATGTGCAGCCACGACTGAGCCTGCGGGTGGGGAATGGTGAGGGAAGGATGGATCAGGCTTCCTTGTTTATATATTACTTCTAAAGATTCAGAAAATACTTTTTGAGATAGAAACTATTGTTAAATAATTATATTCTTCTACCATTTAAAAGTTAATAAGCACTTCTTAGGTAAACATCTTGTGGGTTAATCTACATAGAAGTACATTGCTTATAGGCTAAAGATAGATTGTTTCTAACAAGTCTCTCTCTACTCAGCCACATTAGACATGAAGTTAGTTTGTTTAATAAATATCTCAGCCATCTAACATCAGGACATCTTGAAGAGTGTCTGCCATGATTGTTTTTAAAGTCATATGACTAATTTTAACCTTTTGGCATTTGTCCTTATGATAGTGATAATATTCTATACAAAGACTGCTTCCAGAGCTGTATGGAATAGCCCCAGCTCACGGGGGTATGAGGAGAAAAAGATATGTTCTGGTTTAAGCTATGGTGGTGTTACAGTTACTTGCTGTCACAGCGTGGCCTCTGCTAGCCTGACTGATTTCCTCTGTTGCACTCTGTATTCCTTTGGTTTCCTTGGGTAACTGTAGAAACCATGATGTTTGGCCTTTTTACATCTTTCACAGATAAACATTTGGTTAGTTCTCATTCTTTTTCTCCCACTCTCTTTCCCTCTTTGCTTCCTTCCCCAGCATGCTCACCATGACAAGGTCTCATGCGTAACTCACACTGGCCTGATTCTACTGTTTCAGCCTCCTGAGAGCTGACTTTCAGCACAAGCTGCGAACTTTACGGCTCACAGTAACTCAGGAAAATGTGTCACAATTCTGCATCTTCTCAGCTTATCCTTATTGTTGGCATCTTTCCCTGCCTTTGAATAATTTTTGGCTCTTGTCATAACTTCAGCATTACTTTATTGACTTAACTGTAACAGCTATTACATAAAAAATCCAGACTATCTTGAAGCTCACAAGGGTTGAATGCAAGGCATTTCTGCAGATGTTTCATATATGGTAGTCACTCAGTAAATTATTTAGTGATTAAATAAGTAAGGAGGCATGTTTTTTACTACTACTTTGATAAACTGATCTCTTGTGAGCTCTAGTGCTACATAGCATCAAACTGACCTTCCTCTGCCTTTTGTCAACAACCTCTCCACATTAGAGGCAAAGTAGTCTTGGTCCATCCTTTCTTTTTCTTTTCAAAGGATAAATTATGTGTCTACCTGAATTGACCACTTACATAGCAGGCCACACATGTTCTCTTTTCACTTTGAGTTGGATTTCTGTCACAGTTGGAAGACAATGAGCTTTCTTCTCTACATCTGCATGTGCCCATCCTGCCCCATGACATTGTCAGGCAGCTAAGATCATTGAAGTTGTGAATATTAAATCCACTCATCAGATAGCATTAAGGTGCCCTTTTGATTGCCATTCTACTGATTGTTGTCCTATTGAAAGGACTGGCATTGCATAGGACACACCAAGACCAAGTTCTTAGCACAAAGGAGATTTATTTGCTCTCAGGAAATAAGACATGAAGACTGGACATAGAGGATGAGAGGGAGGGAAAAATGGGAAATGGAGAATGGGAAAGGGATATTTGTACTAGAGGGACAAAGGAAATTCTCTGCATAGAGAGGAGACAGACATGCCCCATTGACAGATGGAAGTTTCTAAAGGGAAAAGGGGAAAGCCCTTTGTTAGGATGAGTTGTTTAATTTTGATTGGGCATGTTAATTTGGGCAGCCAAAAGGGGTGGGGTTTAATTGCTGGACTTCAGGACTTTCATAGCTGGACCTTGGTGGTCAGCCCCAGGAGGAAGAGGTGGCCAATTAAGGGAATAGACCTTGGTGCCGAGCTTCAGGAATGTAATCTAACAGTTTCTAGCAAGGAAGAGGGAATGGGGGAAGGACAAGACCTGCCAGCGCCATGTTTGTCATGCTCCCGCCTGCTAGAGCTCTTCACTTACAGAAATGTTTAAAGGGTCATTGAGGATATTCAGGTACCTGGTAGGAAAATGTTTGGACATTATGTAGTTTAGGTTATGAAACCTCAACACCACCAACCCTTTAGAGCCTTGGTACAAACATCTGTGGGTTAACTACATTAACTGAATGCAGCCATGTGAGCACAAACCAAAGCCGCAGATATAGCAGTAGCTTAAGATCTGCTGGGATAAGATGCTCTAAGAACTGATTTTAAATGAATTGTTCTTCATCCTCTGATTCAGATAATTCAGTGTGAAGAAGCACATATAAAATACAATGAATTTATCCATGCTTCACGGACCCTGCTCCTTGTGAAGTTGCATCCTTTCTCTAAGGGTTCTCTGTAAACCTCACCAAGACAATCTTTCTAAGGCTTTACATTTTCAGTCTTGATATATATAATAATTCAACATCTATCTATCTATCTATCTATCTATCTATCTATCTATCTATCTATCATCTATCATAAGTAATGTAGCCATGGTTATATTTGAATTATAAAAACTAAACTTTTTATACATTTTATTTTTCAATGAAAATGCTATTATTTTTTCTTTTTATTGGTCATAGATGTATGCACCTATATCTCTACTTTGACCCAGACCATCTGCTTGGAAACTTCAGTACATCCTCCTCCTTCAGACTGTGATATTAGTGGATGCTTTTCTCTAACACTGGAGTTTCTTTAACTAGCTATCCTGTCCGGTTAAGTAAACTGCGTTCTCAAAGGCACACAGCACAGTCTGTTATAAAGGTAATGGAAAGAGTTGTCAACCAACATCTCATGCCTACTGTGTATTGTATTGGAAGCATGTCACCTGCACTGCGGACGGTGCAGGTACCCAGTTGATTCGTTTTGCTGTCATGGTGTGAGTGAGTTGAGCACTCTGTCACCATCGTAATATTCTTAGCTTCAGGTCAGGCTTGCCCACAATATGTTACTGTTCTCCATACCACACACATGTGCCACAGATGGTCATTTTTAAACTCAGAACTCAACTGCAATAAATTATGCACATTAGTATTTGGCTGAGAATAAGTGCCAGGAGGCTATCACAGAAAACCCATAGGTCAAGTTCATCTCTGACCAGACAGCATAGCTCCCGTGGCTACAACTCAAACCTTTTGTTATGCCCTCTCCTGGGATGCTGGACCCTTTCTCTCTGTGGAAAAGATGTAAATCTAGTCCACTGCTTTACATTTAGGCACAAGCTGTGCAAAAGAACTCAGGGCCTACCTTTCCTCTTTCCTTCCCTTCCTTTCTTTCACCTAGCACATAACCCAGGCTGGCCTCACATTTATAATCCTCCTGTCTCAGTCTCCAGAGTATTGCACCACCATTCCTGGCTTCTGGAGCCTAGATACTTTATTTGCTTATAAGCTATAGTACATTGTGATTTGATGGTAGAGACAGTATTCCTGACATATAACAGCAACTTAATAAATATTTGTTAGATGAATCTGTAAGGGAATGAATGATTAAACACTATGAGACTTGGTTGTCTAAATATCTATATAGATGCATCTTTTAGAAAGTATTAATATCTGATCAGAAGCATGTGTAATTTTTTTGAATAATCAAACATCAGAGAAGTGTTAATAAGAGCTATAGCAGCGTATCTCCACAAACATTTAGATATAACACTAATAAAACGATGATCAGAAAGCTCTCAGGCAAGGATATGGAAGAGTTATAGTCTTTAGACACAATTTCAGTTTTTATGCTGACTTTAAGCACTTAAAGATGCCTTGGTGAAAATGGAGACTGTGCTTCACTGTTTATCTCCTATTTTCACCATAGTACACACGGTATGTAACTTTATCCATAAAACACCATAAAGCTGGGCACAAGCTAGAGTTTCCATACAACCCATGATCATTACTCAGCAGTACCAATTGGGAACCTGTTAAAATCACAAAATTGTAGCTACTTCCTAAACTGAAGAAGCCAAGTTTGCACTTGAGCAAGACACTGCATCCACCCATCCATAAGTCAGGAATACTGCTTTGGGCCACTTTGTATTCTTTTCCTTTTCATCTTTCCTTCCCTTTTTTCTTTCTGTTTATCTGGAAAGAATATCACTCAAAATAAAATACGTGTGTATATGCTGTTAAAAATATCTCATTTTTAGCTGGGCGGTGGTGGCTCACGCCTTTAATCCCAGCACTCGGGAGGCAGAGGCAGGCGGATCGCTGTAAGTTCGAGGCCAGCCTGGTCTACAAAGCGAGTCCAGGACAGCCAAGGCTACACAGAGAAACCCTGTCTCAAAAGACAAAAAAAACAAAACAAAACAAAAATATCTCATTTTTATCATTAATCTTGTAAGTTCAAAATAAAATAATTTCCTTCAAAATAATAAGAAATCATGTGTTTCTTGCCTATAATCCCTTCACTTGGGAGGCTGAGGTAGAAAAATTACTCTGATTTTGAAGCCAGCCTGGACTGTAGTGTGAAACCTTGTCTCAAAACCAAGCCAAACCAAAACAACAACAATAACAACAACAAAAACAAATCAAAACAAAACAAAAAATCAAAGCCAGTTCAGTTGAAGTAATCATAGGGTTGTAATGACACATGCAGTATTTGCTGCTGGCTTTTATGATTAGCAGTTACAGGATTCCTTTTATGAAATCTTGTCACACAACTTATTTATATTTTAAGTTTTGCTGAATAGTATAAGGCTAATTCCATCATTTAAAATAATATGGACATTCAGTTTGGTGACTTTGCTAAATAGTATCAGGACTTTGTTCAGCTGAACAAGCACTCTGGAATTGTGAGGAGGACGCTGTTTTTAAACCAGAAGCAACATTCTTACATCCTCATTATAACTTTTAAAGGTTGAGAGTTCAGGCCCCAAACTTAACACATATATGGTAATATAGTTAAATGCAACTGTTGAAAAATGATGGCTGGAAGGTTTGAACTCACTACTGATGATCTGCTACTCCCAAAGCTTCCTTTTTATGATCCTCCTACATCTTGACTAATGCTGGTTTACAACAGTGGGATATGAAGAGGGAAAGACAAAAAACCAGCAGTGGCTTTCACTGGAGAGATGTCAGAGAGGACAAAGCAGGAGAGCTATGTAATACTACAGATATTTGAAAAATCTATACAGAACCATTATTTATTAACCTAAAAGCACATATAATACTTACACACACACACACACACACACACACACACACACACACACACACACACATTTAAATGATCTGATGACACTTGAGATAATAATGCTCCTACCAAGAGTTATAAACTATGTAACAAAAACTCCAGCACCGGGCATGAGAAACCTCCTTTCAAGTTGTTGGTTAGGGAAATCCAAGAGACTCCACAGCCATACAAGCTAGTGTAGTTGTCCTCAGTTACCTTCTAGAATTTGAAGTAGGTCCATATCTCTGACGACACTGTGTACTTCAGAAACAGGACTCAGAGAACCACAGCTGGCTCTGAGCAGAATGGCTCCTCCATGAAGACTAGCTTGCGTAGTACAGGAAGGTGCTATGTAAGCTGCCGAGGGAGGGGAGCAATAAAGAGTCCTATCCAGCTGTAACATCCATGAACTTATAACAATGTGCAGCGCAGAAAGATATCCCTAAAGATGCAGCAGTGGGACAGTTGTCTTGGCAATATCCAATCAGGAAAGATTCCTGGTCTTGGAAACCTAGGCGACTACTTGTGGCTATGATTGGCAGATCTGGGCCCAGGGGTCCTGCTCAAACTATGGTACCAGCCAAGGACAATATGTGCAGTAAACTTCGAATCCCTACCCAGATCTAGCCAATGGACAGGACATTCTTCACAATTGAATGGAGAGTGGGGTCTGACTTTCACACAAACTCTGTTGCCCCGTATTTGACCACATCCCCTGGATGGGGAGGCCTAGTGGCACTCAGAAGAAGGATAGCAGGCTACTAAGAAGACACTTGATACCCTAGGAGCATATACAGGGGGGAGGAGGTCCCCCTCAGTCACAGTCATAGCAGAGAGGAGCAAGGAGAAAATAAGAGGGAGGGAGGAATGGGAGGAACAAGGGATGAGCTAACAATTGAGATGTAATATGAATAAATTAATAAAATATATTTTAAAAAATCTTAGAGGAGAACCTATTACTGTGACTGAACCAGAATAATTCCTAACTGTATTCTCAATACCCACACACACACACAGATAAACATAGCTTTGATATCGTCATCAGCATTACTACGTAGGAGCTACAAATGGAGACTGTCATTTCCTACCTAGAGACAGCAGGATCAAAATCTCTGGGGATAGGGTCAGTAGAATTCTAGGAAGTCAGTTCAAATTTGGGTGGTGTGGGGAAGAAAAGTTCTTGCTGTTGACAAAGCAAAATGTAAAACCTGAATATGGCACAAGTCCTATTGAATGACTTCTTAGTAAATATTTCAAACACCTCTGGAGAGAGCATTAGATATATTTCTCTTCTGGTATGAAGGAATATATTTCCTTGATTATGAATGGCCATTCCAATGCATCTTCTTTTTGTAATGTGGGATCAATTGTTTTGAACTTTATTCTTTTTTTATGCAGGTCTAAGTATGTTACAAACAGAAATCTGGATCCAAATTTTAGAAATGCTGACAGAAAACTTGCCACCTGTTTTTAGCCAGTCACCACGGGAGAGAGAAAAGTCAAGAAGTGGAGTAGTTAAACCTGAGGGGCTGAAGAGTGGGGGACCCGTTACACTGGGTCCTACACTGCAGGCAAGCAGGGTAGCAGGCACAGGGAGAGGCAGCAAGGAGTGTTGGTGCTGGGAGCTCCAAAGTTTTCCTCAGGCTGTTAGATTTTTGGTTCTGATCACCATTTCTTTTGAATAATTTAAAAATCATTTAATGAGATTTAATCCATAAAACATGAACAACGTAATCTGGTTGGATATGAGTATATTTGCAGGCTAATCAACTATTTAAAAATACTTCTATTATTCTATAAGGAACCATCTATATCCATTATCACTAGCAGATACTTTCCCACACCCCCATCCTCCCACAATTTGAGCACCATCCTATGTTTAAAAAATCTCTCTGTATTAGTTTGCTCTAGAATTTTCATGTATATGGGACCTGGTATACACATCATTTATGTCTATTTTTTCTTGTATCTTCAAAGTTCAGGCACTTTGCAGAATCTGTTAGTAGCTCATTACTTTTCTTTTTTTTTTGGTTTTTCGAGACAGGGTCTCTCTGTGTAGCCTTGGCTGTCCTGGACTCACTTTGTAGACCGGGCTGGCCTCGAACTCACAGCGATCCGCCTGCCTCTGCCTCCCGAGTGCTGGGATTAAAGGCGTGCGCCACCACGCCCGGGTAGCTCATTACTTTTCAATTGCTGAATAATGTGAGATTATAGAGATATAAAATTTTATTAGTCCATTCACTGGTTGAGGCACACTTAAGTAATTTCTAACTTATGGGTACTATGAATAATACTTACTGTGAATATTTATAAAAATGGTTTCATTGTGGATATATTAATTTCTTCTAGGTGTATGGAATGGAATTTCTGTATCACATGGTAACTATGTTTAAATTGTGAGAAACCACTGGGCTATTTACACATCTGCTGTGTGTGGCAGTTACAATGCCTCGACCTTCTTCTTTCTGTTTTGTGTGTACACATTTCTGTGTGTGTGTAGGCAAAATACTCTTGTTAGTACATAGTCTCATGTGAGACTTTGTTGACTTTCCCTGAATCTGAAGATTGTCTTTATTTTACTTTTTCTGGCTTTTACATCCCTAGTCTTGGGGTTAAATGTATGTGCCACCACACTGGGCTGCAAATGTGTTTTATATGTAAGTACCTCAAATATCTTTGTTTAATCCAGACTGTTTAGGAGTTAGAGACCTTGTATATAACTGCCCACTTGAACATCCAAGTAACACCTTATATACACATCATGATTAAAATAATTCTTGGTGTTTCCATCACCCAGCAATCCTCTGTTGTGTTGCCTCCCATTAATGGCACTCCTTTTTACTTGAGTAGGTGATGCGGGCATCGGATGTTTGGTGTATTTATGAAGGGGCTGTCCAGAGATGCTTCAGCCTGTGCTAGCACGTAAAAACCTGCCTTCTCCAAGTTTGTTTCATACCATTATGATCCAAGTTGACTGCTGAACTGACAACCCCACAGACATGGTAGGAAAGTTTTGGAAAGAAAAAGGAAGACCTTGATTTCACCCCCTTTTGGGAAACATCTAAGAACAATCTAAGCCTTTCCTTTTTAGTTGGCTATATTTTGGTGATATATCTATGAAAATATTGCTGAAAAATATTAAAAATTAAAAGGAAAGTATCTAAATATCTCTCTCTGTATAGAAAATAAATTTAGGGTTCATTTGTTAAGAAGGAAAATGGGGTAAATGGAAGAAATTAACAATCCATAGACTACCAGTTCCAGTAGTGTGAGAAAGAATGATTTTGAAAATGCCATTTACATTTCAATTCACTTCTCCTCCTAACCCTCAACACTGGATCACTCTGTGTCTCAAATGCTATATATATATGTTTTCATACTTTAGAAGCAATAACTCTAGTTATCTCTCCATTTTCCCTTAATGATCTCATATCTTCCTAACATTTATTAGCCTGGCATCTTATCAAACATTACTCTGATCTTTTTATTTAGTTTAACTTCTTTTCATGGTTGTCAGTTTCCTTACTATCTTTGGAGGCGCCTATGAGGTCTTGGATAGATTGGCCATTAGCTGTACCTTGATTTAACACATACCTGTTTTCACTCACTTATTTGTATGTGCCTTTCTTCAGCCTCTTATACACAGTGTGATCTCTTCAAATGTCAACTGTCTCCATAAGAGTTCAAAGCCTCTTTTGATTACTTAAAATTTGTGTGTTTAATTCTCCAATCCTCCCTGTGAAAGGACTGTTAGCCATTCGGCATCACTTATCGCTTCTACTATTACGAACTATTGTGACTTGCCTTCTGAGAACTACACAGCATGCAGAGATTTCACGTTTACGTAGTAATTAATTTCCTTCTTGTCTCCATCTAGTAAGCTCCAAAAACACAGATTCTTTTGTTTTCTAATTGATGAACTCTTAGGAAAACATAAGGTATTTGGCACAGTCAAGAAATGCTGGTTTAACATGATCATCTCTTTAGACACAGAGAAAGCATTTGATAAAATCCAATACCCATTCATGTTTAAAGTTTTAGAGAGATCGGGAATACAAGGCACTTTCCTCAACATAATAAAGGCTATATATAGGAAACCAATAGCCAAAATCAAAGTAAACGGTGAGATACTCAAGGAAATTCCTCTAAAATCAGGAACAAGGCAAGGCTGCCCACTTTCTCCATATCTCTTCAATATAGTTCGAAGTTCTAGCCAGAGCAATAAGACAACAAAAGGAGATCAAGGGTATTCAAATGGGAAAGGAGGAAGTCAAATTATCCCTATTTGCAGATGATATGATAGTCTACATAAGTGACCCTCAAAATTCCACCAGAGAACTCCTACAGCTGATAAACACCTTCAGCAAATTGGCTGGATACAAAATTAACTCCAAAAAGTCTGTAGCCTTCCTATACACAAATGATAAGCTTGCAGAGGAAGAAATTAGGAAAACTACACCCTTCACTTTAGCCACAAGCAATATAAAGTACTTAGGAGTTACTCTTACTAAGCAAGTGAAGGACTGGTTTGAAAAAAATTTCAAAACTCTAAAGAAAGAGATTGAAGATGACATGAGAAGATGGAATGATCTTCCTTGCTCATGGATCGGGAGAATTAACATAATAAAAATGGCCATCCTACGAAAAGCAATCTATAGATTCAATGCAATCCCTATCAAAATACCTACACAATTTTTTAAAGACATTGAAAGTTCAATTCTGAACTTCATATGGAAAAACAAAAAACCCAGAATAGCTAAAACAATCTTGTACAATAAAAGGTGCTCCGGAGGAGTCTCCATACCTGATCTCAAACTGTACTATAAAGCAATAGTAATTAAAACAGCATGGTACTGGCACAGCAACAGGCTGGTTGATCAGTTGAATCGAATCGAAGACCCAGATATGAATCCACACACATATGGTCACTTGATTTTCGACAAAGAAGCCAAATCCATTCGATGAAAAAGGGATAGCATCTTCAACAAATGGTGCTGGTCTAACTAGATGTCTATGTGTAAAAAAATGCAACTGGACCCATATTTGTCACCTTGTACAAAACTCAAATCCAAGTGGATTAAAGACCTCAACATAAAACCAGAGACACTAAGTCACTTAGAAGAAAAAGTGGGGAAGAGTCTGGAACATATTGGCACAGGAGACAACTTCCTGAACAGAACACCAACAGCCCAGACATTAATGTCAACAATTAATAAATGGGACCTCATGAGGCTGAGAAGCTTCAGTAAGGCAGGAGACACTGTCAAGAGAACAAAGCGACAGCCTACAAACTGGGAAAAGATCTTCACCAACCTTACATCTGACAAAGGTCTAATATCCAAAATATATAAAGAACTCAAGAAATTAAACACCACCAAACCAAATAACCCAATTGAGAAATGGGGCTTGGAACTAAACAGAGAATTCTCAACAGAGGAATATCAAATGGCTGAGAAACACTTAAAGAAATGCTCAACCTCCTTAATCATCAGGGAAATGCAAATCAAAACAACTCTGAGATTCCATCTTATACCCATCAGAATGGCTAAGATCAAAAATTCAAGCGACACCATATGCTGGCGAGGATGTGGGGAGAGAGGAACACTCCTTCATTGCTGGTGGGAATGCAAACTAGTACAACCACTTTGGAAATCTATCTGGTGCTATCTCAGAAAAATGGGAATAGGGCTTCCTCAAGACCCAGCTATTCCACTCCTTGGAATATACCCAGAAGATACTCCAGCACACAGCAAGAAAATTTGCTCAACCATGTTCATAGCAGCCTTATTCATAATAGCCAGAACATGGAAACAGCCTAAGTGTCCCTCAATAGAAGAATGAATAAAGAAACTGTGGTACATATACACTATGGAATACTATTCAGCTATTAAAAACAAGGAATTCCCGAAATTTGTGAATAAATGGATTGAGCTAGAAATGATCATAATGAGTGAGTTATCCCAGAAGCAGAAAGACTCAAATGGTATATACTCACTTATATCTGCATATTAGCCCAAGGGGCATGTCCCACGAAAGCCTTCACTTACCAGGAAACCGAGACAGAGGGGAGGACATTCTATTGGGACTCTAGATGAGAGAAGCATGGGAGAATGGCAAAGTAGAAGGATCCACAGGGTCCTAGAAGCCTACAAGTAGAACATTATGATAGGCAGATTTGGGCCCAGGGGTCCCGCTCAAACTAAGGCACCAGCCAAGGACAATACAGACGGTAAGCCTTAAACCCCTACCCAGATCTAGCCAATGGACAGAACACTCTCCACAATAGAGTGGAGAGTGGGATATTACTTTCTCACATACTCTGGTGCCTCACCTTTGACCATGTCCCCTGGAGGGGGAGACCTGGTGGCACTCAGAGGAAGGACAGCAGGTTACCAAGAAGAGACTTGATACCCTATGAGCATATACAGGGGGAGGTAATCCCCCTCAGGAACAGTCATAGGGGAGGGGAATAAGGGGAAAATGGGAGGGAGGGAAGAATGGGAGGATACAAGGGATGGGATAACTATTGAGATGTAACAAGAATAAATTAATAAAGTAAAAAAAAAAGAAATGCTGGTTTAATGGGTGAATAAAATAATGAATTGGGATTTGCATAATCATTTTGAGCCTCAGTTATAAAGGTTGATATTAAGTTTGAAAGTAGGCTATATAACTTTTTTAAAAAGTAAAGAAAGTAAGTTTTTAAGCAACATATGGGCAACTATCTTCTAGATACATAATCTTATCCATCCCATCCATCCACTCTTCCATCCATCCATCTGTAAAGTATTTGTTGAGACTCATATGTAGCTATGCATATGAATATTATATATCTATATCCATGTCTATATCTTCCCACATTTTTATTATTTATTCACTTTACATCCCAGTCATATCTCACTCCCTCCTCTCTTTCCAGTCCCACCCTCCCTTCCACATACCCGTCCTCTATTCCTTAGAAAAGGGGAGCTTTCCTACCCACGCACCCCAGCTCATCAAGTTGTATCAGGACTGAGGTTGTCCACGTCCCTGTCAGGGGGAATTGTTTGAAAGCAGGCAATAGAGTGCATGCCAAAGACAGTCCCTACTCCCCTTATTAGTGGACCCACATGAAGCCTGAGCTGCCCATTGGCTACATCTATGTAGAGGAGATAGGTCCAGTCTATGCATGGTCTTTGGTGTGTCAGACTCCACAGGCCTCTCTGAGCCCTGGTTAGTTGGCTCTGTTGGCCTTCTTGTGGAGCTTTTGTCACCTCTCAGTCATTTTATCCTATCTTCCACTTTTCCACTAGACTCCTTATGCTTTCCTCAATGTTTGGCTGTGAATCTCAACATCTGTTTCAAACAGATGGTGGGTGGAGCTCCTCAGAGTGCAACTTTAATAGGCTTCTGTCTGCAAACATAGTATCTTCAGTTGTGTCAGAGGTTGGCTCTCTTACATGGGGTGGGTCTTGGGTTGGGTCAGGTATTGGTTACACAGTCCCTCAATTTCTGCTCTATCTGTTCTCTCTTTAACCCTGCATGTCTTCTGGAGAGGGTAAGTTTTGGATCAAAGTTTTAGTGGGTGGGTTGGTGTTCTCCTCTGTCCACTGAGAGTCTTCTATAGTTATGACAAGTTATTCAGCTCCAGTTTTGTTAGTTCTTAAGTTAATGTTTTAATTTTCCAAGACTCTTTTAGAGAGTCTACTGATGTTTTCACTGATAGTTCTGCTTTTCATAACTCCATATTTTATCATAAGTGCATCTGAGATAAGTAAGCTGCCTTTTTCATATTTCACAGAACTAGAGTCCTGAAAAGTGGATGGATTTCTTTGAATTGATTAGTTACTGTGATTCTAAGGATATTCTGTGTTTTGTAGGATAGAGCCTTGAAAAAATCTGATTTGGTCTCGACTTTCATTGAGATCATGGTTAGTGGACTCCCAGGAAGTAAAAATAACACAGAAATCTTCAATATTCAGCTGGAATAGACATTGTGAGGAGCAGTTAGGAAATGTGTCTCACACATAAAGAGGGGCAATTTAGGTCTATGGGTGATGCAAGAAAATGATACTTAGCCAACAGCCAAGAAACCGAATAAAGAACCAAGTAATGAATAGGAGTAACAGAGAGGAGTGTGAGGACTTCAAGGTAGATTACGTCAGGGCAATGCCATGGGCTGAGGCTCTTAAGAGCATTGGGCATCACTTACTGCAATTTTCTCTGCTTACATGACATACTTGATTCTTATCCATCAGGGCAGAGTCCTCCTGTATTCTAACAGGACGCAAGTTTCCTCAGTACTTGGTGATAAATGCAGAGCATGTTGAGGAAGTATCATAGCTAGCTCAAATTGCTATGGTAAGAGAGCACAGACTCCATGGTTCATTTCAAATATTTCATAATTATTTGAATGCCAAATTTAGTCTAATTTGGTTATTGTATATAAATGTCTGTATGTTCTTCAAACAACAGCAAGAAGAGGAATAAAAATACAACCTAAGTTTTTAATCATTTAAGTGTTTAAATAGTGAATTGCTTCCAGGGAGTGTGGGGCCTATTGTGTGTTATATCTTGAAGGTTCTCTCCAGATGACATGTAAGCATTTCCAGCATTCCCATGTACACTGGGAATATGAATAGGCAGGAACATACCATCGGTCTGGACAATGCTTAGAACCGGTCACAATCTTGGCCTAAATGGTATTCCTGTGAGGTACATTCAGGACACATCATTAAAGTTTTCCATGTCCAGGGACCAGTATTTGCTTCATTGAAACAGACTCTGGAGTTATTCAATACTAGTGAATCCATGCTTTCTACCACAGAGCCAGACTACATCTAATTGGCCAACCACAGACACATGAGAATCAAGCTTATTCTGAGAGTTCTCTGGGGGATATTTCACAAGTTCAGGTATTCATCCTGTGTCATGTAATTCCACATTAAAAAGTTCTTCCTTGTACTTTATTTCTGAATTCTGAGGCTCCATCTACTTTCACTAAATTTCAGTAGAGATGAGAAAACCTTACTTCCTATTCAATCAGAACCATTAAGTCCCCTTTACCTTTGCAGTGCTCAGTTTACAAAATAATTTCAGCTTCTTTCAATTCTCTGATTAAACTACACTCACCTTGATACTACTTTTAGAGATCATAGTGATCACCACACCAATTTCAATTGGTACTGGGAAATGTTTTTTCCTTTTAATGGAAATAGAGTCTTAACCTACATAATATATTCTACTCATCCAGTAGAGATTATTAAAAAAAATCTCATAAGAAAGTGGGCTTGCCGGGCAATAGTGGCATACGCCTTTAATCCCAGCACTCGGGAGGCAGAGGCAGGCGGATCAGTGTGAGTTTGAGGGCAGCCTGGTCTGCAAAGTTAGTCCAGGACAGCCAAGCCAAGGCTACATACACAGAGGAACCCTTTCTCGAAAAATCAAAAACAAAAAACAAAAAACAAAAAACAAAAAAAGGGGAGGGGCTTCTACAAGCATTAGGTAGAGCTCTGACATTAGGTAGAGCTCTGAGGGTCCTGTGGAAGAGTGAGAGGGAACAATAGAAGGTCCCGGAGAGGACAAGAAGGCCAACAGAGTCCACTAACATAGACCGTTGGGTGCCTACAGAGATGGAAGCACCAGCCAAAGAGCATGCCTGGACTTGACCTAGGCCCCCTACACATATGTAACTAACTGATGGACAGTTTGATCTCCATGTGGGCCCACTAGTAAATTGAGCAGGTGCTGTGTATGACGTGGATTCTGTTGCCTGCTTTCAATCCCTTTGCCCTAACCAGGCTGTCTTGTCTGGCCTCAGAGGATGAAGAGGAGCTCAGCCCTGATGCACTTGATGTCCTGGGATAGGTTGGTGTTAGCGGCTCCCTTTTTCTGAGGATGAGGACGTGGGGGATATGGGAAAAAGAGTGGGAAGGAGAGAACAGGAGGAGAGGAGGGAGGGGGCTATGATCAGGATATAAAGTGAATATATAAATTAAAAATAAGTTAAAAAAAAGAAAGTGGACTCTTTTTCTTTTACAAACTAATGTTCTTTCTTCCTCTACTAAATGAACTTCCCCTCAAGTAATTAAAACAATACTCAGCTTTCCAAAATACACAGTTGAGAAAGTAAGGACTCATAAAAGTATGACTATTTGGAAGAATATGGTAATTGTTAAGAGGAAAATGAATTGTTATTATTTAAAATCTAAAGAAGGAGAATGAAGACATCTGAGACTTCCCATTCCTGTTGAGCATTCTGGTTCTACACTCCCTGCAATTCTGACAGCAGAAGTGAACACAGCGGAGCTTGTGCTCTTTCCTGGTCTTGGTTCAGGGTTTCTGGTGATGCAGTTAAATTTTAATTAAACTATATTTTTAAACAGAAAAATAACATAGAAAGTCTTCAGAGGTATTACTGACTTGGGGCTTATAGTATGTTAGGCATTTTGTTAACGGGTCTTATACAGAGTATGTAGCTTCTTCAGCAACATTGTCAGATGTATAGGCTTCTCCTATAAGCTTTACTTACAAGACAACATAGACATAGAATTTTAGCAGACTTTCCTAATATTCATAGCTAAAATTTCACAAAATAACTTAATTTTATTGTATTAATATACTGCTGATGATTAATGTGTGTGCGTGTGTGTCTGTGTGTCTGTGTGTCTGTGTATGAATGTGACTTACATCCCATGGTGCATGCATGGAGGCCAGAGGACAATTTGGAGGAGAAGATCTGAGGTTCAAACTCAGGTCTCTAGTCTTGGTAACAAGTGCCTTTATGTGCCGAGTTAAGCCATTGGGCCATGTAGGTAATTTCGCTGTTTCCTAAGCCATGAAAGAAAGTAGTTTGCCTTCAGTTTTAGTCTGCTCACTGACCTTCCTGTTCGAGGTAGGTTGGCTATGATAGATGGTCCCAATGTGTGATATGCATAATAATTTCATCCTGTGAACTGCTGTGCTATAGCTTTTCCCAGAAGATGAGGTCCAGTTCCCTACTGTCCTGGCTTTGTGACTGGATTTTGTCCAGTGCAATGGAGGAAAACAAGCAATGAAGCCCTTGCAAACCCAGGGACTTGAAACACCTTGGGCTACTCCATTATTTTCCCAGGAGCCTGGCAAATCCATGACAGAGACTCACAACTGGTGGGAAAAATCAAGGCTATGCCAGCTACAGGAGAGAGTTTGACTTAGATCAGTGAATGAAAACTGCAAAACTGGACTTTAAAAGAACACACAATTTAGAGTCTGAATACCAAGGAAGATCAATTTAGAATCCGTGAGTTTATCAAATTGTGTTGATTCTGAGTAGCAGAATCTGATTCCTATAAATTTATAGTGTTTTTTGTGTATGTTGCTCAATTATAAGGTTTTGAAATGTATGTTCTGTTATCAGTACATCCTGATATCCTAAGTCATTAAATTATTCTTGTTTTATTATACTGAATTGCTGGTGAGCAGCAGCCTGTATGTCAGATGTTTGTGTCATGTATAAATTTAGGTAAATCTAGAAGACAGCTTGGTTCTAACTTAATGACAATATTAAATGTATCAGTCATACATGATATTTTGGCTGTTATGTTCAATAAAAGAATACAGTCTAATATTTGTTATCAGTGAATTTTTTTCTAGGCTTGCAGAGTACCTCCTAATAACCACTAAGAAAAGCACTGGTTTAATTTTGTTTCTGAAAAGTAAAACCTAAAATGCAAATACTTTGAAAGAAATGTGTTGAGGAAAAGCTATTATGAGTAGATGGGTGAGAGAAGCATCCTAAGGCAGGAGAAGCTGAGCAAACAGTATCAGTCTGGATGCAAGTTAGCAAATTCCTACGGGGAGCCCAGCCCAGGGTCATGACCTGTTCCATAGAGCTGGTGCCACTTTAATGCAGGTGGCTCCAGAAGCAACAAAGCCTCCTAGTGATCATGTGCTTGTAGGTGTGTGGCTCTCAGACATTAACAGCGCTGTAGAGAAGGGGGATGCTGAGTCATTAAGTCTCAAAGCATGTGGAGGACGGATCTGATGGTCCAGTGATGGGAACTTGGCAGGAAATGTTTAGCTTCCTTGTTTGTACTTTACTTGGGAAGATAAATAATATCACAGCAACGCCAAATTTTAGGAATCACAAGGTGAAGATTTTCAACTGGATTCATGTTTGTTAAGATATAGGAGAAAGAAAAGTCAATTCGATTATGAGGCTACATATGTGTATATCAATGTACATAATTTATGGGCATAATGCCTGGCAAAAGCAACTTAACTGGGAAAGGCTTGGTTATGGCTCACAGTTCAGACATTCATTCAGCCTACAAAGATGGGGAAGGCACAGTGTCAAGAGCTTTGGATAGCTCATCTCAGTGTATTTCCAGTCAAGAAATAGATTGATGAATGCTACTGCTCAGTTACATCTCTCCATTTTGTTTAGTTCAAGTCCCCAATGCAAAAATGGTGCTGTTGGCTATTAGAGTGGGTCTTACCCGCATTAACCATATAAAAGAAATCCCTTGCAGGCATGGGCAGAGTCTAACCTAAGCTAACCTAGATGATTCCTCATATACTTACCCAGAGGCTTGCCTCCTAAGTGTCCCTAGATATGTCAGTTTAACAATATTAACCACCACAACCCATTATGTAAAAGCCATAACAGGTCAATTCTTGCCTCCATAGGTTCAAGGCTATCACATAATGAAAAATTCTGCCACCAAGTTTCACAAAATGCCCTCAGAATCTTTAGCAACTAAGAAAAGGTTTTAACATACAAAGGCTCAGAGCAAGCATTTCCTTTCCAAAATGGAAGCTTCGGGGAATAAGAAAGAATGACCAAAGCAAGACTGAAACACATCAGGGCAAACACCAAGGTCTGAAGCTCCATCATCAGCCTCTTGGACTTACAATGAAGTCATCTGGGCTCCAAAGCGTTTGCATAGCCCCACCCCTCCATTTCTGCCACCCTTGTCTCTGAAGCAAGCTCTACTCCATGTCTGCAGACCTCCTCTGTGGACGTTTTATGATCTTGGCACCTCTAATATCCTGTGGCTTCTATCTACCTCATGTTTTACTTCCACAGCCTCATGCGACGTCCTACATGTCTCCTTATGGAGATTCCAACCCTACCTTGCTTTGCCAGGCTTCTCAAACCATAGAACAAGAACTGATGACCCTTCAGTCTTGCATGTTCCATACCTGCAAAACCAGTATATAACGTTGCAAAATTCTGGTGACAGCTCCCTCTGTAGCCTAGCTTTAATGGTCCATAGTTGTATCCATTCCTGTACAATGAACCAGGGAAAATACGTTCCTAGGCAATTTGTTTTGGGGATCAGGGGTCCTATCTAGTTGTATCTTCAACTCAGGTGCTATCCTTTCATACAAGTTTACATGGTCACATGCTGAAGCTTTGATGGGAGGTCTGATGACCGCAATACGTGCTTCTTCTAACTCTATAGGAGGACACTTTTCTTTACCAATTACAAGCTCTTGTTGACACATACATTGCCTGCAACTTGATTTGTGTCATTCTTTTTCACTTTGATGCACCACACACATTTTAAAATATCCTTCTGCCCAACTTTTTACTCCTTTTTCTGTAGATCTGAATAGGTACAGACAGTAGTAGCTGTGCTACTGTCTTAATGCACTCTTGCCTGGAAATTACCTCTGCCAAGGAAATTGGTCTGTTATCTTTAAATCCAATTTACTCAAGTTATCAGGACATGGGCATGATGTAGCCAGATCCTTTTCCACTTCCCATATATGGTCACTAGCCCAGTTCCTGAGAGAGTCCTGTTTTTTTCTGAAAACTCAGAAGCTAGGTTTCCAGTGTCCAAACTTCCCTTAGCATTCTTGTCTTCCAAGCACCTACCAAAATGGCTCACTAAGCTCTGCTGGAAACATTCAAAGTCATTTCTAGTTCAAAGTTCTGTACTCTTCCATATTCTTGCTGAGAACCACACCATCAGTTTCGGGCATCAATGGTGGCATTCTTTAGCCTGAGCTTCCTGTATTAGTCATCTTGAACATGACTGAGACAAAACACATGGCAAAAGTAACTCAAGAGGGGAAGGGTTCAGAGGTTTACCTGTTGAGCTGGAGCAGTCACAGCATCAGGAGCTTGAGGCAGCTGGCTGCAGTGCATCTGTACTTAGGAAACAGAGACCAGTGGATGCTGCTACTGAGCTAGACTTCTCCTTCTGGTTCAGTCCCAGACCTCCACCCATAAAACTGTTCACTCACATTTAAGACCAAGGAGTTGATCATCCTCTCTCAAATAATTTAAATAAGGAGGAAATGCTTCAGAGGAAATGCTCAAAGACTAACTTAACCTGGATAGTTCCTCTCAGCTATGTCTGAATGCTTCTTTCCTACATCTTGTCAACAATCAACATTATCCATCACAGATACATATGTGGAAATATAAGCAAATATTTACAAATATCTATATGCATCTATACCTATATAGAAATAGACAGAAAAGAAGATGGGTCCTCTTTATATAAAACTGAGAAACAAAAAACACCAAAATATAAAATATTATCAAAATTTTATGTGATTCAAGATATTTTTTCTTCATATTATTTATTACTTTAGAAATGTTTTTACATGTGTATATGTAAATTTAGTAATCACAAGGAATAATAAAAATGTTGGAAAAATAATGCAGATTATTTAAATTTTGTTTCCTCATTTGTTATATGAATATGTTGTACAAGTGTTAGGAGATTTAATCAGATCTCAGTTTTTGAGGTTTTTATTTTTATTTATTTTTAAAAATAATTTATTCTGATTACATCTGATTTTTATCCACTCACTTGTATGTTCCCTTTCCCCCTCCCTCTTCTGCCCTATTCCCTTCCCCTAGACCTCTGACAGAAGGAGACTTCCTCTACCACCATATGATGACAGCTTATCAGGTCTCTTCTGGATAGCCTGTTTCCCTTTCCTCTGAGTGCTGCCAAATTGAGGGCACCAGAGTTCATATCAGAGGTAGTCCCTACTCTCTCCACAAGCAGTCAACATTAACCCAGTGAGTAAAGCTCTCTCATAATACTCAAGAGGTGACAGTTACTAACCACTAACGGGAACAAATAAAAACTTTTCTATTAAATGCCAAGAGACAAACCAGGAACCAGACATCTTCAGGACTGTTCCACTTAGTAAAAAACCATCTTAGTTTTTTACTAAAAATTATTTACAGTGAAGTTTTCCCAGTGTAGTTAGAAGCACTTAGAATGAGAAGAAAATATTTTCTGGTACTCTGGAAGGGAAAAGTGGATATTTTCTCAGAGTTCAGATATGTAGGGGAGGGGTTCCCAGAAGCTAAGGCAGCTTCCTGATCACGCTGTGCAGAGAGGCCAAAGATCCAAATGTATAGACTCTGAAGACAAAGAGAAAGCTGTGTGTAGAATTAACATTGGGAGGCTCTGTCTACTCTGGAAACTAAAGCAGAAAGACATCTACAGGTGTGGAGTATTAAACCTTGTACCCCCAGGCCACCACTTTCCATTAAGTTGAGACTCCAAATCTCACTATTGCTTTAGTATTTTTGTTTGGTTGCCTTACAGGTATGTTTAGCTCAACATGGGCCAAAACAGAGCACTTCCTCTCTCTCCCTCATGCCTGGCTCTCCTCAGCATTTTCCATCTCTATAAACAGTGCTACCAAGGACCCAACTACCTAAGCCAGAACCCTGCATGCCATTCTTCACCTCTCCTTTTCCATCATCTTCCACATCTAATTAATCAGCAAGTCCTGCCAGTTCTCCCTCCAAAATACACCTCATGCCCATCCATCTCTCTCTTGAGAACTCACATGCGCTTGAAGCCTCCATCATCTTCTACCCAGTGAGCTGCAACAGCCGGAAGAATGAAGAATGGTTTCTTAAATTTCCACTCTTATATAAATAATTCTGTCCTCATCACAGGGATGGAGGAGCTTTAAAACACTCTAAAAATAATCAAATTAGAACAGCACTTTTACTTAAATCCACTTTTTACAAAGAATGCTGTGGCTTGGATGGGTGTTACCCAAAAAAACCAATTCATCAAAGTCTTGACTACAGTCCTTGGAGCTCCTGGAAAATGGCGGAGACTTGAAGAGATCATGCCTAGGAATAAGTTTTCTCATGGTGTAGCTGGTGCTGTTCTGAGGGCACATTTAGTGTCATGTTCTTGCCTTCTACTCAAATGATGAGGGAACAGGCGTCTTCTGTTAAGATGCTAGGACACTGGGATCATACTTCCCAGACTCCATAACTAGAAGCCAGCAAGTTTGAAGGAGATGTTGGGACTTTAGCTCCTTCTGCTTCTTCCTGTTTTGGCTTCTCAGTTCCATGAAGGAAGCACCATAGTCTACCAATACTTCCACTGTCATGTACTGCCTTGACAAAGGATTAAAAGCAAAACAACCAAGTGCCCACAACCAGGAGTCACAAAAGAATGAATGAAGCAATTTTTTCTTTTTTATAAGTTTATTGTATCAGCTATTTTTATAGCCATGGAAATATGACTAATGTGCAAAAATGACAATCTTTGCTCGTAGGATCATTTCCATGGTTCACAAATGTGTGTACGATCTGGATTTCTTTCCCTGTCTCCAACTACATTCCTTGCTCTTCTAGTGAAGAGAAGTTCATTGCTCTTTTACTACTCCTTTATGTATATAAAATCTTCTTATTGCAGCGAGCTCTAGATTAGAGGTTGCAATCAATATTCTTCTGGTATTTGGTACATATTAAAGATATAGAACTTTTAAAAAATATTTATTTATTTATATGAATGATCTGTCTGCATGTATACATGAAAGTATAAGGCATCAGACCCCATTTCAGATGGTTGTGAGCCGACATGTAGTTGATGGGAATTGAACTCAGGACTTCTGGGAGAGGAGCCAGCGTTCTTAACCACTGAGCCATCTCTCCAGTTCACAGAGATAGAACTTTTGGAAGGTGTTTAAATCACAAATATCTTTTTGCATGGTGTAACTAGTGCTGTTCTGAGGGCAGGTTTAATTTCCTCCTGTTTACTGCCATCATCTGGCTTTCTACTCAAATGATGACGGAACAGGAGTCTTCTGTTGAGATGCTAGAATACTGGTGCTATACTTCTCAACCTCCATAAGTAGAAGTCAGCAAACTCTTGTTCAGCATTAATTATCCAGTTTCCACCACTGTGTTATAGCAACACAAAATGGGCTAAGACAGATCATGATTATATTTGAAATTGAAATTAAAATATTAGGTTAGGGATATATCTCAGTTTGTAATGGGTCACTGGGATTGGGCCCCAGCACTGTATAAACTGGCATAAGTAGCACCTGCATGAAATCCAAGCACTTGGAAAGAAAAGGAAGGAGTAGGAGTTCAAGGCCATTGTAGAATAGATAGTGAATTTGAGACAAGCCTAGGCCACACAAAACCTTTTCTCAAGTATAATTTTAAATTAAATTATTAAAATTAAGTGGAAATTATTTATAATTATAATTATAGTTTTGCCTTCAACCCCTGGTATAATAGACAATTATATCATAGACGTCACAGACCTGGGCTTCAAATACCTAGTTATAAAATCACAGCTTTTTCAAGAACTGAAGAAAGTTTTACTTTTTTTCTTGTTAATTTGTTTTTTTTTGTAGTAGAAAAATTAATTCCCTGAACTCTTATCTCCCACTCCCCTAAAAAACCCACCAGAAGTTTGCAACTTGAAAATTGTTAAACATTTGCAAATAACCAAGGAATAATTAAAAACTTTAACGTGAAGAGACAACACCGTGACTTTTAACTGTCCCATTGTCACATGGCTACCTATGTGAAACCCATTAAAGCTGTTAATACTGTGGCTGTATGTGTCATATTTAATGATAAGTTGAATGTTTGCGAATGTACACACACACTAGACATATGACCTTTTTTCAGTGCTATGCTTCATTGTTGACTAAATAATTTTCTCTCTCTTATAATTATAATGCAAACAAGCCTGACTACCAAGGCTTTTACTACAATACAATTATGTGTCAGTTAAAGACAGGGGTATATTCTAAGAAAAGTGTCATTAGGCAAATTCATCCTTGTGCATGCATCATAGTCTATTTTGAAATAAACTAATATGACTCTGAAACCACTCTGTGATCTCTGTGATGTCATCTAATGTGTGCAATCTGTCACTGACTATTTGACCACATAGCCATGCAGTTAGTGGCCTAACTCTCAAAGGTGTTCATTCAACTTGCGGCTGAGTAAATGAACTGAAACGAGCTACAGATTCTATATGAAGCATCATCTGGATTTCTAACTGCATATTGATAAATCCTCTCCAATTTTCATCCAATGCAATTCTTTACTGAACCAGCATTGTTAATGCTTCTAGTAATAATGTAGGATGTGAGGATACAAGGAAAAGTCCTAACTTTATTTTATAATTTCAGACCTAGAGATGAGTTATGGTGTCAGACTTCTAGTGAGCCTACAAGGTACAGGGGACTTTATCATGGAAGTTGTTTCCCCCAGACTAACAAATAAGCACTCCCCCCAACACATAGAAAAAGCACCTCTCTTCCCTTTATCCATTTCTTTCTCATTTCTGGCAGCAAGCTAGTGTCTAATTGCCAAGATGTTGGCCCTGTGAGTATTTTCTGTCTGGTACCTTACATTCATCAGAGTCAACAGAATGCAAAATTAACCTAAATGACTTCTCAAGAAAAACAGCTCCTGGCAATTAAAAAAGGCAATAATTTATAATCATCCTATATTAACTAAGTTTGGCCATAATATTTATAAATAACCATAGAAACACATGACTAACCACATCTACACAATTGTTTCCAAACCTCATTCCTGGACCAATGGAGTCACACAACATAATCTAAATTGCCAGGTGATGGTGACTATTTCTCCCACCAAGATAGATAAACTACATTGCCACAGTGATGCCTTGATGACCCATGTTGCCAGCAGACTAGCCACATCCTCATAGTGTCCCAATGACTGATGATTGGTGGAAGCCTCATCCAGCTATTCTGAGATGACGTCAGAATGGGAGTCTCAGGAGCCGTGGACATGTTCTCAATATAATTGTTTTATATTCTATCCTCCACACTATAATAGAAACCATTTATCAGGGTGAAAATGAAAACAGTATTATTTCAGATTATGATTTCAGCCAATATAATGAATGTGTGCTGCCAGGCATCTGTGGAACCAAGTGTTGAGGGACCAACCCTCTGTGAGGTTCATGTCTAATAAGGTCTGACCTATGAAACCACACAGGAAAGGCTTGTATCACGTAGTCACTGAGACTTCAAGAGAATGGAAACAGCCCATGTGGCACTAGAATGACATGAACACAAATAGCTTTTCCATAATCATTAACATTAAGCCTCACTTCAGTTTGATACATTGACGGGACCTGATTTACTCCAATACACAATTATTCAAGAGATTTTAAACAAGTTTCAGGTATTCAGTCACTGTAGTTGTTAGGGCATTGCAGTGAGCACAAAGGAAAGTCCTGGTTTGAATATAGGATCATATCTATAAATTAAGTAATTGGCTATAAAGACAACATTGTAAGCTTCATTCTTGACTTTAGTCTAATAGTTAATTGAAAATATTTTAGTTATAAATAAATTGGTGTCATGAATAACCTCTGCTAGGTCCTTATTTTTGTCTTTTAAAACAAGGTGATTCTATTTGAGATTTATAGAATTTTAGCTTTAGGCAAACCCTCTTAATGTCAACCTATTTAATTAAGTTTAAGTCTATGAGAGAGAGAGAGAGAGAAGTTCTAAATTCTCAGGTTTTCTGAATCTTTTTACTTTCAATATAATGTTGAGAAGACACCAAATAAACATTAAAAGCAATAAACAGAAATTCTTTCCCTTTACACTAGGGATGGCTTCCCAAGTTTTTAAGTTGCTACATTCAAGTATTGTCATTTGAAGACCAAATTGCCATTTCCTTTTCTTTTAGGATCTTCTGAAAAGGGTAGATGTGAGGGCAGTGTGTGCCCAGATGCATGTGTGTTCCCTCACACACTTGTACTCTGTAGAGAAGCCTTTCCTGTCCAGGGGAGTGTATGTTCCCCAAAGATGAAGGGAATCTGGGCGTGGTGGCTCACATTGTTTATTGACACACTGAGTAGGAAGAGGCAAGTGGCCCTCTGTGTGCTCCAGGCCACCCAGGGCCAGTCCAAGGCCCAGTATTACCACGTCCCCTATGGCAATGTATTTGTTACTGAGGTTATTTCTGGTCTTTTGTGACCCCCAACTTCTCTGAAATGTCTTCCATTCTTGAGCACACACGCAGAATCAGGCAGACTCCTGGCAGGGGGCCACAGGTTAGGCCAAGTTCCTCACGAGGCATCATATTGGGATAACAAGCTCTGCAGCTAGAAACCATAAATATCAGTCAGTGTGACCCAAACAAAGTTCTACAGCTCAACCCTGAAAACCTTGAGTTTCCTCGTTTCCAAAAAGGGACTATTAATATAAACATCATACTATCGCCGAAAAATATTGTAAGTTGTTTTGTTCAATATTTTGTGTATAGTTGCTATTGCCTTTACCTTAAAGCTGGGTATGGAGGGACCCTCGGTACAGGCGAACTGTAGCTGAGCTCCCAAGAGCCTCATCAAGAAAGTAGCGGAATCCTTGAGATTTGTTGTTAGTTTTGGCAAAATCCTTGGGAGGAGGAAGAGGTGGCTGCAATGCCTGTTTCATGGGAGGGGTCAGGATGAACTGAGTCATTCAGTTCAGCAGACTAATCCTGTCCACAATAACTCATGGAAAACTGAGCTTCGAGCCCTATTCCAGCCATACAGCTCATGAAAATTATTTCCTATGCAGAATCAGCAAGGCTAGTTTCGATTAGAGGAAAAATGACAAGACTGTCACATTGAAAGGAGGCTCTACAGGGGCTTATTTGAGGGAACGGATAGCTGAAAGATACGTGGTACCTAATTACACCTGTTTCATCTAGTGGAAGATGAGGTTTGAAGAGTTGAATTGTATCTTGAGTAATGACTGTTCTCAGTCAATTTCTCTCTTTGTGACCTGCGCTCAAGGCGTCTGAGGTTTAGAATGTTGAACCTCAGTAGAAAATAGATGGGGTGAAGATGAGGCAGCTGTATAGGTTCATCTGTAGTAAACGTGCCACTCTGGGTAGGATTCTGGTAATGTGGAGAGGTTATACACATGTGGAGGAGAGAGAGAGAGACGACAGCAATCTATGTACCTTCCATTCAGCATTCTAAATCTCAGACACTTTGAGTCCATGTCACAGAAACAAACTTTGACAGGTGCGTAACTGCTGTTTCTGCTATGAGTGTATCCTGCAGAATAATTTAATTGTCCTAAACATTCCTTGTATATTAATATTTTCAGTCTCTGGCAAATATTGCCATTTTTATTATTTCTATAGATATTCCTATTCCAGAATGTCCTATAGCTGGGATCATACCATATGTGACCTTTTCACTTTAGGTACTTTCCCTTAGGTTCTTTCCCTTTCCTGAATGTTTTGATAAGACAATTTCCTTTAGTGTTCCATTTATTTCCTTTGTCCAATTACGCCATATTAATATTTCTATTCATGTACTAAATGACATCTTGGCTGCTTCCAAGTTTTGAAAGCTATGCAATATATGTTCTTGTGTACATTTTTGGAAGAGCATAATTCTCAGCTGTGGTTGAGAAAGAAAATGCTACATCATGTTATTAGAGTGCCTGTGATTTCCCAAGACACTTCCAAATGATCACGTGGGATGTCTGTGACAATTATCATTGCCATTGACAACAAATAAGAGTTTCTCTTTTTCTATATCCTCACCAGCATCTAATCTTATTAAAGCTTTACATTTTGTCTATTGAAATCAGTATGTAGTGGTTTACTTTGATGTCTTGATTTGCAGTTCCCTAATGGAATATGACACTGAACATTTCTCTCTCCTTTTGTCATTTGGTTATCTTCTATTTAGGCTGCTTATAGTTTTTCACCTTTTGTTGTTTTTCAGTGGGAATAGATTCTGGGGCCCTGTATATGCAATGGGAGCACTTGCATTTTCAGCCTCTTTTACCAGATTTAAAAGCAAAGCATTACTTTTCTTCCTGTTGAGTTAAGAGCTTCTCATACTGGATGCTGCCCTTTCTCTGCACTGAGTCAGTCTTGGGATTTTCTTTCTATTCTCATGATAACAGCTTTGTAAACCAGCATTTTCCAATTTTAAAGTCATCAGCTTATTTATTCTTTCATGCACCCCATCCTTGGTGTCCTAGACAGATATTAGAATCACAGCTAAGATTATCTTGTGTTTTGTTTTGTCTTTTAGATTTGTTTTTCTACTGTTAGGTATATGATCTATTTTGAGTTGTGTTTTGAGGGTATATATGATTTATTTCGAAGGTGTAAGAGATGTATTTAGATTGTATTTTAGAAGGCTTTAAGACTTGCATATATCTACACACACACACACACACACACACACACACACACACACACACACACACATCTTCATTCCTTGGTGTTTCTTGCTAAACTGATTGAAAGAAACAGAGCTAAGGGAGGATGTCGTTGTTTGTAGTTACCCCTTCGGGAAGGCATCTAGAACCTTATCATTAAGCCTAACGTTTACCATACGTTTCTTGTAGACGCCTTTTGCCAAGTCAAGAGGTTCTTTCCTTTCCTTGATTGCTATTTTTAAATTTTTAAATGACTTCTATTAGCATTTCTTTTTTCTGCATCTATTTATTTAATCATGTGATTTGCCTTTTTAAGTCTGTTGATATCAAGAATCACACTAACTGATTCTTTTTTAAATACTGAAGCAGCTGCCCCCACCTGGATTAAGTCCTAGTTCGTTGTTATAGTATATAATTATCTTTACACACTTATGAACTGGTTTGATAGTATCTTTTAGAATAATTTTCTCCTCTAAGCCATGAGAGGTACTCATCTCTAGTTTTCTTCTCATGTCTTTGCCTGGTGCTACCCTTAGGCTCATGGCAACCTCACAGTCAGTGAGGGAGCACTGCTTCTGATTCTATTTTTGGAAGAAACCTTAGAGACGTAATGATACAATCCCCATCCCCACCCCCAATGATTCAACAAGTCCCAGTGAGCCCATCTCTGTCTAAGACTTTGTACTTTAGACAGTTGTAACTGTTGAATCAACATCTTTAATAAATGGAGGTCTACTAAGATTGTCTAATTTCATTGTACAGCTTTTGCCGATTGTATTCATCTAGAAATTAACCCATTTCAATTTGGTCTTCACATGTGTCAAGACAGAGTTTTTCTGAAATTCCCTGATTATTGCTCTTTATTTCCATGTGTTGTGTCATGATGTCATTCCTTTTTACTAGACAGTGTAGCTAGATATTATTTATTTTACTGCCCTACAAAGGTTGAGAAAATCTGTCAACAAAATTGACACTTTTTAACTCCACTGATGATTTTATTCTTTTGATTAGAATATCACTAATTACTCTAATTTCTTTACGTGGCAGCTGAGATTACTGATTTTGGGTCTCTTTTTCACATGCCCCAGTATTTTTATTCTATTCCATTTTTTTCTGGCTCTAGAATCATCTAGTATAGTGTTCAATTGTTTTTTCATATAGCCTCAGAATATTGACATAAGAATCCTCATAATGTTGTCCACAGTCGTTGTCAACTGCATTTTGACAATTTCAATAATCTTTCATTATCTGAGTCAGGTTCTGACCTTTATTCTGTCTCCTCAAACTGTGTTACTGTGTTTTTACTCAGTTCAGGATGCACTGAGAACTTTTCTTGACAACCAAATATTAGGAATTGTAATACTACTCCCTAGAAATGTGGAGGTCAGGTCTAGCTAGAGGGAGGTTAGTTAAAATTAATGTACTTTTCTACAGTCGTGTGGTTTTAGACCTCAGAATTTTAGAGAACATACCTTTCTGGATTGTAAACTGTGCACCAAAGTCTCCTCAGTCCTCTTTGCTTTCACAACTTAGAGGGACAGGATAGCTACAGAGCTCTAGAGTTGCTTGTTTTTCTTCTTTCTATCATGTGGAAAGGTAGATGTAGGTCAGGACAGGAATTACCCATTTACTTCTTCAAGGTTGGTTGGACTCTAAGGAAGGAAAACAGAAACAAAGCTAAGATAAAACAATGCTTTAGGCTCTTATAAAAGATCTTCTTTTGGAAGTGATATTTGTTGAAAAAAGAAAATAATCTGATATATTTCTGAATGTCTACTTCCTTTTGCTAAATGTAAAACAGTCTGTCTCCAATCTTTACTGTGAACCTGCTCATAATCAGAAGCATGCAAAGACATTCAATGAAGATTTGAAGGGTGAATTTTCCAAGTATTAAATTAGAAGTCATTATATTATTTAATGGCACAGAGTTTTTGTTTCATGTAGTAAATCATTACTCTATTTTGGTGGAAGAGTGGAATCTGAAAATACAAGTAGCTTATATAGGAGATGAAAAGAAAATCAACAATAATTGGTGATGTGAATTCTTTGAGTATCACAGAACATCTCCTGGCTATTAGTGACCTTAAGAAAGTAGTGTCCCGCCAAAGCCACTGAAATGTAAAACAGCTTCTACATTTCACAAATGAATAAGGAATCACAGCCAAGGACTAAGCAACATGAACCTGAATTTGTTAAAAAATAAATAAACAAAAAAGAACTCCAGAGAGTGGGAGGGACTCCAAAAGAGGGGTGTCAGTGTGCTGCCCCATTCTATGAGTTTTTATGTCTTGTGGTGGGAATTGGATGGATACTAAATTCATCTGTACTGGGATTGATCACTGTCAAGGCTTTTGTGGTTGAACCAGAAAAGAGTCGATATAACCAATACAGGGTCCATAGTCCTAACGAGAGAGTTACCCAGCTGTTTAGAGAAGGGATCCTGTGTGCTCCCCGGTTAACTCAGGTTCTTCTAGAAATCCTGCCCTTAATGTCTAAGAGGAACTTGAGTCCCACTTAATTGGGCTGCTGGTACTGTCCTGCACGCTGGGCATACATCGCAGTGTATCTGTAAGAGCTTGCAGTTAGAGGGTCAGACATATTCCTAGTTAGTCAAAACACCATATGCCCAGTAAACAGAAGTAAGTATAAATACATACCCAAAGGACTTCTCCAACTAAGCATTTTGTAATTAGAAAAAGAACTGGAAACTGAGTCTGTGGGAAGCCTGAGAGGTGCCATTTGTAGGGCAAGTATCAAAAACTTTTCTTTGAAAGGGAGTGGTGCCACATGCTTTTGTCTTTATATGGATAGGTTACACAAAGCAATATTACTGAATGATTGCACTAAAGAACAATGAGTGACATGAGTGAGTTACAATAAAACTTTATTCATAAAACCAGACACAGCATGGTAGTCTGATGTATGTTACAGCTATCAAATGGTCAACTCCTTGGCATGGATTACCAAGTAGAGATTATATAGTGGGCTATTAAGGTAGCTGAGTAAGCCTGGAGGATTTGATGAAATGGCAGGTCCAGAAAGCCCCCGTGGGCATTGCATTCAACGCTTTTCTGTGTGCATCTGAATACGATCTTTTCCTCAACCATGACTATTTTAGTTAATGCAACTGTTCTTTTGAAACTGGGATTTTTCTAAATACTGAAGCTCAATGGATGGCTTACATATGAGAATGTCAGATAAGGAAGAGAGTAGACAGACAATTTTAAACACTTGAAAGTCTGTCAAATGGTAGCAGAAGAGGAGGCTCGTAGACAGAGTGTGGGAAGCCTGCGTTAGTTGCAAGAAGCTTGCGTGTGAAGATGTTCCCAAAAACGTTGGAGCTGAGAAAAGGATAATTTTTTTGCTTTCCAAGGGACCTTGGGAGCTGTCAGGTCTCCTAGTAGGTGGGGTGTGTGAGTGCTCTGTAAGGAGAGTTCATTGGAAACAGGGCTAAAATGAAATGGCCAGCACCTGAAACTCCCAGTGAGTGATATTTGGAGGTGAAAACCCTTCTTACTGCTTGGAAATCTGAGGACACAGAAACGGAAAGTGATTCTATATTCTACTTCCTTCTTGCTCTACACAGAAGAGTTGAATGTGTCAGCTTTTCAGTAGTAAAAACCATCATCCCAGTTCTCTCTGTGCTGCTCCCAATACTCAAGAAAAACATCAGCATCTGCCTTTCAGAAGTCACTGTAGCTACATTAAAGACTTTCTTCATTTTTAAATACTTTTTATTTTAATTTTATTAATTTATATATTCAGGTTACAACTCAATTGTTGTCCCATCACTTGTATCCTCCCATTCCTCCCTCTCTCCTGCTTTCATCCTATTCTCCTCCCCTAGGTCTATGATCAAGGGGGACCTCCTCCCCCACTATATGGTCATAGGCTATCAAGTCTCATCTTGGCAGCCTGCTTATTCTTTCTTGAGTACCACCAGGCCTCCCCACCAAGGAGAGGTGGTCAAATATGGAGCACCAGAGCTCATGTCAAAGTCAATCTCCGCTCTCCCCATAACTGTGAAGAGTGTCCTGTCCATTGGGTAGATCAGGGTACGGGTTCGATGTTTACTATTGTATTGTCCTTGGTCAGTGCAATAGTTTGAGCAGACCTGCCTGGGCCCCAATCCACCCATCATAACTTTCTTCATTTCTTAAAATGTTTAAGTGCATGGACATTCTGTTTGCACATATACCTCTGCACCATGTGGATGCAGTGCCTATGGAAAGCAGACGAGTGTGCTGGAGCCCCTGGAACTGGAGCTGCCATGTTGGTGGTGGGAATGAAACCCAGCTCTTTGCAAAAGCAACAAGTGCTCTTAACAGCTGAGCCATCTCTCTAGGCTCCCACAGCTAGTTTTTAGAAGGTTTTCTGTCCTTACCAGATTTCTAGTCTATTCTTTTACTGTCAACAGTGGTAGTATAAAGCGAGAGCTGTTGTTCATAAATACGTGTCTAGATCAGCTTATCTTTTTGATGTGATAACCATTTAGAAATGAACACACAGTATTTGTAGAAAAATGTTTAATTTCCTGGAGAGATTTAATTGATTTTTAGTGCTGTGACAAACAGCCATTAAAAAAACAAAATAGCATTCATCACAACTCTGATAGGATGATTTTATACTAAGTGGATCAAACTTCAGCATACAAGTAATAGATATGTAAAGTTTATTTTATTTTCCATATAAATTAGCACAGGAGATTGTGTCTTTAGTGGCGGATAGGTGTTTGGGTAAGTCTCTGATCCCCAGTTTTTACTCAAATGAATATATTCTTTTTAAAAAATTTTTTATTAATTTATTCTTGTTACATCTCAATGGTTATCCCATCCCTTGTGTCCTCCCATTCTTCCCTCCCTCCCATTTTCCCCTTATTCCCCTCCCCTATGATTGTTCCTGAGGGGGATTTCCTCCCCTTGTATATGCTCATAGAGTATCAAGTCTCTTCTTGGTAACCTGCTATCCTTTTACTTATTTCTTCTGCTAAATACAGCTGTATGCTCTGCGCATAGGGAAAACAAGCACAACAGGATGGAGAGCTAAGGTGACTGCACATGCAAAACAACAGGCAAAGGGCATGGCCCGTGGTCTGTTGAGACAACTAAGATGGCCTTAAACAGGAGCAAGCTTCTCCTGAATCAGTAGAGAAAACTGGTCCTTCACAAAAGATAAGAAAGGACTTGTGACAAGAATAAATGGGATTGTAAACTGAAGGAAAGGGCTGAAAAATCTGCCCATGGCAACAACAGGAATATTAGGATCATCTCAGAGAGATTAAAAACAGCTAACTAAAATGTTTAAATATGTCTTCAGAAACGTGGTGAAAATAGAACATCAAAGCAAAGAAATATAGGCAAAGAAATAAATCTCAGAAAAGGAGAGTAGATAATATAAAAGAGGAAACCAAAGAAAGAATAAATAAAGTGGAAGACAGAATAACAGAAGTCGCAGTAGAAAATAGAACAACAACAACAACAACAACAAGGTTCAGAAACCTACAGCCCTGTGAGTCCACAGCAAAAGTTACAACATATATGCCATGGAGATTCAAAATGGAGAGGAGAAAGGGGGACGAGGTGAAAGTTATCTGTGAAAATGATGCTGAAAAATTTCCTAACTAGATGAGAGATATGTATCCACAGACTCAAAAAAGATGAATTTTCTACAGGTTGGAGAAATATAAGTAAATCTATGCAAGAAATACCAAACGTCCATTAACACACGGCGAAGAGAAAAATCCCTACAAACAAGAAGCCAGAAGTGAAAGTCCAACCTACGGTGTTGAGGTGAGACAATGCTGACGTCAGATTTCTTAGCAGAAATGGCATAGTTCAGAAGAGAACCTGAGAACCAAGAAATTCTCAGATAAAGAAAAAAACCAACCAAAGCAACAACAGTAAATCAAAACAAGACAAAACATGGACTTATGATGATAGCACACTTATATTAAAAGGTAAAATATTTATTTACTGCAAAAATATTAGAAGAGCCACCTTGGAATATCAGGCATTAATAAAGATTATGGTGATGTGGGCAGTGCTGGCGCTGCACACCTGTAATCTTAGCGCTTCTGAGGCAGAGGTAGACAAATTTCTGAGTTGAGGCAAGCCTCTTCTACAGAGTTGAGTCCAAGAAAGACCAGGGTACATGGAAAACCCTGTCTTGAAAACCAAACAGCAAAAAAGGTATAATGAACCAAAAGAAAGGAAGACAAAAAGGAAGGAAGGAAGGAAGGAAGGGAGGGAGGGAGAAAGGAAGGAAGGAAAGAAAGAAGAAATGATTACAGTAGGCGTTCCCTGTCTCAGATTATGGCTGTTGGTTGAAAGTAATGTAACTACTTGATATAATTTGAAATAGTTGTAGATAGAAATAATTCAAAGTAGTATACCACAAATGGGAGAATAAAATATATCAAGGAAGAGGAAGTTTCTGTTTTAACAGAAATGGGTGGAAATAAAGGTTTCAGTTGACCAATGCACCAAAACAAATTTACATTACAAGAAATCTGCTAAAACTCATGAGAGATCAACTAAATCATGATTCTAGAAAATTATGTAATAACTCACAGGAAGAAATGAAGGAAACAGGATCAGATAAAATTTAAAAAATAAATTATAAAAAAATATCTCAAATTTAGCTCTCACATCAATGATTGCTTTTAATTAAGGTAGATAGATGTCTGCTAAATGACAAAAATAGCATATTAGATAAAAAATCAAGATCAATTGCAAGCTCAAAATTAGTTCAAAGGCAGGGCCTACAAGAATTCACATCAAATAAAATTTCTAAAGAAAATTAAAGGTAAAGAATAAAAAAGATGAACTATGAAAAATCAGTCAAAGGAGAATAGCGATAACTTTGTCAATATTAGTGAAGCTAACTTTAGAGCAAACAATACCTGAGAAAGAGATATGCATTATGGTGGTGAAAGGCCCAACCTTCCAAGATGGCCGAAGACTCTAATGCGTGTTCACTAACCAAGCCAACTAAAAATGAGAATAGTAAGAAAGCTGGAGTCAGAAAGAGGAATAGTCGACCCCACAATTTTGGTTCGGCACACTAACATGCCTCTGTCAAATCTGATAAAAACTACACAGGAATCATCAAAGAAGAGTTGAGTATGATCACTAACCATTCATCATCTCAGTGAAATTTGTAAAGCATTCTATTAGACATAAAAATATTCATTATTTTATGATATTTAAAAAAGACATATTCAAACAGTTCATATCATAGATTAAAAGGAAGCTGTAACACATTAAAAAATTAACATCACACTACGTGTTATTCACTATTAATAAGGCATGTTAGAGACTGGAGGCAGAATAACAATTTAGAACAAAGCAGTGTAACTTTTAAAATAATCTGGTGTCAAAGAAGCACCATCAAGGGAAATTTGCAATATATCTAATATCATTAATGTAATAAATGTAATAAAATCTATTAAATAGCAATAAGTGCATGCACTAGTTAAGAAGAAAGTTTTCTACCAGTTACCTTTATTTCCATAAGAAGAATTTAAGGAAGAATAAAACACAGTCCTATTTCCAATAGCTTCAAAGTTAAAATATCTTTGAATTAATCTAACTTAGAAAGTAAAAGATGTGTATAATAAAAATTGACATTAAAATGAAATCAAATAATGTAATAGATATTGATTTACATTCAGAATTTTAAACTTATCGAGGTAGGAAAGATGTTTTCTTCAAGGCTGCCAAAAACAAATAGCCAAAGCACTAAGAATGTAATATTTATATAATTCCTGATTGTGTCATGGTTCCTCTTGCTATACATAGTTTATTGTATATATGTGTAATAATATAAATGTGCATGTAAAAAATAAAAAATCATTTAATAAAAACTAAAAAAATTAAATCAAAGGAGATACAAGATAGAAAGACCTTCCATGCTCATGAGTTGGTCAGTTTGATGATACGGAAATGGTTATCTTATCCAAACAATCTACAAGAAATGAATCCCATAGTTTTGAATTACTAGCTTCTGGGATTTTACAGTGCCCCAAATATTGTAGGTTATTGACATCTCACTTCATTACTTCTTCTATGTGCTGAAGACAAAACACACTTGAATCACATAGCAATGAAAAATCAAACTGTGATGACCTTGAAATCACCCATAGTGCTAAAAGGAGTATGTGTGCTATTAGAAAATAAAAGTTACTAGTCTTAAACAGATATAAATTAGGGGAGTTATAATGACTACTCGGCAAAATATGCAAAACTGGTGCAATAGTGTCATTAATGTTATGGAAGTAACTAAACACTTTCCGATTGGCTTGAAAACCCACACAGGATGTGGAATCCATACCTGGCACCATTGTCATGGCCAAGAATCTGGAACTAGGCAGATCATGTGCTGTAAAGGAGAATCTACTACAATTTTTTAATGCTAAATATACATAGTGTTAAAATTACTCCTAATGACTCATTACAATACCCACAGATTAGTAGGCTTTTCTACGCTCATCACAGAAGCATCTTAACACAAGAGCTGATAAGTATCCCAGACTGCTCCCAACAAGAGGACCACAATTTGGTCAACATGGAAAGACTACTGGCCTTGAAAGGAATGCCTATATCTCACTCACACTAAAGGTTTAGGGATCACTGAGGTGGTAGAAAGATTCTAAGAACCAAAGGTAGTTGGTGATTATAAGGAAACTAATTCTGTCAATAGGGCAATCAAACAAAGGAATCTATAGCCGTCAAGACAGCATGCATAAGATGCCCCATAGTACAGTCCACATAAAACCACACACTGAATGGGGAAAGTGGACATGAAGTCCCAAACCTAGTTGAGGGTCTGTGTCATTTGATAACCACTGAGAGGTGAGGAGGGAGTTTGCTTTAAGGGTATGAGCCATGATAAGTTGAGCATACTCCAAAGTAGGCACACACCCAAAAAATATGGATAACCAAAAAAAGAGAACATCAAGTTGGGTGAATATTGATATGGGGATAGATCAGAAAGAAGCTATGAATATGATCAAAATGTATTGCTTAAAAATCTCAAAGAATCAATACAAATATTATTACAAATGAAGAATAAAATGAGGCTGCTATTCTCTGCAAGCATTTCTATCTAGACCAGAAGGAAGCATTAGTCCTGGCAGCTTGGAGGACTGGGGGTGTAACTGTGAGTGGTGCAAAAGAGAGAATACAATGTATCTTTTGTGAACAACAACAAGAGTGTCTGCACACCATTAATCCTAGCATTCAGGAGGCAGAGGCAGGCAGATTGCTTTGAATTTGAGGCTAGCCTGGTGTACAAAGTGAGTCCAGGACAGTCAAGATAACATAGAGAAACCCTGTATCGGAAAAGAAAAAAAGAAAGAAAGGAAGGAAGGAAGGAAGGAAGGGAAAGGAAAAGAAAGGAAAGGAAAAAGGAAAAAGAAAATGTCCATTTGCTTGAAAGAATTGCTGTAACTTGTGCTACCACTGCTCTTGCTGTCTAAGCAGGCTGTGAAACAGACATCCTCCTGTGATTCCTATGTTAGTGTTGGAGCATTGGGCCCAACAAAAAGGCAGCTTCTCTTGAGTGGCTTGGTCTTACCTGCGCTAAGGCGGTAGAGTGTGCTGGAAACACAAAGGAAAGAAGCAGCACTGAAAGTGACAGAGAAGCAAAGTAAATGACAACAGAGGCTATGCAGGGGCCAGCTGTTTTGAGATGTCAGTGGGAGTTGGAGCCTTGATTCTCCATGAGCTGAGAAACGGGTATGTGTGGAATGGATGGGTCTTGATAGAATCCAACCTTGACAGCTTTATAGAGACACAGTTCTGGGGCTGGAGAGATGGCTCAGAGGTTATGAGCACTGACTGCTCTTTCAAAGGTCATGAGTTCAATTCCGAGCAACCACATGTTGGCTCACAACCATCTATAATGAAGTTTGTATACATAATAAATAAATACATCTTAAAATACAAAGTTCTGAAGGCTGCTGCAGGGAAGTGTCAGTGCAGAGGCCCTGTGACATCAGCAGTAATACCCGCAACAACTATAGCAGCAGCAGGAGCAGCAGGAGCAGCAGCAGCAGCAGGAGCAGGAGCAGGAGCAGCAGCAGCATCAGTGACCTAAACACAGCTTCCGCCCCACTGCAGGCCAGAAGCTTTAACACTCACTGGGTTGGCAATTGCTGTGCATAGGCCCACAGAGATGCTTCTGCACCATCCACTGCTAAGAGATGAGGAATCCTGTCTTCCTGGGCCTTACCTAGAAGGTGGAACTCTTGTAGGGCTGAGGGTCTCAGTGTCCAAGGATGTCAAGAGAGCTGTGATGCAGAGGTGACCACGTACTTCAGCTTCCAGCTCTCTGCTGTTCCTGATCTCTGTGGTCAAACATAGAGCAGTACAAAGTTGACAAAACCCAGCACAGGGAACTCTTCTATCCTGGCTACAACTTCTGTCTATTTAGCATAAAACACCAAAGCTGCATGACTGATAGCAGAGAGAGGGAAAGAAGACTGACTGGAGACTGGTTCTGTCCTGGACATGTAGAATCCTGAAAATAATACGGTCTTGCTGAAGAGGTACCAGCTGGAAAAGATGCTGTAAAAATGGGAATGAGATGGATGTGAATGTTCTACTTGTTTGGTGAATTAGGAGAAAATCCAGGAAAACAAAACAAAACCTAAGTGGTTGTGACGTGGTCATTGCACACATAACATCTGGCTAGGGTGATAGTTTGAAGTCAAATCCTAAAGATTTTGTTTTTGTGTGTGTGTGTGTGTGTGTGTGTGTGTGTGTGTGTGTGTGTGTGTGTATGTATGTGTGCCAACTTAAAACACTTGTTGACTTTGTAAAGGCTTTATTATCCTCATCTAATCACACATTTATTGTGATAATTGAATGAGGAATTTGATTGGTGTAACACAAATAATTTCTAAATACATACTTTGCATACACTATGTAAGATATCTGGTACAGGTATTCCGAAATATTGCAACTTTCCTCCTTCAAAGGAAATAAATATTGTAAAATAACTTGAAATAATTCTATCTTCTCTTTAAAAAGTTTACAAGTCAGAATAGCTCTTGCTTGACTTACTTTTTTGCACTATACTTCCTTTAATAATGACACTAGACTGTTCTATGCTCTACTCACAAGGAATTACAAGACTTAACTTTTATTTGCCACTAACTCATGACAAGATTGAACAGGTTTGTGTCATGTCCTCTGCCTAACACATCTGTCTCATTGACCAAATCATCAAAACATCATCTGCAAACCTCTGGAAAGTCTTCTACTACCCCGGGAGCGGTGGCACTGTTTCATGTCCTGATTCAACCTGTCAGTAACCTATGAGGCAAATGCAGGGATGCACTGTCATCTGTGTAGAATTTAAGTATTCAGTCCTTGGGTCAATCACAATATGCCATATTCTGAGACAAAAAAGAACCAAAATGATGGTGAATGTGCCGTGACCCCAAGCCCACCCCTGCCCTGTCTGATGTTGTTCAGCTGCCCAGAGCATAGTTGCTACTTTGCTACCCACCTCCTAGTGGCTCTATGAAAGTGATTTACGGGCAGCAGAGAAATATCACAATTCCAGTTCTGTAGCCAAAGAGAGGCGAACTGCTAACCTTGGTGTGTTGAGTTTGGTTTATCGATTATGCAAAGAAGAGCTTGACAGTGTGTCTGTCCCACAAATATGAAACACCTGGCAGTCAGCCACATCCTGTGGAGCGAAGGTTTTGCTCTTGATTGGAAAAGCAGCATCGTAGTTGGTTTCTACTTAAGTGGCTTTCAACTTGAGTGAAAGCATGTTTTCCCAGGTGTTCTCCAAGCAAGGTTGCTCGGAAATCTGCCAGCGGAGTTGGGAAGTGATTCCCTCATATGTACAATCATGGAGACCCTCTCATCTCTAACGACACATAATAAAACAGAAAGGCCTAGAAAAATCCATAACAAACTTGTTCTTTGTGTTCTTATGACAGAAGGGCCAAACCTGTGTCGATTCTTGAGAGAAGTACAGAAATATTCACTTAATGAAGTCATACTGCAATCACGGAAGACCCAGGAGCTGGCATATATTACTCTACAGGAGAACTTCCTGCTCAGATAAAAAGACCAAGCAGTGCCTTCTGGTGCACGAGGCAGTTTGAAAAATTGAATAAAATTGGTAGGGAACTTGACTTCTAGATCTCCCAAATAGACTGCAATGCAGCAACTCATTAATTAGAAATGCCTACAATGAGCATTTGGAAATGAGAGAGGGAATTCCAGCATATGGTAGAAGGAGAATGCAGAGCTAGCTAAGGGGTTGAGTCCGGGGACTAGGAAAGGCTTATTTGAACCAGTGAAGATCAGCAGGTAACGTCTCTACAATCCTCCTCCATCGACATTAGAAACAGGGTGATCTGGCAGAGCAAGACTGGGCCAGTGGTAAAACTACAGGGAGTGCTCTGATGGTGGCAATGTGCTGGGAGCAGTGTTACCACATAGAGAGGCCTGGTATTTGTGAAGGGTATTTGGCACTTAGAATGCGCCCCACTCTTCCTCACTGTCGATTTACAGAGTTTGTCTTTAATCTTTAAGAATATTTTTTGCCACTTCATATATTATTACAGTGAATGACAATTCACAAATGATTTCTCTTTCTTGTTACACAATGACTTTGATTCAAGCTTATTACTTTATATTAATTAGAGTTTTATGCATTTATTAAATCATGAGTAGTTTTAATAAGATATTGGCAGTAAATCCTTTCCTTCATGGAGCTCACAAGAGCATGTGTAGTGAGCGCCATCAAGCACAACTGAAGCGCAGTCAGACTTAGCATTTGTTATGCACCTTTAGTGTGAGATCTCTTATCCCTACTGGATTAGGCTCACGGCTGCTCTGCCTCTGAAAAACAGTTACTATCACCACTCTATTAGAACAGATTCCCTATTTCTGTGTTGAGAGGCACTGTTAATTCCTCCCCACTCTGCCCCACAAGACATCAAATGCCCTTGTCTAACAAATAACCTCACTCAGGATAGTACTAGAGAATGCAAAAGTCACCAATACTTGTTATATGCTGGAAGAATGCCACTTTTAGTGGGGTTCAACCCTTTAGTCCTGTTTGGGCTATTAGGATGTTGCATCTGTATGCAAATCACAAATAAGAGCTGACTAGTGAGGGGGTAGCCTGGGTTAAATTCACAAAATCTACTGTCAGCTGTGATGGGTATAAACTTTTATTTGATTACTTGGTTTAATTTCAAGAGGTATGAAATGACTAGGGTTTAAACATCTGTTCTTTTTTTTTCATTTTGTGAGCATGTAAGACAGACAGCCTCACTCTATCTCCCATAGCCTGACTATCTTTGGTGATTTAACTTCATGATACTGTGCACTGGCACTATCTTTGTTTTATTTCATTTATTTATTTATTTATTTATTTATTTATTTATTTATTTATTTATTACATTTTGAAATAGCCTTAGTTAACCTGGGGCAAGGCAGACATTAATCCTCTAAATTACTCCCACAGTGGGAGTTAATGTTAATTAATTGTTAATTGTTAATGTTCTTCATCTGGGCCAGATTCTCCATCCACATCGGCCATATACTTCTCCTCCATCTAATCCCTGGAGGCCTTCTACTCTATTTTTATTTCCTTGGTAATTTTTATCATATGCTTTGAAATGGATAACCCCATCTTTCCTTTTCTCTGCATATAATTTCTTATATTAATTTCACAATGCTCTTACATTTTGTCTGATTGTTTCTCCTCCCTTATTACGTGAGATGTATTCTGGATATTATCTTATCGGCTAACATTAGATTTTTACTTTAGTGACTCTATGTTTAACACTTGAAAGTTTTCCCTCTGTCATTTAAAAATACTGTGTAGCTCCTGACTTACAGATGCAAGAATTTCTTATTTTACACTTTGACGTTCCATTAACATTTCCTAGGTGTTTTTGTTTCGTGTTTTCCCTTTTCTCTCAGGCCCTGGTGCTCTTTGGTTTAATATTTTACATAAAGACTCAGGAACTAAAATGTACTGTCAAGTTTCTATGCCTTAGTAGAGCTTTTAGGGTTGCGGATTTGCATGAAAGTGATTGTCTGGCCTGTGGGCAGGGTACTTAGCACTGGGACTCATGCTAGCATGCAAATGACACTGTTTACTTTGGCCCACTTAGGTCTGCAGAAAAGAAACATTTCACAACTTTCTTTGGAGCTGCAAGTTTGGTCTTCCTCGTTCTGTGCAGATTATATTAATACTAGCATTTAATTTTTAACATCACAAGTTATCTGTTCTGGCCTCTTCTACCTCCAAGTGTGGTGTCTCTGCACAGCATTTCTTTCAGGCTCTTTAGGAAAAACCATGGTCCGTCATGCTCCATACATCTTTATGGCAACCAGCTGCATGGTTTTCCTGCATGTATCAACCTAGTGGCCATTCTTGCTGTGCTCTCTGTCTCTCATGCCCTGCTGAAGCCTTCTGGGTATTGACGAAGTCTCTCTTCTCTCTCACTCTCTTTGTCCTTGATTTATAGTGTATTAGCCTATATGCTTATTTATGGGGAATTAAAATAGGAAGTGAATGCTTTTGGATGAGATTCTGACTTTTTATTTTTGTGGTGCTGTTGATCCAGCTCAGCATCTCCCACACGCTAGGCAAACACTCTACCACCAAGCTATCGCCCCATCTTATATCTAACCTCACGAGCAAGACTTTGGAGCTATTTGTATATTAGGCATTCCAACAACAATGGTCATTCTCTAAAACACAGACAACCATGAATTGATCTTAAGAAATATTTTGTATGTTTTATCATGTTAAGTGCAACTTTGAGATTAAAATTATTTACTTACAACATGCAAAGCATAAAATCATGAGGTCAATTAGTTTCCTTCCCAGAAGAATATGCTTCCTTTCATGTCCCATATTTTCATGTGTGTGTGTGTGTGTGTGTGTGTGTGTGTGTGTGTGTGTGTGTGTGTGTGTATCTGAGTATGGGTAGGTATACATGAGTTGCTTGTGCCTGAGGAGGCCAAAGGTGTCAGATCCTCTGGATATGAAGTTACAGGCAGTAATGGGCAACTTAACATGAGTTCTGGGAACTGAACTTGGGTCTCCTGCAAAAGCAGTAAGCATTCTTAATTTTTGAGCCATCTCTTCAGCCATACAATTCTCTCTCTCTCTCTCTCTCTCTCTCTCTCTCTCTCTCTCTCTCTCTCTCTCTCTCTGTGTGTGTGTGTGTGTGTGTGTCTTTCTGTCTTTCTGTCTCTCTGTCTCTCTGTCTGTCTCTGCCTCTCTCTCTCTCTCTCTCTCTCTCTCTCTCTCTCTCTCTCTCTCTCTCTCTGTGTGTGTGTGTGTGTGTGTGTCTTTCTGTTTTTCTGTCTCTGTCTCTCTGTCTGTCTCTGTCTCTCTTTCTCTGTGTCTCTGTTTCTCTGTCTATCTCTCTCTGCCTCTCTCTCTGTCTCTCCCTCATCTCTCTCTTTCGCTCCCTTCCTTCCTTCCTTCTTTTCTTCCTTCCCCTCACCTTGTAAAATTAAATGGACTTATTCACAGTTTTGCCAAGACTACAGAGAAAAAATTCGCAGCTTCTCTCTCCCAGAATGAATTATATAATACTTGTGTTTTTTGACTCAACAGTGAGCACCAGTCTGTATTGCTGAGCAATCTGTCTAGCCTTTAAATATTAATGTTTCTTACTGGATATGAACAAGTCTTAAAGAGTTGTTTAGAAGAGCATTGGCATATTTATAGCCAGGTATCAATAGTATAACAAACAGAAAATGGATTTAATACCAAGACATGATTGTCACATGAGAAAAGTATTGTAATGAGCCAGGTGCTGTGGGGGCCAGAAATACTAGATCTCTTACAAAGTGAGAAAAACGTGAAATAGATAAATATCTTGAATTGTTGCTACTTTTTAACAAAGGTGTGATTATGTGACCTTTCCCTGATACTTTTAAGTTTTTTTAAGTAAACCTGATGAAACTAACCACTTCATGAAGTTGATTATAATCTGTAGCATTTTACATGAGTTGCTGTCTAGCATAAGTGCCATGGAAGTGGCTCATTTAAACTTCTCAGTTGTGTTATCTGAGTTGGACAGGAAGTGAAGCCATATTGCTGGCGGTGTTAGGCCAGTTTCTTAAAAATATATAGATAGATGTATTTGACTAAAGCTGTGGGGCAAACATTCATGTAGGAGACTGGCTCTGACAGTATGGCCTTGACACACGAGCGCTCCAACTTCACCTGGGGATTGCTAGCAATACAAGACCTAAGACGTCAGACTTGCAGGCATCAGGGGCTCAGCTGCTGCTGAGACACATCAGGTTGGGAAGCAGAGGATGAAGACTCTGCCTTTCGAGGTTGTACTTGCTGCACATTTGAATCTCCCGTTACTCAGGAATCACAGGAAGCATGCGCTTCACAGTCTGAGGAGGCACCTGCTCTGCAAACTCTGAAGCCTTTTGAGGTGATCCCAGTGCCTGCTCAAGGGTTTGAAGCATTCTCCCGACACGATGCGTTATTCCCAGGCTTTGTAAGCAAGCCGTTTCTTAAGGAGTAATAAAAGCCTGAGTTAGTTAAAGGTCTTACTTTATTTCCTCCTTGCAACACAAATAGCACCCTAAGTTTGAGGATTGTTGATTACTCCATACCCTTAAGAGCCAGGTGGCATCATTTGACATTCTGACTTTTCTTCATACTGAGCTTCTAGAAAGGAAAGGTACCATCAATTATTAGAGTAGTTCCCAAGTTCCACTTTAGTAAAAAAAAAAATCACCTAAGGAAATAAGCACAGCTCATTCAAGGCACAGACAGAGAGAAGGGGCTACATTCTCTTGCTTGGTTTAATGAGGCTTCAGCCCTGAGACTCCATTCTAGAACCTGCTAAGAGCAGTGAGTCAAAGGGAGTGCAGGTTTGGTTTGTCTTTCTGTGTCTTGTTCTTTACGGGGAACCATTGGTAAAGGCTTCTTTTCTTCACATTTCTCTCTTAATCTAAGATTCAAGCAATGATTCTTATTTTTTTTTTTTTATTTTAGAACATTTAGCTTCTCATAACCTTTTGGATCTCCCAGTGGTGAAGTATAGGATCGGGGTGAAGGGGGCACTACCCATTCCTCAGATAAGGTGTAGAAATACTCTGGAACATGCAGGAGGACATATTCTTTTCTCAGAGTTTACAACAGTAAAAAAAAAAATCACTAAGAGTTTACAAAGTGCTGAAGACCTCCAGCTAGCTAAAGCCTGATTTATGGGGGAAGCAGTTTGGTAAAATAAATGCCTGTTACTTCTTATTCTAACAGTAACTCCTGCTGTGAGGCTAAAGATGAAGGGGTGTGAACAAATTTGATAGAATGTCCTATGTCCTTTGCATGAGCTTTACTTTGAACGTCTGCTGAGGTCATCTTAGGTCAGCAGTTTCATTCCCAGGAAGCCATGAGTAATAACAGCCTTTGCATTTAACAGGTAAAGGAGCCTTGCAACTCAGTCACAACTGCAATACAATTTCCCAAGAGTCTCCATTTTCCTCTCTCTACCTCAGCGCCACCATCACCAATGGCGAAAGAATCACTTTGCCAAGCTTCTACTGGCTGATCAAAGACACAGATAATGGTTGCCTTGTCTTTTGCAGGGTGCTTTTGCTCTCCCAGGAATACCAGAGAGCTATTCTGAATCTTAGTCCAAAAGACCTGGAGCAAACATGCTGTGAACCCCTCCCTTCTGAGTGTTTTAGTATTCATTACATTAATCTGATGCTGGAGGGAACAAGATAGCTATCTACAATTATGCCACAGTTTACTAGGCAAGGACTTTTCTCTGGCAGGAGATCTTCATGGGGGAGTCACTGATGCTTGCCAGTTTTGCGGTCATAAAAGTGGGAGCAATGTGATTATTTATACAAGTAGAGCTTGGCTGCCTGTGATTTCTCTGTGTTTCAGAAGCATCCTTCTCTCTTCCTGGGTTGTTCGGTGGAATTAATGTATACAGATCCTGACATCACACCAACATGCTAGTGTCTCTTCAAATGTAGGGTGACCACTAGTCAGAGACATTTACTGTAACCCCAGTTTACTGCTGTGGAACTCATACAGATCCCCATTTATACTCATGGCCTTCCCCCGTGCCACTGGACACTGTGGGCAAGGAATTTGAGGTTTTACGAGAGTCTCACACAGTAAAGATGGTCTAAACTCCAAACAGAAGTTGATAGAGTTCAAATCAAGTCAGATATATTTTCTGTCAGCGATTTTATTTCCCAAAGAGACCTCAAATTGTAAACATTTATATGATTTTCTGTAAATGAGAACATTCTGAAGAAGGTATTCTAGGTGAATTTGGGGCTGCGTTTTGATAAGCTGGGACTGAGAGGGAGACCTGCATCCTGGGAAGAAGTCCTCGCCAGAGCAGAGCTGACGAGGGACTTACTTTACCTTGGATTGGGTAGTATACATAGTAAGTGGCACAACCTTATGGAAACCTAAGTATCTCAGATGGGAAAACAAAAACAAAAGCAAACCCCCAACGATCTGTTTTGGCCAACTTCTTCAGATTCACCAAGAGCAATCAATGTCAGAGTTTGAGTGCAGTTTTCTTTAAATGGGTAAGGTCCTGATAGCTTACCGTGTAGTTCTCATGTTTTAACTGGTATTGTTGGGCAACATGGATACTAGCAATGATCATTTCATTCTTCTTCCCATTAGCTGGGTGGTCCAGCCAGACCAGGTTCAAAATATTATTTGAGGCAGTTGGGTAAGAATGAACACGTCTGGGCAGAAGAAGGAACCAGGCAGTAGGAACTAAACCTACTTTATTACATAGAAATAGTCTATGCAGTGACAAGAATGTAAAGTTTTCAAGCATTATGGGAGTGGAAATACTTTTTAAGGCATAGCTTGTTTTGATGATCCTGTGAAGTACACGAGGCACTTCTTGCGGACAATGTTATAATTCAAAAAATACAACATCCTTCCCTTGGTAGGTTCATTGTATCTTGTGCTCTCAGATTATCCATGAGCCAGGGCTTCTGGTTTTGTGTTTTGGTTTGTTTTGGTTTTTGTAACACAGCAGAAAATGGGGACTGAATTCCTGGGTTCCAGCCTCTATTAAGGAATGAACAAATTAATTCCCCTCTATTTCATATTGCTTTCACTAAAATGGATAACCAGTTAGTTTTTAATCTCCTTTGTGTGTGTAATAATGAAGGTAACATTCCAAGACATGCTTTTCTTGAAGAAATATTCGATATAACAGTAAGAATTTAAAACTGTCAAGTATACAAAGCCTGTGCTAAGCAATAATTTAGTATGCAGCCACATATAGCAGATATTCCTTAAACGCCATCGTCTGCATTGAGTGAAAGTAGCCCCCCAGCACGCTGGTGAAGTATGTCTTTGCAGAGGCTCTGCAATTGTGATGAAATATGGGATAGTATGTTTACTGGGGTAGGTGACAGATGACAGAGAGATCAAGTCCTGCTGTAACCCTTCTGTAGTAACTAACTCAATGGAAGCCTGTCCTTAGCACATCCTACTGCCCTTTGTTCCTTACCCATCCAAGGGCACCTGGGGACAGCACAGGTGCCTTGAATTTCCTGACATTCATTTGTCTTCACCTGTAGCCAGAGAACCTGGCTCCTAAATTTATAAACTGTCACCATAACAAGGACAGTTTGCTTTGTATTTGTAATTGACGGTTTTCAAAGACGTTATGTCCAAATCAAATACCTAAGCTGGCACCCAATTTCCAGTTACCCACTGATTCTCAAAATAGTCCATGGATCTTACCAAGTAGAAATGGGAAATTAAGGAAAACAGGCCATCTGCCTAACCGGATGGATGCTATTTGAAGCACTGCTTTTAGCATTTCCCTTCAGTTTCAAAGAATTGTTGCTTAGAGGAGACAGTGTCCTTGGCAGTGTTTTATTTTGATGGAAAAATAATTGCAGAGCATTTTAATGTTTTTCAGGAGAGTTTGTTTTATTGAATCTTCTTGTTCATATTTTTGTTCTTAAATCTAGACAAAGATTTTTTTCCCCACTGGCAAAGTATTTTTCACGTAAAATTATATTTTAAACACCTAACATAATCAATAATGCCATAGTTCTCATTTCCCCATTTTATTCTCTACCTGTATTCTCTGGAGCATGTAAAGCTAATTGCATTATAGGTGGCACACCATAGCACTGAGCCAAGTTGGTCTTCAAGGCAGAGCAAGCCATACAAAAGAAAAAAATCCCAGATGGGACTAAGGGGCATATGGAATAGCAAACTCTACACCATAAAGGAAGCATTTGACATAAATTAAGACAATGATGAAGACAATGGCCAATAGTTTGTGTTTAAGTTTTCTTTATGATTATAATGCAAGATTTACTTCCAATGCTTTGAAAGTGCTATTGCAAGCTGTTTAGGATAAATAAGTTATACAAGTTAATTGTTAGTTGATCAAATCACGGTAGTGTCAATTGCCAGTCTATTTTTAGCAAAAGAATATAAATCTTAGTTGCAGCATATAGATAAGATTCTATAGAAATATATGGTAGTATAGTTAGGTAAGGTCTTCAAAAACCCCAGAGACATGCAGAATTTGGCATTTAAAAACGTTTTTATTATTTTAAAGATTCACTGACAATGAGACAGGTTAACTCCTGGTAACACCCAGCCTGTTTCAAACAGGATGATGAGCATCAAAGAACCTCCTTATGGATATGGCTTCCAATGTGGCAAACAAGCCACTGGGCACAATTGCTTCATTTCTACCACAGACAGAATTCTGCCTAAAAATGGGCAAGCTTGGATTCAGGCAGAAGCAATGACCAAACTCTGCCAAGACAGGGTAAGCAAGTCCTCAATAGTTCCTGCCTCACAAATATGTCTGTCAGATATATTGAGCAAGAAGGACAAAGAAGATGCTCCAATATTATAGAGAGTTTGGGGTGATGATTCAGGTAGCTAATTGTCTCTGTCATCTTCTCATTTGGAAAGCTACTAAGCTATACTCCCAGCACCCTCAGGTAATCAAGTTTATTCCTTCTCAAGTCTCTGATGGGGTTGAAGACCAGGTAGCTTAGTTTTACAGTGAAACTTAGTTGTTTAGGGGTTAAGATGTTTTCAGTTGATAGTGACAATATGTGATGGAGATTGATTTACATTCAGAAGTTTAGATGCACCAAGATAGGAAAGATGTTTTCTCCAAGGATGTCAAATACAAATAGCCAAAATACTAAGACTGTAACATTTATATAATTCCTGATTGTGTCATGGTTCTTGTTATAGGTAGTCTATTGTATATATGTGTAATAATATAAATGTATATGTAAAAAATAAAAATTAAAAAGATGTCTTTATAAAACATTACATTCACACAAAAATTTTCTTTTCCCCCTATATAATCTAAGTTATTTTTTAAGTAAGGTAATGCCCAAATATTTAATCTTTAAAAAAGCAAACAAAATGTTCAAACACTGGTTTCTAATGCAAATTAAGACAGAGTGAACTTCAACTAGACAAGACCAATGGAATTTGAATAGTCCCTTTACATTACAGTACTTTACTGGGGACTAAGTGCTAGGCATTGGTCTTTGGTTATGGGCAGTTAGAAGGTAGATGACACAGTCTTTTATTTGGAGACTTGGCTATACATAATGCATTTTAATTTTATTAAATCAAAGAGAAATACAATTATTAAGTAAAAATCCGTATGGTAAGGGAGGAAGAGAAGGGAAAGATATTGGAGGAAAAGCGAGAACGCATAAATACGGGGAGCCCAGGGGTCGCAATAAAAGGGTGGATCCCAGCATTGGAGTGACGGTAATGAGAAAGGATGGCAGTGGTATTATGTAAGGAATCGTAATAAAGGCTGCTAGACAGCTGTCATATTGGAGTGGGCACAATCTATTTTGTTTCTTCCAGGTTTCCGTTACTAAATTTAAGGCACAAATGAACAGGACTGAAAGTCCAAATTGTCTGGATTAAGTAATATAGCCACAAGTTTGGCAAGGGAGGCCCCTTGATTTATAGCCTCAGGAAGACTGGACATAACCATGGGAAATGAGTCCCCAGAAGGCTCTTACCGAAATAGGGATGCTGGGCAGCCAAAGGCAATGCTTCTTGGTCACTCACTAACTACTTGACCTGGAAGGCAAGTGAAGTTCTACAAGACGTAGTATTCTATACCCATGTGGGTGATGTTGTCTATGAGTCAGTTTCACCTACTTATAAAAGGACTATATGTTACTGTCCTAGGTTTGTATAGATAATGAGAAAGGTAAAGCATGGAGCCACTTAATTGGCTGGCAAAGGTTACCTAGATAGTGAACACCAGTGCTGGGTATAAACTGTTAGCTTTCAGGCTCCATGCCTAGACATATTCCCACATGCCAATGCCTAAGATGGTCACAGATATTAATATGGAAGGAAAAGAGTGACAGATGATAGGGGTCAAAAGAGGGAAATTTCCTTTGGAAGGAGATGATTGACAGCCTTGTAGGAGTGTTAGGACCCAATGGAAGAGTAGTTACCAAACAGTGTGTATATAGTCACATTAAAGAATTTAAAAAAGCCAGCTTTGGAACTATTGATAGATAGGTCAGGTGAGGTTTTGGGTTGAGAGTTTATTTTTCCAGTTAAGAAAACACTTAGCACACTTTAATTAAGGGAAAGAAAGAAAGAAAGGCCAAGGAAGTCTGTGTTTAAGTAGCTCTTAGATGTTCTCAATATTAATGGAGTGAGGGAGATGGAGCTGTTTAATATTCTTTGTGAATAGGAAACATACTTGGGGCAGTAACATAGCCCAGAAATACATAAGTGAAGTTCTCCATAAGAAGATGAACCAAGTGGAAGCAAGCTTCTAGGCAGTTGAGAAGTCAGAGAAGTGTGCCATTGTAGCTCCACGATGAGCTCTAAAATTACTCTGATCCAATTTGGTGTAAAAGAAACTCAGAGTTCTCTTTCCTATAAACTTTCTAGTTTTTAAACCAATCATCAAGATGACATTATTCCCTGATTTAAGCGTTACAGATTTCAGAAAACTTGCATAGGAGACTTATTTAGTAGAATGCAAAATTTCTTAATTTTAGTGAGATCTTTGTGTGCGCCTGAGGATTGCCTTTTCTATAAGCAGGTTGGCCCTGGAGCAGCAGAGCTGGACAGTCATCACCCAGGACCATATATTGGCCACCTATGTCTTTGTTTAGATATAAAAATAAGAGATATTTAGTTTTCTAGTGGGAATACTAAGAAAGGAGATAAGAAGAAAATAATGCCAGAGGAAACTTGTAAGTTCATCTGATAAATAAAGGGACGGTACCTCGCTCTGTTTGCCTCCCTTTCCAACCACAAATGTTGGTATTGATTTTGGTATCACATATACAAAACTGGTGAATTTGTCTTCAGTTCAAATTGTTAATATCTATTTTTCAGAAAAATAAAAAATATGGTCCTCATGTAAACATAGAATACTTCAGAATAAAGGTAAATAAAATAAAATACAGAATTCTCATGTATTCTCTAGACAGCACATAAACATGGAATATAAATATCAAATATAGAATAAAATAGTTCACTCAGAAAAATCTTGAGGATTAAAACTGTGTATCAGAAGAGGCATAAGCAAACTATTTTATTTTTTGAAGTAAGAGCCAAAATAGTCAAAAGACCTATTGGTTAATAATGTCATCACTTCTGCTGTTGTATAGACTACCTTTACAAAAGGTAATTTGTGACTTCATAGGGTCAGCATATTTTTAATATTATAATTTTTTGGTTATGATTTTATTTTGTATTTTAATCAAAATAAATTTTATCACTTCCTCTTTCATTTTCCCTTCCATGTTCCCTCACTTTACTCCTTCCAGTGAATCTCATTGCACACACACACACACACACACACACACACACACACACACACACACACATACACACACACACACACACACATACACACACACACAAACACACACACATACACACACACACACACACAAATACACACACAGACAACCTGATGAGTTCTTGTGTTGCCTGTGTGTATATTATTTCAGGACTAACCATTTTGAATTGCATAACCAATTAGGAAATTCAACCTTGAGAGCCACTCTTCAGAAGTCATTAGCACAACAGGTTGAGGCAGGACAGGGTGTACCTTCTGTCGTTTCTTGGAGACACAATCGCAATGCAGACTTCGTGGTCCTCTAGCTCTTAAGTTTCCTCTTCCTTTTTGTTTTTGCTTGTATAAGCACATTTCTGAGTTTGTGTCTTTCTATTTTGGGACAGTGTATGTATGTGTGTGTGTCTTTGTTTGGATTTCTTGTTTGTTTTGCTACTTCATGAAAGTTTTCTAAAAGGATAAGAAAAAGAAAGGGGATGGAGTTGGACAGGTAGGGAAGATCTTGAGGACTTGGGGAAGCAGACAAGTGATTAGAATATATAATATTTAATTGTTTCATACATAAAAGGGAGGAAAATTATAATGGTTCCCTCTCATTCTATGTATGATGCTTGGACTTATTTGTTTTAAAAATTACCTTTACTAACTGGGCTGAGGGTTTTCTTTCTCATGGCAAAAATGTCAAACTCAGTGAGATTTGGAATTGAACATAAAATGCTCAGAGAAATGTAAATCACACCATTAATCTATTAAAGCACAATGATTTAGTAGTTCATTATTTTGTAATGTATAAGCATGTTTAGCATAGTAGATCACAGAAATCTGTATGTGTGTGTGTGTGTGTGTGTGTGTGTGTGTGTGTGAGCGCGCGTGCGTGTGTGCACACGCACTTGTGATATTTGAGTGCACATGTGTCAAAAATTTTTTTAGTTTACTAAATTTATTTGAATTATGGAGTTTAGCTGGTTAAACAATAGAATTATTAAGAAGATATTTAACATTCAGTTAAATAGTTAAGGTATTTCAATAAATGTAGTTAAAGGCAACTGTGTATAAATTTTGCTAGAAAACAGTTACTTTAAACAAAAAACACATCAGCTTACAAACTAAGGTCATGAGTTTTATGGTAAATTCAAACAGCTTTTTTTCTGTACAATTGCTTACTAAAGACCTCCCTCATTATTGATTTTGAATATAACCTTGCATAACTTGGAGATAAGTAATTCAATATCAGCATCAGATACTACTAAACATAATAAGAAGGCCCAATGTGTCATTATTTTGCTGTATAGTCAATTATAGTTTTCAAGTATGTTATCAAATATAGAATGTAGATGATGCAGGTAATTTATTTTAATAATTTCAATCTTAGATTTAGTTGTACATTATATGAATTTTCATGGTGTTGTTTTAACTCTTCAACATATCAACATTATGTTTCCCTACTGGCATTTTTCTTTGTACATAAAATAGAGACTGAGCTCATGCTTTCTTTTTTTTCTATAACTGTTTGCAATATTTTAATTTAAATATAATAATATAATTTCTCTTCTCCTCTAAGGTCCCATATGCCCCCTTCTCCCTCTCAAATCCATAGCCTCTTTTTCTAAACTCATAAATATATAAATGCTACCTGCTGAGTCCCATTAGTGTTGCTTGTACATATATGATTTCAGGACTGTCCAGTTGGTCTTGCATAACTAGTTGGGGGCACCTCCCTGGGGAAATCTAATTCTCCCCTTCTCAGTGTGAGTTTGTTGTTATTATAAACTATTGAGTTGTTCCAAGATTAAATCCAATTTTAATAACTGTTGATCAATATTTCAATGTACTTGAGAAAAACAGTTCTATATTTATGTAGAAAATATAACTGAGATAAAAGAAAGACATTAGGGATTGGGGTGCAGCTCAGTTGGTAGAGTGATTGTCTTTCAGGAATAAAGGCCTGGGTTGAATCTCCAGCAGTGCATAAAACAGGAGTGGGGTTGCAGCATTTAGGAGGGGGGAGGAAAGATCAAAAGAAGCTCAAAACTATCTTTGACTACATAGACTGAGCCCAGTTTGGGCTACTTGTAACTCTAAAAGAAAAAAAAATTAAAGACACTTAGTTCTTGGCCCTTCAGATGCTAGAATAAACTGATTGTGCTGGCTAGTTTTATGTCAACTTGACCCAAGCTAGAGTCATCAGAGAGGAAGAGGCTTTGATTGAGAAAATGCGTCCATAGGGACAGCCATAAGGAAGCCTGTAAGGTATTTTAATTAGTAATTAATAAGGGAGGGCTCAGCCCATTGTGAGTCCTGCTCTCCCTGGACTGGTTGGCCCTACCTTCTACAAGAAAGCAGGCTGTACAACACAGTAACTAGTATGCCTCCATGGTCTCCACGTCAGCTCCTGCCTCCAGATCCTTGCTTGCCCTGTTTGAGTTCCTGTCCTGACCTCCTTTACTTATGAATGAATAGTGATGTGGAAGTGTAAACCAAATAAATCCTTTTCTCCCCAACTTGCTTTTGGTGATGGTGTTTCATCACAGCAATGACAATCCTAACTGCAACACTGAGATTGCAATTCATTCACAAATGGGGCTTTAACTCAGGATGTTGGAACAAAACCATAACTATATTACAAGTCATGTTCTTCGAGATCCCTGATTATGTTGATAAACAGTTATTTGTTATATCTCATTACCACATCACTGAAACTTTGATCTTATTATGAAGAATAATTTTCTTCTGTCCCTCTTCTGTGTGTTTTATTTGTATTTTTGTATCTCATTTAGAAAACTTTCCTTATATTTTTATTTTATTTTTTAATTTATTATAATTTATTCAGACTACATCCCAACTGCTATCCCTCACTTGTATCTTTCTTTTCCCACCCTCCCTCCCTCTTCTGCCCTATTCCCCTCCCCTAGACCTCTAATAGAAGGGGACCTCCTCCCCCACCTTATGACTACAGCCTATCAGGTCTCACTCTGATAACCTGCTTCCTCTTCTTCTGTGTGCCTGCAGGCCAATCCACCAAAGGAAGTGATCAAATCGGGGCACTAGAGTTCATGTCAGAAGCAGTCCCTGCCCAACCCACAACCGTGGAGAATGAGCTGTCCATTGGCTAGGCTTACTGCATGTATTGTCCTTGGTTGGTACAAAGTTTGTGCAGGCTCCCCTGGGGCCAGATTTGCCAGCCTTGATGGTCTCCTTGTGGGGCTTCTAAACCCTCTGGGTCCTTCCATTCCCCCATTCTTCCATATGACTCTCAGTGCTCCACCAGGAGTCTAGTAGTGAGTCCCAGCATCTGTCCTGATCTCATGCTGGGAGGAGTCTCTCAGAGGACATTTATGTTGGGCTAATATGCACTTACAAGTGAGTATATACCATGTGTGTCTTTCTGTGTCTGGATTACCTCACTCAGGATGTTCTTTTCTAGCTCCATCCAATTGCCTGCAAATTTCAAGATTTCCTTGTTTTTAATATCTGAGTAGTATTCCATTGTGTGGATGTACCACAGTTTTTTTTGTCCATTCTTCCGTTGAAGGACATCTAGGTTGTTTCCAGATTCTGGTTATTATGAATAAAGCGTCTGTGAACATAGTTGACCTTGTTGCATGGTGGAGCATCTTTCAGCTATATTCCAGGATAGCTGGTAGCACTATTCCCAATTTTCTGTGAAAGTGTCAGATTGATTTCCATAGTGGTTGTACAAGTTTCCACTCCCACCAGCATTGGAGGAGTGTTCCCCTTTTTCCACATCCTCACCAGAATGTGCTGTCACTTGAATATTTTATCTTAGCCACTTTGGTTGGTGTAAGATGGAATCTCAGGGACATTTTTATTTGTGTTTCCCTGATAAATAAGGATGTTGCACATTTATTTAGGTATTTCTCTGCCATTTGATGTTCTTCTGTTGAGAATTCTGCTTAGCTCTGTACCCCATTTTTTGATTGGATAATTTGGTTTGGTGGTGTTTAATTTCTTGAGTTCTTTATAAATTTTGGATATTAGCTCTTTATTGTTTGTAGGGTTGGTGTGGATCTTTCCCCAGTCTGTACGCTGTTGTCTTGTTCTGTTGACATGTCCTTTGCATTACAGAAGCTTTTCAGTTTCATAAGGTGCCATTAATGAATTGTTGATCTTAGAGTCTGAGCTATTGGTGTTCTGTTCAGGAAGTTTTCTCCTTTCTCAATAAGTTCAAGGCTCTTCCCCACTTTTTCTTCTAACAGATTTAGTATGTTTGGTTTTATGTTGAGGTCTTTAATCCACTTGGACTTGAGTTTCATTCAGGGTGATAAATATTAAACTATTTGCATTTTCTATATGTAGACATCCAGTTAGACCAGCACCATTTGTTGAATGTGCTATTTTGTTTCCACTGTATGGTTTTGTGGGTTTATGTACGGATCTTTGATTCAATTCCATTGATCAACCAGCCTATTTCTACGTCAATACTATGGTTTTTTAATTACTGTTGCTCTATAGTACAGCTTGAGATCAGGGATAGAGATTCCTCTGGAAGATCTTTTACAGGATTGTTTTTAGTTATTCTGCTTTTTTCTCCATATGAAATTGAGAATTGTCTTTCAAGGTCTGTAAAGAATTGGGTAGGAATTTTGATAGGGATTGCATTGAATCTGTAGATTGCTTTTGGTTCAGCACCTCACAGAACCTTCTCTGTAATTTCACTATATTTTGTTTATACATGCTGAATTGTAGCACACAGGGTTGCTATTAGCTTTACATTTATGTAAGCATAAAATTGAAATAAGATTCTATCTTTCTCCAAATACATAGTCAACTGTCCTTGCCTAATAGACTTAATAAGGTGCCTTTTGTTTATTAATTTAGTGTCATTTCTATCAAATACCAAGCCACATGAGGTTTGCATAAAGTTTCCTCTAAATTCTCTGTGTTCACTTGTCTCTGTGACTGTATTCTATCCTTTTAATGTCCATGTATCACTAAATTTAAACTTCAATTATCTTAAGATATTGAGTTATCTTAAATAAAAATTAAAAAAGCATTCTGGATCAAGTACAAGGTAAAACAGACAAAAAGAAAACTTGATTTTAGAGACATTAGAATGTTGAATACTGCCAGTTTTTGCTTCCTTAAAATAGATATTTTGAGAAAAAATTATTCAATTTAATCTGACTCATACTTAATACCTTTATTTTCAATGAGTATATTGTAGTATACCATGTAGACTTCATCAAAGATTCCTTTGCGCTTTGGATAAAATCACATTAGAATCTCCCAGTCATGACTGAGGAGTATGTTTGTGTTAGCACAGATTAGGAAACAAGTCTTTCTATGAAAATTTTAACAGTTTCATTTGGGGTTTTACAAATTTCTTACTGTGTTGATTCTCAGTTATTTTCCTTTCTTTTTCCATTGGGAATGACATCATTGTTGAAGTTAAATTTCCAACATATCAGTTTTTGTCAGTCTCCGTTGCCCATATCATATGAAACTATTTTGAATAGAAGGTCTTGAGATGTGGTTCAGAGGTAGATCACTTGGGTTCGAATCCCAACAGAATAATAGCAGAAACAAATTCCTAGAAATACAGTTAGATGATGGCTCTGTAGGAAATCCTACAGAATAATACCACTTCATTTCTTCTTGCTTTATTTGTTTGTTTGTATGTGTTCAGGAGCACTTGCATGTGCATGCACATGCATTTGTGTGTGTATGAGCATGCACATGTGTATACATATGAACATGTGGGTATGTATCTACAAGTGTGCACTTGTGTATAGAGGTTAAATGGTTGAACTTGAATGTTTTTCCCACAGAGGCTGTCTACCATTTTGGAAGTCTTGATGTAACCTCAGGCTCACCTATTGGTCTAATGTGATTGGCCAATGAGCTGAAAGAACATCTCACTGTCTCTCCAGCTTTAGAATTACAAGAGCATGACCCTATGCCCAGGTTTATCATGGGTTCTTGGGACCAAATTCATGTTTTTCTGCTTTTACTGATGCCATTTACCAATTGAGCTATTTCCTTGACCCTTTATTTTCCTTTACTTTTGACAGTATTTGTAGTAAGAATTTTGGAGTTTTGGTTTCTTTAAAAATTATTTATTTTTAAAGAAATATTATAAGAATATGTTTTCATTTTAATCCCAGGTGTAGGGACATGGGGGCTGCTTTACCACAGTAGACTATGATTTCTTTCATGCTCTGGTGCGGGCCTGATTTTGCCAGCTGCAGATAGTTTCTGCAATTGTGCAACATTTGGAATTCTGGGGACTGTTCATAGGATACATGAATGTTAGGGCTCTGAGAGGTGGGGTGGGTTGTTGCTCGGTTGTAGGTTGTCGTTGGTTGCTGCTGTTGGTCACGATTTTGTTAAGTAGTCATCTGCAAAGAAGAAACAGGAAGAAGAAATTAGATGTCCTGGAAGCAAAGATCAAACTTGCCCCAAGCAGCTCAGAGCCCCTTAATCTGCAGGAAGTAGTCTAATGTAACAATGCTCCCTTTCTGACCCCTGACTTTATTCGGGTATCTATTTCCTCTCCTCTTTATTCTTTTTTCTCTCTTATCTAGTGTCAGGAGGTTGAAGGGAAAGAAGAAAAAAGGAGTGGAGAAGGGGGAAAGAAAAAAGAACTTATAAAATACTAGAAGCCCAGTAATAGTTATTAATATGTATCTGTGGGACACAGTATGCTATAGGTACCAAGTCTACATTATATACCAATTAAAGCGGAGTGAGTAGCCTAGCTAACATTTCAACTACTTATAGTTAATTCCTTTATAGGAATAACACTGAAAAGCCTGTCTTTTAGTTACCTTGAAGCATACAGTATGACTAGGTATAGTCACTCTCCTATGCACCAGAAAACAAGAACATATCCTCTAATTTTTCCCCTGTTTTTTCAATGCACAGTATTTACAATTCAGACAACATTTAATGGAAATAATGATAGCATGTACTTTAAATTTTTTAAATTTTATTATAATTTATTCAGATTGCTAGCCCCTTTCTTGTATCTTAACCATTCCCACACTCTCTCCCTTTTCTGCCATAGTCGCTCCCCTACACCTCTGAGAGAAGGGGCCTTTTCTCCCACCACATGACCACAGCCTATCAGGTCTCATCCAGGTAGCTTGCTTCCTCTTCTGTGTGCCACGGGGCCTCCCACCAATGGGAAGTGATCAAATCAGGGGCACCGGAGTTCATGGCAGAGGCAGTCCCTGCTGCCCGTACAACCACGGAGAATGAGCTGTCCATTACCTAGATCTGAACAGATAGCAGGTGCTTTTACCTTGTTTATATTTTTAATAAAATGGAATTAGTGTTTGTAAATAGATTTGTGGTTTATCATGTTAGGACGATGGCTTGCTTAAAGTTTGTGGCTTTTTTTGTAAAAAAAAAAATGCGAAATTTGTATTTAAACTCAGTGCATATTGTAGTGTGATTGAGAGGTGTCACCTTTTGGTGAATAATTAGGTCATGACTGGCCATTTTCATGAAGAGACTGCCTCATCAAAGGCCTTGGGGGAGCCAGCCTAGGCCCTTCCTTTCCCTCTCCTGTGTGAAGGTGTGATGTGTGAGCGCTATCCTGAATGGAGAACTTTGGTTGTCATCAAATACTAGAACTGATGCTACATTAGTCTGGGATTTTCTAAGGACTAGAATGATGCACAATCACTTTCGGTTCTGTACAATGTATGTGAGGCATTTTGTTAAGGTTGCACATGCAACTGAGATTATTGATGGTGGCAATTTAATAAATGTGTTGTCTAAGTCTCTATGAGATGATAAAAAAGTTCTTTACTAATTTGTGAATGAGATAAACAATATTATGGGTGTTAGATGGAAAAATATATTAAAACTGTATTTAAAATCAAAATCAAGTAACTTAATGATCATCTATTATCCTTGAACAAGAAAATAATATAGTTTATATTTTGATATCATATTATGATTTCTCATTTATAGTACTAAATAATGAGAATTGATATGTTTCCCTTCTTGTACATTTACTTTCTAACTTGACTATTAGAATTACAGAAGTCTCATAAAAGAAGGGGTATATGTTCTTTCACTTTCTGTTATGAAATCAGGCTAAGTCAAATTTTCTATGAACATCTGAGTTGGGTATTTATTTATTTTTGTGGTTTTTCTAAAGAGAAAGTTCACTTTAGTGGTTATAAATCACTTTAGATTTTCTTCTTGAGTTAATTTTTGTCAGTTCTATTTTTGATACTTTTCTACCTATAATTAAAAAATCATCAGCACAAAATTATTTGGGGTGCAAAGCTTTAAAAGAAAATGAATATAATATGAGGCACATAATTTGAAAATAAGAAGGTATAAAAGTAAGTTACAACCTATCCCATAGTGCTTTAAACTTAAATTCTCTAATCAACTAAAGTATAATTATGACAGAAACACTAGCATCAATTTCTAATATAGAGCAAGAATTTCTAACAGAGATAAATGTGAGTGGCTCATGATCTCACCAAGAAGATATGTTTTTAAATGTACAAAATAAAAATATCAAAAATCTCATTGCAAAAACATATTCAATGATCAAGAAATGTAGAAAAATCTATAATTAAAGTTAGAGGTCCCCTCTCCATACACACTTTTCTTTTTGGACCAAGGGGAATATCAAGTAAAGCTACATAACAAAAAGTTCAACAGTATAGCAACCAAGACTACTTAACAATTAAATGATTATGGAATAGCCTATCCCCAGCTGGTTGATGGTTTTATTTCTCATACACTTTAAATTTTATCAAAACAGGCCAAACACTGGATCAAAAAACAAGTCTCATTAAATTGCAAATAGAAACATGTGGAATATAAACCATCTTGCCCAAGATTAGGAAGGTAAATAGGTTATCATGAAAGGATTATAGACTTGTGGGAAATAGTTAAAAATCACAGCTCAGGGAATATTTATACTGACTTATTAGATAAAACAAACCACTTGTTGTGGATATAAGAACCTATATGAGCAAGACAGATGGGAAATTCTCAATTAATCTCAACGCTGGGAAAGAACACCACTTTGATACGATCACAAGTGTATGTCTGAACGGTGCTGAGAAACTGGATCTCCACACACCCAGAGAAGGGTGAACCCACAACCCCTTCTCTATCCTGTACATCAATCAACACTGACAGGATCAGAGACCCCAAACATTGCCGGAAACTTTGGAACAGTAAAACGAAAACGCAAATTATTTCAAGATCTTCTAGTAGATAGGCAGTCTGTTTTCAGATGGAATTCCAACAGCTTGGGAAATAACAGCGAGAATGGAAGAAGGCACGATGGACGGGATGGTAAACATTTAGGAAGCATGTTTCTATACAGTGTAAGAAACAATTAAAGTGAAGAGAAAGCCTACCACCAACCAGGATGACATCTACTATATACTCGTCTGTCAGGGGATTGATATCAAGAATATACAAGGAACTCTAACAACTAAATAAGAAGAAAGGATCTAAGCAACACATGGGCAATTGGAATAACACTCTACGGGAAGATATCTAAGAGACCAGATAATATATGAAAAGCTATTTAATACCTGTTACCATGAAGAGAATGCAAATCAAAACCACACCGGGTTTCTATTATTCTATAAATGACTATCACCAGAAAAAAGCAAAACCAAAGAAATTAATGGTGAGGATGCTGTGGAGAGAGAGAGGCAATTATTCACTTCTGGTGGGAAAGTGAATCTGTGCATCCTACATGGGATTCAGTAATGATGTTCTTCAAAGGTTAAAAATAAAACCTCCCTGTGAGGCAGCACACAACTCTCAGGTCTGTTCCCAACAGAACCACACATGGCTTAGTGGAGAGCTATTTGAACACTTGTGTTTATTACGACACTACTCACAATGCCGAAGTTATTTTTTTTCCTTTATTAATTTATTCTTGTTACATCTCAATGGTTATCTCATCCCTTGTATCCTCCCATTCTTCCCTCCCTCCTCTTTTCCCCTTATTCCCTTCCCCTATGACTGTTCCTGAGGGGGATTACCTCCCCCTGTATATGTTCATAGGGTATCAAGTCTCTTCTTGGTAACCTGCTATCCTTCCTCTGAGTACCACCAGGTCTCCCCCTCCAGGGGACATGGTCAAAGGTGAGGCACCAGAGTATGTGAGAAAGTAATATCCCACTCTCCACTCTACTGGGGAGAATGTTCTGTCCATTGGCTAGATCCAATTAGATGAATAAGAAAAGTGGTGAATACACGCAAGAGAGTGAGGTTGTGTTATTTGCACATGAATGGTTGGATTTAAATTTTTGAGTTAAGGGAAATAAGATTATTTCACAAAATAAAAAATATGTATTTTTTCATGTTGAAATTTAGGAATATTTAAAAAATGAAATTAAAATGTAATGTAGTAACTAGGACTGTTGAAAGGGAAGTAAAGATACAAGTAGTGAGAATATTAGAGAGATAAATTTGACCAGAGCAACTATATGCTCTATGAAATCCATTTATTATAATATGTGTTAGAAATAGGAAAACAGAAGCTAAAATTAAAGTAATAAAATGTTAGGTATAAACAAGGCAAAAATATGGCTTTTGGTGAAGACAAATAAATTGATAATCTATTGACAAGACAGGGAAAATAAAGAAATCTGTGAAGCAAATACACACATCCACAGTGTCAGAGACATGTGGGCATTGTTATAGGTGCTGCTGACGCTGAAAAAAAAGCAGAGCAGACCAATAAGTGATGCTGACTCAAAGGTAGAACTCTGGGGGAAAAAGACAGAAAATGAAACTTGATAAAATTAATGGAGAAAACTTAAAGCTTGCACATTCCCATATGTATTAATGACATTAACCTATAATTCAAATCTGCTGGATGGTAAGGGGCAGTAGACACTCAGGTATTTTTCCTAATGAGCTAAAAGGATACCTTAAATCATTATAGACAAGTATAAAATTACAAGTACTATTTTGCCTTGTGTGCCCCTTACCAAACTTTCTCAATAAAAGGATGGCATATTGCTATTAGATTATTAATAAAACACATGTTGAAAAATAGTAATAGATACATTATGCAAGCATACAGACAAGAAAAATGTCATTACTTCAAACATCTTTATGAAGCTCAAAATCTTCTCAATGACAAAACCTGATGTAAGGGGAACTACTGGTCAACCTTCATGACTTAAAATACTAAATACATTAAAAGTAAATACCCAGCAGTTTATAGTGATGAAAACATCCTAACTATGTTGGAGCTTGGTCTGATGTATTTTGATGCTAATTACTGCTTGCTTTTTTCATTATATTTCTTTTTTACATATACATTTCTATTATTACACATATATACAGCAAACCACCTACATCATGAAGAACCAGAAAACAATAAGGAATTATGTTAATGTTACATTCATAGTGTTTTGGCTATTTGTAATTCTCAACCTTCAAGAAAATATCATTCCTATCTTGGTGAGTCTAAAATTCAGAGTGTAAGTAAATATCTATCATATCTTATCTCTATCAACCTAAAACATCTATTTATACCTAAAAACATCTTAACCCCTAAACAACTAAGCTTAATTGTAAAACTAAACAACCTGGAAAGAATAACATTAATTAACTGAGTAACAGGAAGTTCAGGTTAGCAGCTTCCAAAATGAGAACATGACAGAGACAGTTTGCTGCCTGAGCAGTCAATCCAAGTTCTTTTTAAGTGCTTGCTGTCTTTTAGTGTACCCCAAATATTGCTGTGTAACCTTGCCTAAAACCTTATTCCTGTTTGACCAATAAAATTCCTGGGCAAGCAAATTGGATAGGAATAGCTAAGAGTCGCAAGCTTTTGAGACAAAGAGGTTCTTGGGAGAGGACACAGTCAGAGACCCAAAGAGGATCTTGGGAAGAAGAGAGAAAGAGGAGAAGGAAGGCGGCCTCCATGGGTTGGGGGGGGGGGGTAAGAAGTACATGGCAGACATATATGGAGGATTTGGGCCATATGAGGAACATTAGCAGGTATTTGGGATTACGGATGCGAGGTAGCTCCATAGAAAGCATTAGAAGCAGATGGCATGGGATTTTAGCAAGGAGATATGGGAGATATCTGCGCTGCCCAAGGTGAACCAAGGCTATTTTAAAATATAACAGGTTTCTGTGTTTTTATTGAATGACAAATGGCTAGGAAATATTGCTGTTATAAATAATAGGGCTAATAATAAACATTTATTAGACCCTACCTTTAAATTAAGAGCAACGTAACTAGATTGAGCTTGTTCTAAAATTACATTGGTTCTTTTTTTTTTTTTATTTTTTTATTTTTTATTTTTTTAATTAATTTATTCATATTACATCTTGATTGTTAGCCCTTCCCCTGTTTCCTCCCATTCCTCCCTCCCTCCCACTTCCCCCCTTCTCCCCTCCCCTATGTCTGTGATTGAGGGAGACTTCTTCCCCCTATGTATGCTCTAAGATTATTGAGTCTCTTCTTGGTAACTTGCTATCCTTCTTCTGAGTGCCACCAGGCCTCCCCATCCAGGGGACATGGTCAGAAAAGGGGCACCAGAGTTCACGTGAGAATCAGATCTCACTCTCCACTCAACAGTGGAGAATATCGTGTTCGTCGGCTAGGTCTTGGTAGGGGTTCGAAGTTTACTGCCTATTTCTCCTTGGCTGGTGCTTTAGTTTGAGGAGGACCCCAGGACCCAGATCTGCCTGTCTTGATGGCAGTCACCACATTCACAGAGAAAAGGAAAAGATTCATATCATTTTATTATGTTAGAAATGTATCCTTCAATTCAAAACTCTCTTGTATGAACAATTCTCAGCCAACCAAGAACACATGGGAACATTGTCAATCTGATAAAGTGTTATCTCAGAAACCCAACAGCAGCTAGGCCCTGGTGGGACGCTAAATGTGTTCCCTGTGAGGCCAGAGACAGTAGGAGGCCTTGCATTTCATGTTCGAGTACTTCTACCCCCAAAAAAGCAGTAACTATTTTTGGGCATTTGGGCACTTTTCCCTTTAAGGAAGTTCTAAAACCAATAGACACCATTCATACATGGGCCTGCCAGCGGTGCTTCCTGTGAAGAAATCTATTGTCTTTCAAAAAGGAAAGGGTTTGACCAAAAAGCACAGTGACCTAACCCAGCTATTTTTAAGCGGCTTAATTGTATGTTTTGTTCTATTTGGGTTGGAAGGTAACTATGAAATTAAAGATGATGCATTCTGTTCATGTTGAAATCTGGCTGCGCTGTGATTAATGAGATTCCTCAGACTCCAGTCACACTGACTGCCCTAATTGTTGTCCATCTCTTTTTCATACGGTAATTACAACATAAATTTGTATAATTTTCAGTCCACTGACATTTTTTAAAGTTATTACTAATTATTGATTCACTTTATAGCTAGTTGTAGCCCCCTCCCGCCTCTTCTCCCAGTCCCACCCTCCCTCCCTTCTTCCCCTTCCCCTCCCCTATTCCTCAGAAAATGGGGAATCTACCCACACCCCCCTCTACCCACCCACCTCAGCTCATCAAGTCTAGCCAAGATTGAGAGTGCCCATTTCCTCTCTAGCCTGGCAAGGCAGTCCCGCCAGGGGGAAGTGATCAAAAAGCAGATTAACAGAATCCATGTCAGGGGGGACAATCCCTGTACCCCTTACTAGAGGACCCACATGAAGCCTGAGCTGCCAATTGCCCACAGGTGCAGTCTACGCATGGTCCGTCGTTGGTGCTTAAGTCTCTACAAGCAAAAAAAATAACAGTTAACTTAGAAGAATTGTTACGAAATCAGCACCAGGGAACAGAATCTTGTTATCCATCGTCCTGAATGTGATACCACATAGGGAAAATGGTTTTAAAGGCTAATTTTCTAAGAAGCTCTCGGACAGCTCATTCACCATTCTTGGTAGAGGGGGGACTCCCTCTGACATGAACTCTGGTGCCCCTGATTTGATTACTTCTCCTTGGTCGGGAGGCCATAGTGCACACAGAGGAAGAGGAAGCCGACCTGATAGGCTGTGGTCATATAGTGGGAGAGGACGTCCACTTCTGTCATAGACCTAGGGGAGAGGAATAGGGCAGAAGAGGGAGGGTGGGAATGGGAAGATACAAGGGAGGAGCATAACAATCAGGATGTACTCTGAATAAATTATAACACATTGAAAAATTTAAAAGGCCAATTTTTCTATTTTACATGACAGTAAATCTAGACCAAGTTTGCTTATCTGAGGCAATCAATGCAGATTCCCACATTGCATGTCACTAAACCTGTTCTTTTTTGGCCCAGTATCATAATATCGGTTTAAAGACTGTTAGCTTAGTGTTTTTGTGAGTCTACTAACAGTGGGAGTGGGTGTGTCTAAGACTCTTGCCTGCCCTGGTACTCTTTTTCCCAGCTTCACCTTGTCCAACTTTGATGGGAGGGCTTTTGCTAGGTCTTCTAGCATTTTGTTTTGTCATGTTTAGTTGTTTCTAGGAGGCCTTTTCTTTTCTGGAAGGAGACAGAGGAGTAGTGGATGGGGAGAGAGAGAGAGAGAGAGAGAGAGAGAGAGAGACAGAGAGAGAGAGACAGAGAGAGAGAGACAGAGAGAGAGAGACAGAGAGACAGAGAGAGACAGAGAGAGACAGAGACAGAGAGACAGAGAGAGAGAGACAGAGAGAGAGACAGAGAGAGAGAGGGGGGGGGAATGGGAGGCTAGGCTTAGGAGGAACCTGTGGTCAGAAAGTATTTTATGCAAGAAGAACCTATTTTCAATTGAAGAAAAGAAAAAGGTGAACAGTCAGCTTTTCTTCCAGGACTTTTAACCCTGAATTTTCACATACAGTCCATTGTTTCTGAAAGTCTGCTGTCCTGCTCCTGTGTAGCTCTGAGGGATTCTCTTTTACTACTGGGAGGACTGCAGGGCTCTCTCTCTCTGTGGGTAGGCCATGGCAGACATGTAAAGTAGACTTATCTTTCCTACTTCTCGCATTGTCACAGACATCTTTTTCTACTTTCCACCATTCTGTCTTGGCTCTCGTGGACTAGCTTCGTAGACCAGGATGGCTTCGAACTCACAGAGATCTGGCTGCTTCTGCCTCTGGGTGCTGGGATTACAGGTGTGTACCAGCTTATTCGATTTTCTTATTTGCTTATTTCATTTATTCTACTAACCCTTCTTGATTCTAAGAAAACTAAGTCCTTGACCTTTCCCTGCACTGTCAGCTCAGATAGCCCACAATGATAAAAGGCTTTTAGGCAGTTAAAATATGTGGCTCACATACCGAAAAACACTGATGCTGCAAGATCTTTTGAAGAACTTATTTTTACTGTGGGGAAAAAAAAAGAGAATAGTTTGTATATCTTTTCTGAAGATTTTCATATGCAAAATGATATAAAAATAATTTCTCCTTGTTGCTTTAGGTAACAACTATGAGTATACTCCCATTCCATTAACATTATTTTCACCTCCAGGAAGGTAGCAGCTATTATCTGTTTCTTTAAGCAAATATTGTGTGTGCATGTGTGTGTGGTGTGTGCGTATGTGTGTGTGTGTGTGCATGTGTGTGTGTGGTGTGTGAGCATGTGTGTGTGTGGTGTGCATGTGGTGTGTGTGGTGTGTGTGTGTGGTGTGTGTGTGTGTGTGTGTGTGTGTGTGTGTGTGTGTATACATATGTGTTATCTTGACATGTTGGCATGGAATGGATTATTCACAAAGGCCTTATGTAAAACGCATTACATTAACACCAAGAGCACTGCTCATCAGCCTTAAGTGTACCAGTGACAGTGACAAGACAAGGAACCTGTCCTCCCCAGTTCTCTTTTTTTATTTGCTCCTGAATCTCAGCAAGGTATTTTTGCTGGACTCGTGAGATGATCTAGATAGTAGCTCAAGAGGGTGGCTCCTTGTTGGTGAATATTATTAAACTTGAAAGGGCTGTTCTGTGACGCAGCTAACCCAGCAAATGATCAAGACAGAGGCCTGTGCATCTATTTAAACAAGCCTTGGGCACAATAAATAGGCAGCTATGATTTTAACTAATTTCCTAAGCTAGTCTGGCAACTTCCCTGCTGAATTTCCCAATTTCCCAACTTACTTGCCAATAAAGCCCTCCTGTCTGGGATGGATCTGTTCCATCAGGCCACATCCTCTCTCTCTCTCTCTCTCTCTCTCTCTCTCTCTCTCTCTCTCTCTCTCTCTCTCTTTTCCCCCCCCACCCCCCCAGCACAAGCTGGCCTTGTGGTCCCTACTTGAGACCCAGGGTCCAGGATCCAAAACTCTGCCTAACTCTGTTCTGCCTAGCTCAAGCTCTGGCTTTTCTTTACTTTAACCAATCAGAGAATGTTAGGGATCAAAGTTTACACAAGATCATTAAGTTTAGGAAAATGCAACTAGATCTTGAGGACTGATTTAGCATTTGAATACACAGTAACACCAGACTAACTCCCAAGAGTTCAGTACCTGTTGGCACTCCATCTGCTTCCTCAGCTTGAGGCCAGCTCTTGGTCTTTTAGTTGATTGCTCAGTGCAGATGGATAAGTGATGCAGGTTCCAGCAGGTGTTTGTTGTTTGCTGTTATTTATGACTTAATTGCTTCAAGCTACTTTTGAAAAACACACTACGTGTGCGAGCAAGAAAATGATTTGTGAAAACCATTGATTATCATCACATTATAAACAGATTTACATTGGATCATAGATCATGATGAAAATAAAGTGAAAAAGCAAAACAAAGCAAAACAACTGTGGGTAAAGACTAAGATTCCTTCTGTCAACTAAGTAATGAAAAGAATAGGAAAACTTCAACTTTACAAACATTGAAGATTAACTGTTACAATGTGTATAATGATTTATGCTAACCCACAAAAGTATTTTTGGTAATGTTTTAGTTGACAATCAAATTTAATCCCCAGTCTATTGAAGAACGTGGATCTCTGTCCAGTGCCCCATAGAGCAATCTGTACCAATGTATTGGGTATATTCTGATCTTTTTCCAAAGGACCACTTTCTCCCATAAAGCCTGTGCATTAGTCTGTGTCAACACCCCTTATCTCATGTAGGCCAGAGGCCAAACTCTAGTTTTGCTCTTTAAATAGCAATTTGTTGTTGTTGTTTGCTTTGGGGGCAGGGGACAGCAGTCTCTCACTGGGAATGACCAAGCAGGCTAAGCTGACAGGCCAGTCAGCACCGTGTTCTTTTTCTTTTTTATTAATTTTTATTTTTAATTAATTTATTCATATTACATCTCAGTTGTTAGCCCATCCCATGTATCCTCCCATTCCTCCCTTCCTCCCATTTCCCCCCTACTCCCCTCCCCTCCCCTATGTCTGTGTCTGAGGGGGACCTCTTGATACCCTATGAGCACCGTGTTCTTTTCTCCCCCTCCTCCAAGCCAGGCTTACTACCACACCATCACTTAGGACATCTTGTGTGGGCTCTGGGGAATCAAGCTTACATCTTCATGCCTGCAAGGCAAGAGACTTACTGTCCAAGCCATTTCCCAAACTCTAAAATAAGCTTTAATTGGTACGTACCATATAATTGACTAATGAGTTAAAATTTAAATGTAAAAGGGTAATGACAAGAAATATTACTCTGTCGACAAAAAATTACCCATGGGCCTCAGTTTTCTGTTGTTGCTCTTCTCAATTATTCTCTAGCCTAAGATTCCTCAAGAGTTCCTTAGGGAACAGCCCTTAGCTATACTGAGCCTATTGACATGGGACTGTATCATTTTCTTTCAAATGAGGAAAATAATAGAGTCATTCATTAGAACTGGTAAGCAAGTTGAACCAGTGTTGCTGTTGGATATGGGATGTCTTTACAGTGGGATGTCATATGTTCATGGCATAGTCTCCAGCTGGTGATGTTACTGAGAAATGTTTGGACCATGAGGATTTGATCTTCATCAGTGAGTTAATCCAATCATAGATTAATAATTTGATGGTAATGAGAAGAGTCTCACTGGGCAAGCAGATAACTTTAACAGTGTCTAGTTCTGGTCCCTTCCTGTCTTTTCTGCTTTCTGGCCGCCATGGTGGTAGACAGCTCTCCTCCCCCATTCACTTCCTATCACCATGCATCCCTAACTTACCATAGCACAATGCAGCCAGCTCACTGTATCTCTGAAATCATGAGGAAAAAGAAGCCTTTCTATTAAACTGTAAGACCCAGGTATTCATTACAGTGAAGAAAAGGCTGACCAGCACAACCAGTTTTCTAGAGATAAGGTGGCTTGCGCTATCTTATCAAACCGTCTGCATTTTAGATTAGTCACAAAAAGAAAAACAAAATGAAAAAGTCATCATTTACAAAGTGAAAATATTAAACACTAAGATTTCTATAGGGGCATTAAAAACCATTGTTGAGGTAAATCACAGAAGACTGGGAGATAAATGAATAACTTAAGTTTATGTTTAGCATACAAATCCATCATTTGTTAAAAGCAAATAAATTTGCATATTCAAGGAAATCCTAGTAAAAATCAGAATAGTTAATTAAAAATCCTTAGTGTATACTGATTAGCTGATTTTAAAGTTTATTTGAGGTTACAAAAAAAGTCTGTTAAGCCATTACAGAGCACTTCTTTACTTGATATTAATATTTGGTGTAAAAGATCCCATTGTCTATCAATAACAGAATTGACAGTTCACTGCTAGAGAGCCAGAGTTTTCTCAGATATGGATGGGATGGTTGAATTATAAAAATTCACCATTGTATGGAAGTGTGATTCATATGCATTATGGAATACTATTGAGCTGAAAAAAAAACTTTGCCTGTAAATGGATGGAATTAGAAAAATCATACTGCGTAAGGCAACTCAGACCTGAAAAGACACATATTGCACACTCTTTCTCATCTGAGGTTCCAAGGTCTAGCTCCTCAAATGTGAGTATATAATATGGGATAACTGCAGAACCCAGAAAAGTTAGAAAGGGAGTGGGGAGCAGCAGAGGCAGGCATCACAGGGTACAAGTCATCTGAAAGGGGAGGTGGAAAAACAGCCAGGCTTTATTTATAGAGTAGTAGGGAGATAAATACAAAAAGGGAAGATAAGAGGATAAAACAACAGTAATGAAATTTGAAAAAGTCATAAGAAACTATACTCTTTACCTAAAGTACCTCTAATACAGGTAAGTCTGTACATGCATATACAGTATAAATAAAAATTTTCCATCTTGATGACAGTGCTACCTGTAAGAGCCATAGACAATCTGACAAAACCTCCAATACCCTGCATGATAATCTGTTTTGGGAGTGGTGGTCAAGGTTGTCTAAGAAACTCTCCCAAATATTATAGGCTATCGTATCATCCAGAGAGAGAGAGAGAGAGAGAGAGAGAGAGATGTAATTCACGTCCATATCTCAAATGAAACCAATCCCATGGATTGTAGATATAGCTTTTAAAATTAACTATGTAAAATTTGGACAATAGGATAAGAAAATATATTTTCATGACTTAGGAAAATGGACATTTCCTTTGTTAAAAGGGAGATGACTATATTTGACTATATAAAATGTATATATATGTACACACACACATATATATATGTTTATATATATTTATTTAAAAAGGGAATTTTTCTTGACTACTTAATAGACATGAGGAAATAATAAATATCACTACTACTTAAACTAACTCACCGGGAGATATTGTAAGAAGAATAGAATTGAAATGACTTATAGTCATTTTCATTGAAGAAAGTGGTAAAAAGGAATTGTCACGAAGTGGCATTGACACTGTCAAGTACCACAACACTTGACAATATATTTAATTCTGATACTAAGTTGAAGCTATGTTAAATGAAACCCACTTCTTTACCACACAGGCAGCAAGAGAGTTCATATCATGATTCCTCATGTATCAATCATGAAACAGTACAAATACATATCAATTATGCGTAAGTGGTGCACTTGCTGTTGAAGCCATACACACAGTAGCAAGAATCTATTCAAACCTATTTAATTTTGTATCAAAGTTACAAAGAAGGCAAAAAATTATTAAATTTTCATAAATACACAGGCACACACATGTGCATGTGTGGCAACACGTACACACGAACAGGAACTCTAACACTAGCACAGACACAGACAGACAGACAGACAGTCAATCAGAAAGACAGACAGACACACACACACACACACACACACACACACATACACACTCAGGGACATGGACACAGACACATGCAAACACAGTCCATACTGGTTAGAGATGCATTATTAAATAGAAAAGCCGTAACAGAAGTAAGGAGAATAATCCCAGAAGCAGTAGGATTCTGGACAGTTGGAGTAGAATCATGACTGAGAGAGAACATGAGGGGAGCTTTGGAGAAAATGGCCACATTTATTCAGTTGTGATTGCATCGGTGAGGAGGCATCAACTGTGGTTACCTATACGGGATCTTTACAAGATCAGAGAAGTTGATAATTCCAGCAGGAAGTGATGACGATGCTCCCGAGGCCACACTCTTTACTGAGGGGCTCCTGGAGGTTGAGGGCTTCTGGACAAGATGGGTCATTTCCCTTTTGGGCTACGGCCACTGGTGGGTTCCCGATGCTCTGAAGGATGGTCCCACCCATGCATAAACAGGCATTGCTAATTAAATTCAATGGGTAAGTAAATAAACAAGCAAAGGGAAGACATAAAGCAAGCAGAGAGATGTGATGGGTGGGTCCTAGGGGGAGGAGGATGGATAGAGGAGGGTCTACCCAATCAAGATACGTTGTATACATGTATGAACAATTTTAGATTAAAGTAAAAGGGGTAAATTTGCTATATACATTAGCCTTGCATACCTTTTAACATATTTTATTATTTATCTGAGGACCCCAAATGCAATCTGGTCATATTCACTTCCCACCCCCACCCCTGAGACCTCTGAAGGCCAGCCCCACCTTGATTCTTTCCCCCAACTCTCTGTCCTTAAAAAACAAACACACAAACAAACCCATTGACTTCAATTTGCATTGTTTATACACTCCAGGATATGGAACCAGCCATGGGATCATGGTCAAGTAGCCAGGAGCCACACCTAAGAAAACTGTCTTTTCCTTCCCAGGAGACACCAGCTCTCCATAGACTCTCAGGAATGAGGGCCCATGAAAAGCTTTCCACTCCATGCTAGATGCTGACTGGTCTTAGGTAGGTTCCCAGAGCTGCTACGAGCTCATATTTCTAGCAATTTTGTTATGTCCACATGACAGCTTTGCTCTGATCCTTCCAAATCTCTGACACTTAATTTTTTTTTTTTTTTTTTGCTTCCTCTTCCCTGATGCTCTCTGAGCCTTGGGGGTGGGAGTGATGACCTGTAGTTTAGATATCCCATTGTGACTCAGTAGTCCACTGACGCAAATTCTGTGCACTTTGACCAGTTATGATTTCTACAACAATCACCATCTGCTTCAGAAACAAGCTTCTCTAATGAGGCCTGAGAGCTGACTGTGCACTTTTCTGCATGTATATTTGTTTAACATTTTCAATGAAAATGTCAAGTAGTTGAAGAAAAATAGCTTGCTAATTTCTATAGTTTCTGAGTGAAGAAAAATAATAAATCTAGGACATAAGCGAATGGACTGGAAAACTATACTTAAGAACAAAAATAAATAAAAAGCTATTAAAATATACATAGAAGATTAGGCTGAGTTAACAGGTGCATACAGAGTCAGAGGCAGCTTTAATATGCATGTGCCCTCCAGTCCATTCCTTTAACAGCAGGGCTTAAAGAGAGAACGCTGTCATCCTTTGCTATCTATGAGAGACTGATTTTAGGACATATTCTCACCTCACTGCACAGACACTCAAATTCATTTTTAAAAGGTGTTGAGTTTGCTGGTGACTTTCACACATCCTCCCACATAGTTTAAGTTGTGTACAAATCTACTGCACTGTAAGTGGTGTGGACATGGGTTTCTTTTGCGTTGGTTAGAGAAAAATAACAAGAGAAAATGTGACTATGAGGTCAAAATAGGTGATTAAAAAAAAAAATAGGAGATACTTTAGTGTAAGGATATGGAGACTGTGGATCCTGAATCCGTGGCTGTGGTGACACCCAGACCAAGCCTGCAGGGTCAGAGCACACCTGTCCTACAACAAGGCCAAAGAGAGCAAAAACTCTGTCAGTGCTGTCATGGACTCTCATTCCTTCATGCTTTGGACTTGCCCAGTGTTACCTTCACTTCCTGTCTTGAGAGGAACAGTGAATTGACCTCAGATTTATGTCATTTTCCTCACAGGCCATAAGTCTATATCAGAAAAGTAGCTGATCAAAGATGACCATAAATTTTGATAATCTGCTCATTAAACCCTGGCGTCCTCCCCTTGAATCTCCTAGGGTGCTGCGACCCCTTTGATGGATAAAATACGGCAGAAATGAAGATGTATCACTGTACAGGACCTGCTTACAAGGAGCTAACAATTTCTACTTCTTGAAACTTAGCTTCTGATCCTCAGAAACAACATAAGAAGGCCATGTTCCACTCCCAGAGTCTACCTGAGATGTGCACGAGTTTATAAGGCAGGGGTAGGCATGAGGCTATATGGAGGAATGTGTCCTGTGGGGATCATGATATATAATATAAATGTTTGTTTTACATAAGTATACTTTGCAGTTGTTTGTTAAATACTAATAAATGATGCATTCACGCTACCTTCAAATCTCTTTTTTTCCTAGCTAGCAACTGCAAAATGCCAAAATTCTTTCTTCCTTATCCACTGCAAAGTATTATAACCTATTCTCCTTATTATTTAAAAATACCTTACTGCAACCTCTCATTACAAGATAAACTCCATGGCTCATGTTATATATCTGCAAACACTTGTCTGCTTTTTGTTTGCTTTTCAAAACCCCAATTTGAGCTCATCCCATCTTCTCTCACGGTATGCACCTGCACCTATGGAAAAGCGGTAAAGCCTCCAGGCTGCACTAATGGGTTTCATTATTACAAGTTCACGACCACCAATTTTAAATACTGTGTAAAGCTATCATTTGATTTTTTTTTCTAGATTACTTGTTCTCTTGCTCTCTACCTGGAGTTTTCTCTTGCCTTGTAGCTCTGAGCTCATATTTGAAGCATAGCATTTGCTTCCTATATTATTTAAACAATAGAAAAATCAGACATTAATCGTGCTACCTTCACAACCACATGCTTATCAACATTTATGTCTCTCCCAACCGTATCCTAGTATGTTTTCTGTCTGTAAATCCAATGCAAGCATTTCTACTTTTCAGTAGCTCTTTTAACATCTAAAAGGAAAACCCCAGCCTTTCCTCTGTCTCTTTCATTAACAGTTTTCCTCTCTATTGGATCATGTCCATAAAAAACAAATATGCTTTAATTCCCCCTATTAGGAAATCCCCTGCTTGTTCCAAATGCCCTCCAGCTAGAGTAATGTAACTGCGCTTCAAGAGGGCACCGGCCCTGGGTAGGGTTGTCTGCTTGTGTCTCATTTCTTCCTCTTCCTGTCTTGAACCTTTTCCCACCAAGCCTTGATTTTATGCTCCAGTGAAATTGCTCCTGTATATGTCCTGTAAGTCTACCTCCAACCTTACACAGAAGTCAGCTGAATTAGGCATGGACCAGATCAACATCCCACACTGAAGCACTTCTTTTTTTAAAATATATTTTATTAATTTATTCTTGTTACATCTCAATGGTTATCCCATCCCTTGTATCCTCCCTCCCTCCCATTTTCCCCTTACTCCCCTCCCCTATGACTGTGACTGAGGGGGACCTCCTCCTCCTATATATGCTCATAGGGTATCAAGTCTCATCATGGTAGCCTGCTATTCTTCCTCTGAGTGCCACCAGCCTCCCCATCCAGGGGACATGGTCAAATATGGGGCACCAAAGTTCATGTGAAAGACAGACCCCATTCTCCACTCAGCTGTGGAGAATGTCCTGTCCATTGGCTAGATCTGGGTAGGGGTTCGAAGTTTGCTGCACGTATTGTCCTTCTTGGTCACTGCTCTCTCCTTCTAACTCACTGACTTTTCCCTCTCCACTGTCATTGCTGTTGCGTGTGTTCACTCACATCCTTGAGCTCTACTTTGGGTTGCTCCTGTGTTTGATGGTCTTTGCTTCTTCTTTCCCAGTACCTGCTGTCTTACACATCTAAGCGTCATTCCTTCACTGTCTGCTACCTGTGTGCTGCTCATAGCCTGGATTCCTCCTTGAAATCTGACCTCTTATATACAGTTACCATCATGGGATTTCTATTTGGATATCTAAATACTTCTTACCCTTAACATGCCCCAGCCAAAACTTCTCGTAATCTCCTTAAAATCCACACTTCTCAGAGTCTCTGCCTCCAAAAACCCTCCTCAACATAATCTCTGTCTCCTCAAATGTTCAAATCCCAATCTGGGCAGTTGTCCTCGGTTAACTTCTGTTCTCACATTGCATGCAATCTGTCAATAATTTCTGGTGGCCCAACCTTAAATATTGCAGCAAAGTATTTGCGCTGCTACCATGACAGAGTTCAGACCTTTTCTGAGTGATTCTGAGTGTTTTCACTAGCTGCTTGCTCCTATCCTCGACCATGGGGATCTATGCTCATCATAAATCACATCATCAGTCGGATTATGGAATCGCCTGACAAACGTCTTCTTTGTTTCTATCTTAGCCAAAATTAAAATTAAAAGCTTCACAATGCTATTCAAGGTCATTTATTTTTCCTCTGACTCCATCTTACTTCGTTTGTCGCATCAGTCTGAAATTGTCTCTAAACTCTCCAGACAAATCCTTGTCTTGTTTATGTTTGTTAGTGTGCTTGGTGTCTTTCCTAAGTGATATACATACCTCCCTTATTTTCTTCACTCAAATACCATTAAGTACGTTCAGTCATGCATCTGAACAGCCTTGTACAAAATAGCTTCATTCCCTACAATAGGCTATTCTATTCCTTCTTGTGCTGCTCTTCTCCACAGTATTTATTAATTACTTTACCATTAACCTCAGCCCAAGAACTTCAGCTCCACCAAGACGATTAGTTTTTCTCATGTGCCTCACAGCCCTCTGCACAGCACCTATTGGTAGTTCTTTGTACATAATGAACTCTCAGTAAACGGGGAATGAACGGGCAGCTGAATCAGGCAAACTGTTCTCAATCCACAACATACAAAGAATGTTAAGAAACAATAAGTCCAAAACATTCAAATTACAGTTAAAAATCATCATTGAATCTATGACAACTTGGGATTGCCTAAGAAAATTCACATTGCTATCCCAACTTTTGTTGAAAAGTAAACTGCTAATACCCAGGGATAGTGGAAAAAGTTCATAATCTTTTGGGGAGGCAATTTGGCATAGTATATAATTTAGATTGCACTTTACTCAGGAATGGCTTGGCAAGGCTCTGTTATAATTACCATTTCATAAACTAGAGAATTCAGGCCTAGAGAAATTATGTAATTTGTCTTCGGGCATGCAGAATATAAACAAAGAAACACTAGCATTAAAATGATTTTATCAGAGTTGAAGTATTTAACCACTGTTTATTATTTTCAGTTTTCCAGATGAAGATACCAGAGGGGGTTTCTGGTGTTAAGCAATTTGTCAGTCAGGCCGTTGGAGCCCAGAGATTATTTTCTTAATTTTTATGCTGTATGGCATTCTGTTGGGGAAGATTTTAATAAAGGTATTTGATCATTAGGTTGACCTCTGAGTTCCACATTAGACTTACAAGCAAAGCGTAGCTGGTGCACACATAAGGCATTAAAGTGTAAAAGTAGGCCCTACTCACCCCATGCCTGCCACATTCTCGTTTACTTGGGGGTAAACAAACAGGGGACATATCCTAGTCAGAAATCAACAGACTGTGTGGCCATTTCTGGCTAACACTGAAGACTCCCTGATAGTCTTCTCCTTAAATTACACTCTCATCTCTCCATGCTCTTATATAATAATTTTGATTTGTTTTTTTTTTTAAGTAGTAAAGCATTTCTCAAAGGGATATTTTAGGGGTCAAAAATCTTATACTTTAACCACATTAATTCAGCTAAACATAATTCAGGCAGTAAATAAATTATAAACCTTATGTCAATAAGTACATAAGTAATTTATCAGTGCTTAACTGAACTGCTTTCAGTTTAACTTCAAGCTTAATCTTGGCTAGAGTACTATCATTCAGAAAGTACCATGCCAAATACTCTCCCAAAACTCGAGCACATAGAGTGTGGATCCAGCTCTGTAAAACACTTCTGAAGAATTCCAGGACACTGGGAGTAACCCAGAATGCTTCCTTTGGCAAAGTTCTTAGTCAGGCATGGGTGGGATGAAAGAGAAAGGAGTGATTGAGACCAGTGTTCAGGTCAGCCCACATTATATCAGGGTTGACCACCCTTTTAATAAAAATATATTGAGAGTCCACCCATCTATTTTTATCAGTGACATTTGTAATGGTTGTATGACTCCTAGGAAGTGGGACACAATTGTGTCTGTGTAACAGAATTGACACAGTCTATGGTCTTTCAATCTATTATTTGTGTTCTCAAAGCATATCTTTAAAAACTATCTCATAATTGCTACAGTACAATTGTATTTTTCTTAGTTTCCACTTCTTAGGCATGCTTTGTACTTTGTGGTATGTCGATTGTGCTTTCCAATTTTTAAGACAAGGATTGGAAAGCAATTCATTAAGAAGACTGACTTCCTGAGCAAACAGACACCGTGTTCTGCAATATTAAGATGTTTATCTTTTCCTGGAGTTGGGGGTCTTGTTATATTCAGGCGCATCTGGTAGGATGACGGAAGGTTACAGGCACGCAAGACATATTCAGATAAAAACTGCTCTGATCCAATGTGACACTTGCTAGCAAGTGAAGATTGCTGGAAACCGTAACTGACTTGTTGAAGTATTTATAGGTTCAGATTGCAATTGACTTCAGTTGCTTGAGAAGTTTCACATGCGTGCCGTGCTTGAATAAGAACAAATTTCAAGGGATTCCTCAAAGCAGTCTCCACCAACCCTCAAAGAAAAATAGGCAGACTACCAAGATGAGACTTGTTAGCCTGAGCCCATAAAGTAGGGGAGGAGATCCACCTTTAACATGGACCTAAGGGAGGGTAATAGGGTGGGGGTGGGAGGGTAGGAGGAACAGAAGGATACCAGTGATGGGAGAACAATTGAGTTGTAATCTGAATAAATTAATAAAATATAAAATAAAACAAACAAACAAAACTCTCAAAGCAGAAATTCTAAGTGTTTTCGAAGCTGTTAATTCAGAAATTTTTACTGTTTTCCTGTTATGAGCATTCTGTCTTATTATTCTCATAATATTTATTTTTATTCTCATGTTTACTTTGATTTCCTGTCACTTTATTTCACTAGTAACATAAAGTTTAACTTAACTGTAAGTCTTCCCTTCGAGTAAAGTTTTTGCCCTTTCTTTGCAGAATAGGACATAGTCCCAGTGTTCACACTGTACTATCATTTGGTGACGTGTTTCTTAGGCTTCTTTGAGCAAAGGAGTCTATAAAATGATAATAAAATGATCATATATTTAGCCTAGATTCATGAAAACCCTTTAAATACACAGAGACCACATTTTTTGTAGCTGCAAACATTTTATTTAGTGCTTTTAGCTTTTTTTTTTTTTTTTTTGGTAAGAGCATTTTATGGGAGCCATATCCGTCCCTGACTTGCACAGTGCAGTACTGTTCCTGTAGGCAATGCTACAAGGCAGCTCATGAAGTCGTATCATTCCTTGCACAACTGAAACTCTGCAGTGGGCAGCCACTTCTCTCCCCTTCTATTTCCCAGGCGACCACCATTCCACAGTGGTTGACTACATAGGGGTTCCGGGTAAGGGAAACCGACTCGAGTTTGTTCTTCTGTGATTGATTGATTTCCTTAGTAATATACTGTAGGTTCACCCATGTTGTTTTTTACGGTAGGAATAATGTAAACTGGTCTATATAACATAGAAAATTTGAGTTGAAACATGGCAGTATTCAGCAACCTTACTTTGGATTACCCATGCAAAAGAGTTGAAATCAGAAACTCAAGGAGGACTTAATTACCGCATTTGGTTCAGAACCACCCTCACATATTTTGAAATCAAAGCAACTGTCTTACCACCTCTACAGTTCTTTGTAAATGGAGCCTGCAAATCTGAGCGGCTCCTGAACTACACATGGCCTATGAACATGCCAGGGGCTCTTACAATTGGTTTAATCATTAAGCACATTATATAATGATGTCAAACTCAAAGATAACATTGACTAAAGCAAATTGGAAATGAAGGCAGATGGTTGGTGTTGCCTTTTGAGACAGGGTCTCACTGTGTAGCTCCGGTTGTCAGGCAACTGGCTATATAGACCAGGCTGGCCATGGTTATTTCTACCTCTCCAGGGCTGGGATTAGAAGCAGGTCCCACCACACCTATAAATCTGATACTTAAAGACAAATGTTAAAAGTCGTAAGTTTACAGATTTGAAGGAAAGAAAAGTTTTTTTTGGAACAAAATTGAAAAAGATACATATATTTCTTTAGTATTATAAGAGACATTGAAATGGTTGATTTCTTGGCTGTGGCTCTATAAAGGTGAAAGTCATCATGTATTTAACATATCTTTTTTCTTTGTATATGTAGTTTGATCTTTCTTCAAAATTAAAATTGTACTTCTCTGTGTCAAATTTTTATTGTTCACTTCTTGACTGTAATATTTATATAATTTGATAGTGATTGTCTCTAAATTATTTACATCTGTTATATATTTGTAAAAACCCTCTAAACATTCTATACTTACCCTTTTATTCCTAATAGTTATCTTTTGCAGGCTACAAGCTCAAGCTTATATACATGTATGCATTCATGTATGTATGCATATGTTCAAATACATGTAAGTTCTGCCAGCTGGCTTGTTTTATTGCTGCATGTATGGTTGCAGGGGTACCCACTCTGCACTGATGAATAAGAAAAACCCACTCTGTATTGAACACTAAGTAAAAAGGCTCATTCATTGGAGGGGCTAGTCTCATTCTTCATCAAATATTATTTGCCTGGACATCTTTGTCTAGGGGTGGGATCCCATGAAAATTTTCTCCTGCCATTTTAACATGCCCATCAACATTGCCATTGTTCTAGTGTTGACTGTGCATCATTTCCAGGAGAATCCGTTTCAAGGCAGACTTCCTGGCCCTTACCATCCACCTCCCCTCCCTTGCGGTGTTCCAACGCCAAAGACGCAGGAGCTGAGATGCAGACTATCTGTTGGACTTGAGCTCCCCACAATCTGATCTGTTGTGTCCAGTGTTGTTTTCTGTGGTCTCCACTTGCTGGAAAGAGAAGCTCTTTGATGAGGTTTGGTAGTTACACTTCTCTGTGGGTATAAGGACAAGATTTAGAGTATTGTAAGGAATTATGCTGGTCTAATAAAGTATTGGTAGCAGATTTTTTTAAAGGTTCATAGTCTTATTACTCCAGGAAGTTTGCTAGGTTTCTGGACCAGGCGTGATGTCCTTCCAGCTAAGTGGGCAATTAGACAGCCATTGGGTGCCATCAACATGAGAATGCCGCTTACTGAACTTTTATGCATATTTTGCCATGCTCTTACAGTCATGGTTCATATGTGTTGCAATGGGAACTGTTTACGTCCCTCCTTTGACAATTGGCATGGCATTTTTCTGAAATCATGGAAACTTGCTTTGATTTCCTTTTCATTTCACTAAACAATCATTTATGTTTCTCTTTAACTTCCTAAGCATTTTGAGTCTCAAATGTTAATCCATGCTATTAGGTTCTAGTTTTATTTAAATTTTATTAGAGTGTGTGGCATAAATTCTACATCTTAGAACATAGTGAGAATAGTTTTTCTTAATTCCAGTAGTGTTAGTATTTACCTGTTTGTTTATACAGTTCCTCAACCTCCCTTTTCTATTATATTTTTAGTTATACCTATTACTGATGTTATTTAGAAACTGTTCCATGCTCTTATTTTACACACTCCTTTTAACAGTTATCTAATTTTTGTTAATTTTTGCTATTGGGATGAATTTTTCAACTCTTTTAAAAAATGTTTCAATTAATATTTAGTTTAGATGAATGAGTGTTTACACACATGCATGTGTGTATGTATGTATGTATGTATGTATGTATGTATGTATGTGTATCTTATACACACATGATGGCCAAGTAGGCCAGGAGACAATGTCAGATATATTATAACTGTGTTATAGATTATGGTGAGCCACCATGTGGATATGGGGACCTAGCCTAGGTTCTCTGGAAGAGCTTCCAATGCTCTTAACTACTGAGCCATAGCTAAATGACTTTATTTGTTGTTCTTAATTTTTTCTTATTCTTTACTATATTCTCTTCTCCTCTGACTAGAGAAAGAATCAATAAAATTGTAGAAATTAATAAGCATTTCTTACTATCATTCTCTCCAAACTTTTTTTTCCCTATTTCTTTCATTGATCTAATTTTGTTCCTCTATTTCTCCTCTTTCCTTGTCCCTTTCTTTATATTAGTTTATTTATTATTTCTAAGTTTATCTTATGTTATTAATTAATTAATTTATTTATTTATTTGGTTTTTTGAGACAGAGGTTCTCTGTGTAGCCTTGACTGTCCTGGACTTGCTTTGTAGACCAGGCTGGCCTTGAGCTCACAGTGCTCTGCCAGCCTCTGCCTCCCAAGTGCTGGGATTAAAGGCGTGCGCCACCACTGCCCAGGTGCCTATGTAATTTTTAAGTTCATACATATTTTACATTAGTTTGATTACATCTCTTATTTGTAGACATTGGTACTTTATTAGTGTACTTTAGTTGCTTTAATTATGGTTTTATGTCTTTCATACCTTTATGTTGTTGATGATATGTTTATCTTCACTGACATACAGGATTGAGCCCTTAAAATAGGCTACTTAATAGAAATATCACTATGTAAAAAGCAGATTAGGTATCTAAACTAACACATGTCTGAATGACATCTAAGAAATACAAGATATGAAAAAGCAAAGCAACATGATTCCTCTAAAGACCACAATTTTAAAACTACTGAATCAGAAGATACTGGTGAATGTGAGGCATCCGATGAATATTTTAAGAGATTATCAGTAATAAAAATGGTCAGTGATCACAAAGAAGATATACAAACAGATAGAAAACTCAGGCCCTGGAGAAGAAGGAATCAAGGAAAAAGTCAACAAAACAAATGTGAAAATTTCAATGAGAGTGAAAATTAAAGCAATATGAACAAAAAGTCTACATAGATAGTGAGTTTTTTTTAGAAGAAAAAGATACAAATGTAAAAGAAAATTCAACAAACCAAAAGAAAACACAGTAAAAACAACCAATAGATCTGGAGGAGAAGAAGAAAAGGAATATCGGGGTAGAGAATCAGATCAAGGAAATACTATATTCAAAAAATTAAAAAAATCCAAATAAACATGCTTGACTATAATGTCCAATCTAGGACACAACTAAAAGACCAAACTGAAGAATAAGATAGCAACAAAGGGTACAGTGAATCTGACTATAAAAACTTATAACTGGGAAATCAAGAGTCCTTTTGGGTCCCAAGTAAACATGAACAGAGAAAAATTTCCTCACAGCATATTACAGTCAAGATTTCAAAAACAAAAGCAAAGAAACCATACCATAAAGTAATGAAAAAACACAAACTCTCTTATAAAAGCAAGGCTACAAGAACAATATCAGGAAAAAAAATCAGGAAAGCATGGAGTGACAAATTCTAAACTCTGGAACAAATAATGGTCATTTAAAAGTAATTATGACATCAAGGTCATTTACAGAGGACTAGTGTCATTTCAAGAAAAGCACATAAGATAGTTCATAACCACCAAGCCATCCTTGTAGAAGATAATTACATAAATACTATATGTAGTAGAGAAAAAAAAGTCACGTTTGTGAAAGCACAGGGAAGGGTGTGCTTCATAAGAGCGAATTGTAAATGTAAGAGATGTATCAGAGGCAATAATATTTCAGACCCCTAGAATTAATGGGGGAGAAAGAAAATCTACTGGAACCAACTCGAGAAACAGTCAGTAAAATCATAGAAATTGATAAATATGTCTTAATATTAGCATTAAATGCACTCAACTTATATCTAAAGAGATTCAGAGTGGATGACTCAATTAAAAATCTAGGGTGGAGGAATAAATAATATTATGAATATTTAGAAAATCTATAGTGAATCATATTATTTTATATTTCCCTAAAATTACGTTATTTCATCTCTACATACAAATAAACAGATACAGATATTTTAAAGGAAATTAAGCCCCCCACCAATGCTCCCCCACCAAAAGCCATACACAATCTGACGAAATCCCCAGTGCTAAATGTGGGAAACCTCATTCTGAGTTCTTGGTCAAGGGAGCCCAAGGAACTTCAAAACAACATGTGCTAATGTGTTAGCCTTCGTTGCTACCTAGAGGTCGAAGATAAGTTCCTGTTGCTGAAGATGCCACGTACTTTGGGCACAGGATTCAGAGGATCTGAGCTGGATCTGATCATAAAGCCTTCTCCCTAAGGATTGGGTTTTCTAGTACTGGAAATTGATATAAAAGCTAACATGAGATGAAAGCAATTGCTTGTCCTGTTTGTCTGTGATGCCTGAGAGCCACAAGATTTCCTTAACAGTGAAATAAAAGCATTTATAGCATGTCTATAATGTCTATAATGTCTATAGCAAGTCCAATGTCTGATTGGACTTGAGATCTGCTCAACAGGAAGGAAATAATGTCTGAAATTAGAAAACTAGTCAACTATCTCAGGCTAGTGAGTTTAAGGACTGCATTGGAGGACCTACTACTGTCACATTCATACACCAGAGTAATTCCTAGCTGCATTCAAAATATTTATCCTTATGCACACAGTTATGTGTAGCTCTCGCCTCTCATCAAAGAAACAGAAACTAATACAGAAAGCTACAACTGGTCCAGATGCAAAGAACAACTGACCAAAATAGATACATCTGCAACAAGCTCTTACATAAGGTTTGGGGAAAATAGGAGAAGAGTGGGGAGGAGATAAATTGTTAGAGCCAGAACACCGGAATATGTGGCCTGAGACTGTATTTCTCAGATAGGTTAGGGATATCCTAGGCATGGAATCTAAACAATATGGCTGCCTAACCAAGACAAGACTAGAGCAATGACAATACCAGATGACATGGATTGAGGAAATCTCATGAGACTCTGCCTCTATTTGAAGAGCTCTAGACAATTCAAAACTTTTGAGAGGGTAAAAACCAATATTTTCCAGGGATGAGCATCAGTCACAAACAGCCAATCTTAAACATATATACATGAAGCAACACTAAAAGGACTCAGCAAGTTGTGTGTATGTATTTATTCATACACATATATGTATGATATTTAAAAATTAGAAAAAAGAGGTCATACATTTGAGAGGATATTAGGACAGACATGGAAATAATTAGAGGGATTAGAGGAAGAAAGAAATGATGTAATTATAATTAATTAAAAATAAATTTAGAAAACAAAGTCCATTTATCTGTTGTTTCCAAGAATTACATCCCACTGCCAAAAACATCCACAGACTAAGTGTCAAAGAAGTGACACTCTATGAAGTGAGTAGAAGTTGAAAACAAGTTTTTGTAGATGCTCTGATAAAAAAAAGTTGACTTCAAAGTAAAATTGCTCTGAAGAGATAACGAAGGCTACTGCACAGGAATTACGGGAGCAATGCATCATGAGGATATGGCTAAGGGGTTGTCAATGGTATTTTTTCAAAGAACCAGATCTTAGATTCTCTGAATCTTTGTATTTTTTTGTTTTTATTATATTAATTTCTGTCCTGGTTTCAATTATTCCCTTCTGTCTATTAGTTTTGTGTTTTGTTTGTTCTTGTCTTTTCAAACTGTTGAGATGCATGATTACTTATTGGTGCCTTAATTTTTTTTTTTTTTACTGTAAGAACTTAGCATTATAAATTTCTCTCTTAGGACTCTTTCAATGTGTCCCAGAAATTTTAATGGTTTGTTTTCATTTTCATACAGTTCCAGATAATTTCAAATGTCCTTCTTGATTTCTCCTTTGATCCAATCATCATTCAGTAGTGTATTGATTAATTTCCATGGGTTTGTGTAATTTTCAGAAATTCTTTCACTGTTGATTTTGAACTTTTTGCATTATGGTCTAATAGAGTACATGGAATTATTCTACTTTTTCTATATGTCCTGAGATTTGCTTTGTCTCCCAATGTATTATCTATCTTAAGGTAGCTTCTATAAACTATTAATAAAAATGTGTCTTCTATGGTGTTTCAATAGGATGTTTTATATATCTGTTAGGTTCATTTGATGTATTATGTCATTTAATTCTGATGTTCTGTTAGCATGCTAGTGAAAGTGGGTTATTCAAATGACCCACTATTACTTACTTACTTGAGGTTAGTTAGTGACTTTAAGTCAATCTGTATGGTTTTTCTGTTTTGTTTTGTTTTGTTTTGTTTGAACTTGGATGAGGCAGAGTTTGGTCTAAAGTTATAATGTCTACTGGTTGATTGTTCCTATGGTTGAAATCACATTTCTTCCTTTATTTTTTTTATTAATTTTAGTTTGCCTATTTTTGTCAGATATTATCATAATAATATCTGCACACTTTCTGATCTCATTTGTTTAAAGAAAATGTTTCCATCCTTTCACTCTTTAGTGACATCTGATTTTAATGTAAGATGTGTTTCTTGTTTCATTGGACTAGTTTATGCATTCTGATGGAAGTATTGAGGCCATTAATATTAAGTTATTATTGTATTTGACCACTTCCCCTTGGTGCGGGAGCCTGATGGCACTCAGAGAAAGGATAAGCAGGCTACCAGGATGAGACTTGATAGGCTGTGACCATATGGTGGGGGAGGAGGTCCCCTTCTGTCACAGACCTAGGGAAGGGGAATAGGGTGAAAGGGGGAGGGAGGGAGGGAGGAATGGGAAGATACAAGTGAGGGGATAACAATTGAGATGTAATCTGAATAAATCAATTAAATTTAAAAAGGAAAGGAAAAAAAAAGAAAAAAAGATGTGTTGATAGTTGTCATTTGTTGCTTTTTCTTGTGTTTGTTCTTAGTCCTATTTTGTATCTCAGTTTTTATATTTTCTCTTGTTTTCTCCCTCTACCCCATTGACTATGCTTCTCCCTTCATTCAGTCCCAAGTATTGCTTCCAATATTCTCTGTAGGTTAGTGTACATTAATTCTTTAGCCTGTTTATTCTGTGAATTTTTAAAAATCTCTCCTTCATCTCTGGCTGACAGTTTGGCTGGGTAAAGTGGTCTTGGTTGGCATCTGTGTTCTTTCAGAGCTTGAAGCACATTGCTGCATGCTAGTTCAGTATTTAATGCTGACGGGTTTGCCCTCATATGATATGAGACTCTTCTCTAACACCTTGTAATACCATTTCTTAGTTCTGTAGTGTTTTTTCTTCACTACGATATGATGTAGGAGTTTCTTTTCAGATCCTGTCTATATAGAGTTCTATGTATCTCTTGTATCCATTTTTTATGGGTGTGTCATTCCTGACTTTGAGTCATTGTCTTTTATAATAATGTTTAAGATCTGGTCTATTCCATTGACCTGAGATGATCTTTCATGGTGTTCTAAAGTTCATGCATTTTTTTCTCCTTTATTAATTTATTCTTGTTACATCTCAATGGTTATCCCATCCCTTGTATCCTCCCATTCTTCCCTCCCTCCCATTTTCCCCTTATTCCCCTCCCCTATGACTGTTCCTGAGGGGGATTACCTCCCCCTGTATATGTTCATAGGGTATCAAGTCTCTTCTTGGTAACCTGCTGTCCTTCCTCTGAGTGCCACCAGGTCTCCCCATCCAGGGGACATGGTCAAAGGTGAGGCACCAGAGTATGTTTTTTAATCTATCATTTCCTTTCATTTACCAGTCCAGCTCCTCTACTTTATTTTCTTCTTCATATATCTGTTTTCCATTCTATGGGTAAGCCTTTTACTGAGTTTCCTAGCTGGGTTATTGAATTTTTTCAATTCTATGTTCTATGTTCATTTCAGCTTGAATTTTCATCACCACTTGCATGTATCTAGTTAATTCTGTTTTCAAGTCCTGCCTTGTCTCTGTAAGCTCTCTAAGTCATCTGTTTACACTTCTTTACACTCCAACCAGCTGTTTATCTGTGCAAATTGTGTTATTCACATGTATGTTCATGCCCTTTTTAAATGCCTTCAATAGTTTGGTCATACTTATAGTTGTTCTTTTAAATTCTGCGTGCTGAGGTTCATCTAGTTAATGACTACTGTAGAGCATTTCTAAGAGACTAGTGATATTTGGAGAGGACACAAGGTCTTTTTTTATGCTTTTTAAATTAATTTATTCTTGTTACATCTCAATGGTTATCCCATCCCTTGTATCCTCCCATTCCCCCCTCCCTCCTGTTTTCCCCTTACTCCCCTCCCCTATGACTGTGAATGAGGGGGGCCTCTTCCCCCTGTATATGCCCATAGGGTATCAGGTCTCTTCTCGGTAGCCTGCTATCCTTCCTCTGAGTGCCCCCAGGTCTCCCCCTCCAGGGAACATGGTCACATATGAGGCACCAGAGTACATGACTTGATTGTCCAGTGTTTCTGGTTTTAGGGAAGACTTGACCATTTGGAGCTAGTTCCTTGGTTAAGCGTCTGACATACATTTCTAGGTCACCTGTATTGAATGCAAGTTGAGTTCTGTGTTTGCTACTACCCTATTACCCATGGTTGGTTTCAGAACAGGGAGGAGGGCTTAATAGTTCAGTTCTTCTGATGCTTGATGTTGCTTTTGATTTGGAGATTCTGGGGGTGATTCTGATTTAGTTGTTATCATTTCTCACTAGTGTATCCCGGAGGACTTAGCCTTGCTGTGTGATTGTTTGGGTGGGGTCCAAGAATACGCCTTAGTGTGGTTCCTTAGTATGTCTGGGAAGGGGCAGCCTGGGATGCAGGACTTAGGAGATTCATTAAAAACAAACAAAGATACAGCTCCTGGCCTAGACTGGCCTGGATGTTAAAAACTAGGGTAAGGGACCAGTTAGATTCACCGGCAAAGCCTGGGAAATCGGCTCCTGGTGTCTGGATGGCACAACATGGGTACCTTAGTTAGGGTGTTTATTACTATAATAAACCAGCATTATGAAAAGCACCTTCCAGTGGGAGGGGTTTATTTTGCTTATATTTCCACATCAAAGTCCATCATCAAAGATATTCAGGGCAAGAACTCAAGGCAGGACTCTGGAATCAGGAGCTGAAACCGAAGCCACAGAAGAGCACTGTCTACAGGCTCACTCCCCAGGACTTGCTCAGACCGATTCTTTATACTATTCAGGACAATGGTTAAGGGGTGGTACCACGCAAAGTGAGCTGGGTCTTCCGCCATCAATCAGTAATCCAGAAACTGTCCTACAGATGTACCTGTGGGCAAATCTTATGGAGACATTTTCCAAAATAAGTGTCAAGTTTCACAAAACTAACAGCGTTGGCAAGGCAAGGAAAGGGCCAGGATTAGCTAGGAAACTCAGACTGTTGCTTCCAGTGAGGTATCTGTAGGAAAGGCGACAAGAGCCTGGGAAGACTCTTCCTCATAACCATATAGGACCATCTTCATATCTGTTAACTATCTCTGACTAAGATGGCATAATGCCATGCATGAGTTTACCAGATTGGCCTTCTCTCATTATTTGCACTTTAATACAGTGATACAGGGATCACAGCATCAGCAGTGATCCAGGTTTTTATACTATGACTAAATAAATTACTAAACATTATTAATAAAATAGAATTGATTCACTATTTCTGAATGAGAAGGTCAGGATAGTTCCAACTCTTCCGTTTTCCACCATCCTTCCACCATGTTTTTCTCATTAACAATACCTGAATAATAACACTAATTGATACATTTCCTTTTGAGGTGCATTAGTACTGTATATCTCAGGCTGGACCCAAACTTCTATTCTTCTTGTTTAAGTCTCTTGAGACCTGAGATTCCAGGTGTTTGCCACCATACTTAGAAACATTTATTTATTTTTAAGTAATAGGAAGATTTTCTTTCTACCCAAGAATCTCTTTTTGTTTTATAGGAGTGCTAATGACAGTTACTCAGACATGGTTTGCACTGAGGCCATTATTCATTTCCGTTCCTCCTGAACCACACACGGCCCCAAACTGAGTTCATTTATTGGTTTTGATTCATTTATTGGTCAAATGAAGCACATCTTTGAGTAATTTTTTTTTCAAGACAAATAAATGGGTCACAAACCCCCTGATTCATTGTGTCTGAGAAGGTCCTGCTCACCTCAGTAGTGACTATGGAGGAGGCTGGAAGCAGAATTTTGGCAGTCTGGTATTTCTATATGCCCTGTTTCAAGCAGTTCTGTGGAGGAAACGCCTCTGAACTGCCCCGTAGCTTTCAGTTTAGGCTTGTCTGCATAGGAGATTTTAGAATATTAACATTGTAATCAAAGTTACTTATAGTGGTTGAGTTTTATCACTTCTTAATGTTTATTCTTCTCAGAACTGATTAAGGTGAAATTGAGAATTGAACCTCTGCACTTATAATTCTGCTGTCCACACACTTAATTCTATAACGTTGTCACGTGTCACCATTGTCTTTTGCCTCAGATTCTTATCTTTGCCTTTAAGACAGTGTTTTAGAATTTTCATTGCATACCCCATCCAGCCCTCTGTGCACTATAGTCTGAGTGTTTCCTGGTTTAAAAACTAGTGGTGATGGGTCTCACATGTGCAGGGCATTGCTAATAGCATTGTTCCTCTTTCATAGACATTAGATTCCTATAAATTTGACAGGAATGAGGAGCAGAGATTTCTTAGGGGAAATTTAATAATACAAATGTATCTGTTAAAAAAAGAAATATAATAGTAATAATAAAAGAGAGAGGTGAATGCTTTTGCTGGGTCTTTCTGTTGCATTGCTGGATTCCATATCTTTTTATTCATAAGCGATTACAGATCATGACCTGCTGTGATGAAACTCATAGGATACTAGCTTTCTATTTGCCTACTCTGGCTGGGCTCCCTGTGGGTCTATTTCCTGCAGTGGCCAAACTTCACCTTTATTCAAATTCACCTTTTGTTCATCACTTTAACTTTTTTCCTCAGCTACAAGTGACAAAAGTTACAAAGAGCAGGACACTCAGTGACGTGGCTTCTCTTTTTCTCTTTGCTGTCAAGCAAAGATATAATAGGAGATTGTGGAAAACGTCACGTAAGGAACCTTGTTACAAATTGATATGAAAAGAAAGCCAGAGGCCTCACTCCAGGAACTTAAGTCAAATTAGTTGTGTCATTTAATTTTAGAAGAAGGGATTTTGGGTATTAGATGAAAATGTTTCATTTTTATGATCCACGGATATTGAAAACATGTTGTACAACGTGGTGACACAGGTTATCAGTTCAGAGTTTCAGTGGAGTTGAGCCTGAATTTTGTCTTTGCTGTGTCTCTTGCCATGAGTCCTTTAACTGCAACGCCGTCACGCTGTGTCTCCGTGCCTCACCTCTAGCAGACTACATGGCATCTCCCAAGACATTGAGCACCTACGCAGAAATAGCTGTGAGTTTAAGCATGCACGGTGAGTCCATCTTCAGTTTAGATTGTGTCATCGTTACATTTAGCAAGAAAACTATCTAGCACAAATTGAATGTGATTCCCCAACTAGAGAGACAAGAATATGCCTCTTATGAGAGTGTGGCCGTGAGCTTAGTGATCACATATGCTCGTTTTCAAGCCTGTATGATAAATGCCCAATGTTATACTAAATGACATACAGAGTATTAATAACTCCCAAATAAAAAAATATGGTTCTTGCTTGTACCAAGAGCTCCCTAACTTGTTTTTATTTTACAAATGCCTAAATATCTCTTAAAAACCCCAAAGCCCAGCTTATGCTATAGAACTTGTAAAGTGCCTTGAGGTTGGCCCAGACACTTCCACATTTTTAAACATTTACGATGATTCCCACTAATATATAATCCTTGCTTTATATTTAGCTTCCTTATTAGTAAAATAAAAGTCTGAATGTAGCTACAATAAAGGTGGACTTTAGGATCAAGTAAGAAATGTGAAGACAAAATTTTAAATATAGCCTAGAAGTGGTATGGGTCTACAGACTTAATTTCCTTTCAACGGCTATTTTAAATAATTAGAAAAAAATTGACAGGAGTATTTTATATTTCCTGCAATAAAAAATAACTTCATATCTTCTTAAATTCTTAAACGAATGAGAACTGTAACTTCTAGAATCATGTCGACAATCCTGACGTAAATCATTTATCACTCACCCTGTGGCTAAAAACATAAAAGTATTTATCATTTCTGACTGTAGCATGAGCAACACATGGAGTACACTTCTGGAACAGTCTCATCACCCAGGCTACCATACTGTATTGACGTCAGACTTCTGAAACAATTTGTTTGCTAAACGTCTCGCCAAATCAGTGACAGTAAAAGTCTCAAGAACTTTTTTAAAATGTTGTTTCTGGCCCGGGATAAAGCCACACAATATCCACAAATGTCTAGAACTATTATTGCTTTTTAATTTAATGACCTTCCCACAAAACATGTAATGGAATTTTTTAAATGGAAGATACCATTACTTATTTTCAAAATGGGGCCATATAACACCTTTGTTCTCTACGACCACTTTCATGATGCATGTCCCAGATGAGGCTGTGAAGAAGAGAGGGTGAGCCTCCTCAGAATACTGAAGAGGTTATTTAAAATTCTTCCAGAATGTTTAGACAACTGTAGGATGAGAACACATAATCAGAGAGTGCTCCTGGGTATGAATTGTTAAATAGGTTGATTGCATCATCCTAAGCACCACACCTATCCATACAGTTCATTTGTTTTTAATTAGAATCAAATGAAAGAACACTCAACCATTTTCATAGCAGTGGCCTCATGAGCCAGGGTGCCATACTTTATTGACATCAGTGATTGGAAATAATTTGTTAGCCAAATGTCTTGCCCAAGTAGTAAAAAGCTTCAAAGAATGTGATTGCTAGTATTTCAAAGGAAAAGAAAATCCACTTAGCCATACTTGAACACAGGGATTATTGTTACATCTGCTTAGGGCTGCAATACTGACAATATCCAAGAAGAGCAAGTACACTAGCTGTCTGTCACCAGATATATGTAGAATGAACTGTGATATGTAAGTGCCATGGAATACTGTTTAGCTCAGGAAGTTTTTAGGAAAAATGGATGGGTCTAGAAAAATTAAGCAAAGGGCGTCACAGTCATAGAGGAAAAAAAAAAAGATCCCCCTTGCCGGTGGTCCTTAGATTTTAATGGATGGCTCTATAAATGTGAGCAAGTGTAAGTGTGGATAAAGTCTAAAAATCTGGAAAGGAGAAAAAAAGAAGGTAGCACTAGCTGTTAAAGATGGAGGTACAGTATGCAAAAGGACAGGGGGACAGGCTGAGGGATGGGTAGAAGATGGTAGGGCAAACAAAGGGACAGGGAGCCACAGAAGCACATTTTCTTCAAACATGTCTTGATAGTATCTAACAGATCATATGCTGATTTTGGAAAAAAGTCTACATGAAGTCACAATATATTGTTGATTCAGGACAAGTTAAGATAAATGTCCTTTCACTTAACCCATCAAAGACATGGGAGGAAATTGTAACCCCAGAAATTGTATTTTACGTTTGACCAGATAAACAAGTTGAGGATGGTTGGAAGTTAACCACTGTATATATTGCAAGATGAAAATTCCCAACCTGTGTCTGAAACACTCTGATTTGATAGAGAAATTTATATTTTTATTATCAGTTCTCATTTCATTGCATGCATGAGCTTCCTTGAAGTCACAGTAGGTGGCACTTAAAGAAAGAATAGGCAGACTACCAAGATGAGACTTGTTAGCCTGCGACCGTAAAGTGGCGCAGAAGATCCTCCTCGGATAATGGACATGGACTTAAGGAAGGGTAATAGGGTGGGGGTGGGAGGGTAGGAGGAATGGGAGGATATAGTTGCAATCTGAATAAATTAATAATAATAATAATAATAATAATAATAATAATAAAAATAATAATAATAAAAGAAACTCGATTTTCTAATTCCAGTGGGGGTTATTTCTGAAACTGAATCAGCCCTTCTATACCACATGATGTTTAGTTGCTGGATAGAAAAGATACGTAAATTGTGCTTCAAATTTCAGAAAAAAAAAAAGAAAAGAAAAGAAAAGAAAGAACAGAAAAGAAAAGAAAAGGCCATTCAGCCAACTCCATATGCCTTTAAAGACGTGTAACAAGTTTGATTTTGGCAACGTCTCCTTGCCAGTCAATCTGCTGTCATCCTGAGACTGGTCACTGAGGGCCTTCTGATGTGAGGACAGGAAACAGGACTATTATTTAGGAATGGCTCACTGGCCCCAAAAATGAGGCAAGTGTGTTAGGAGTGGTACAGCTGGGTACAAGGTGAGCAGACATTTCCAAAATAGACACTCAGCAAGCTTGGCTTTCTTACAGGGCTTCTCCTTGCCCCATTTTGTGCTGGGCATTCACAGACAAGGTTACTTACTCCCTGCGCAGTGCAAAGCTTGCAAGGCTCATTCTGCAGACATGCGCCGCAGTGATCAGGACTCAACACACAATTCAGCCTGTAGACCAGCGCTCTGCTCGATGGAGTGGAAATACTCTTTTTGAAAGTCAGTCCTAAGCAAAGTGTGAGAACATGTTACCGCATTTGTCATGGTAAATGGAGCCTCTTCTTTAGTGCTGACACAGGGTGATTCTCCATTCTTGCATCAGTAGTATTTTCTGCTGTTCAGATGTCAAAGTGTATCTAAAGCTCTGTTGTATGTGTATAGAATTTCATAATGACATCATTCTTCACTATGTCAGTTCAATTTGCTCTAACCTGTAAAAAGATGAGCCTAAGCTTGAGGACCAGGAGAAGGCTCAGTGGGCACAGAGTGCAGTACTTTCTGAGCTAGTGTAGGAGCTGAGACCCCCAGTACTTGTGCTGAAGTGGGGTTTAATGGCATGTGTGTGTATTCCCACCTGGGGATGATAAAGGCATGTAGTTGCCTGGAAATCCCTAAACAGAATAGCTATGTGCTTCAGGCTCACTGGAATACCTGTTTCAAAGAAAAAGGTAGGAAAGTGATAGCAGAAGACATTGGATGTCAATTTCTGGCCTTCCTAATATCCCCTAAATGCACGCATGTGCGCACACACACACACACACACACACACGCAAACCCATGCACACATGTACACATCCACATACCCACACAAACACACATAAAAATATAATAAACATATATGCAAAAAATAGAAAAAGATACAGTAAACCAAACCAAAATTCTGGGTTTCAAGGAAATATAAAAATATTTGCATTGTGATATTTAACTTCTCGCTACCACAGTTGGCTCATATTTTCCTTTCAGATGTCTTGATCTGATGAAGCTGATCAAGCCTGACTCCCACCATCTTACGCTGCTTTCCATAACCAATTGTTATCCTTCATTACCTAGAATCTAGTAAATGATGAGGAATAAAGATGAAAGGTCGACTTTATTATGCTTATTGTGCTTCTGGGTTTTATCAACATTTATAAGTAATTCTTTTATATTTTAGAATTAGGTGGATGTGTGGCATAATTGAGTGTGGTGTTTTGTTTTTGTTTTTGTTTTTTGGTCTGTAAATCCTCAAGCATACTAAATGATTAAGTTTTTGAAATCATCTTTGTAGATGATCCTGTGGCATGTCTTCATATTCACATTGTATGGTGGTCATGAAAGCCATTCTGGCTCCTGGTGCCTTGGGTTCAGCTTGTAGGCTTTTGTTGCTTAGATTTTGGTCTTAACAGTTTTCCTTTCTCACCCACTCCCCATATTATAACATTAGAAAGGGGACTACCAACTCCTTCTTGCAGAAGATTTCAGGTGGGAAGTGATGGATACTAGTTAAGATTTTAATATTCCCCACCATAAGGTGTGATATGCTTGTGTAAGTGTGGATGGATGGGAAGGAGATGATAAAGGGAGTGACAAAGCCACAATATTCTCTGATGTCACTGCTGCTGTTCTCCAAGGAGTGCACAGGAAGACGTGGATGGCTGCCAGGATCCCAGAAGATAATCCACCTGGAATGAGGACCAAAGGCTTTTCTTCTGCATGAAAAACTGCAAGGTAGGTGAAACAGTTCTCAACATCATTAATCAACAACAAAGCAGTCATCCCAGACCTGATGAAATGGCCATGACCCAAAAGACAAAAAAATAGTGTTGGCAATGAGTTGAGGAAAAGGTACTGTAGGTAATATCACTAATTATGAGGTTTTCTTCAAAAGTTAACAATACAAATTTTATATGAGACAGAAATCATGCTTTGGGTGTATATCCAAAGGAAAAGGAATCACTGAGGGTGGTAAAGCTCCACTCCCCAATTTTTGCAACACTTAGGATAAGGTCTAAAATCAACTATGTGTTATTTGACAGTTAAATGGAAAAGGAGAAATATTTTTATATTATTTATTATACTTATTATATATTATTATTATATTATTTAATATATATTCCAGCCATGAAAATAAGGAAATGTGATCACGTGCAAATGCCTGGAAGAGTATAGATGACGTCCATTATGGTACATAAAGCCAAATGACAAATTGTGATCTTAGTCACTTGTAAAATATGCCAAAGTTCAGCTCACAGAAATAGATATAGAACAGTAGAGTTGTATTTACCAGGGGTTGGGACACTGGTAAAAGATAAAAACGGGAGACGTTGGCCAAAGTTGGTGCCACAGGAGGTGGCAACAGGAGAATTGCTCAGACAGCCGTGGAGCCGCAGAACAGAACCAAGGAGGCTGGCCTCAGCACGGTGAAGAACAAAGTGACTTCTAAAACTGTTCCTTGACTTCTGTGCTATGGGATACATGCCCCCCTCCCCTCCCCTCGTACTGTAGAAAGCAAGAAAATAAAAAATATTAAAGCTTCCATTAGGTTGGAGACGCTTGGGAGGTCTGTTGTGTTGCGCCGAAACTGTAGTTAATCATCAGGTGTTTTAAACAGCCAGCAATAGAGAAGTGTTCCTGCCAAAGAAATGACAATTTTATTAGGTAAGGCACAGTTTTTAAACTAATTTAATTATTTTGTCTTAGTTTTCGAAACAGGACTCACTAATTAGCCCAGACTAGGCTCAAATGCTTGATTCTTTTGACTCGTTGTTCCAAAGGCTGTTATGACAAGCCTGCAGCACCAGACCTGTCCCTCAAGGAAGGCACAAGCTAGTTATCCATAGCTGCCTGATCACAGATTGTACAAATATGTTGACTTATTAGTATCCAACAAATGCATTTAATTTTATCTCCCAAAAAATGGAGGAACCAAAAAGAGAATGCTTTAAGAAATTCTACCAAACTTTATTTCAACAGGTAGGTATCCTAGGCACAGGGAGGGCATGCATTCAAATGGCTCATGCTTGGGAGGCTATGGACTGTGCTTCTGGCAAAGTGCACACCCAGGAGGAGCATACTTCCGTCTCCCTGTGCTTTGCATGCATGGGAAAATCATCTTCCTGATTGGGATAGCATACCACTCCCGCCCTTTGCTCCTGAAATCTCTAGATACCTGAGACAAAATAACGGAACTGTTGCCCGTTTTTCTATTTTGCATGAGCAATGACCTCATTCTCAGCTGTTTTGGTGTGTGCTGACACAGTCCTTAGCTCTGAGCATTTGTTCACAATCAGCTGCACCAATTAAGGGAATCCTTCCATAGCCATGTAGTCAGAAATGCCTAGGGATTCAAAATGAGCCCCTGGGGAAGGGCCCGCATATACAAATGAAATCATAATAATATCGGTAAAGAGGATACCTGTTGGGTTTTTTTTTCTTTTTCTTTTCCTCGAGCAAAAGAAACCTTAGGGGACCTGAACACCTGGTGACATGCTTTGCTCAAATTCATTTACCAGTTTGTTCTCATTTCTGTAGGGGAATTAGTAGAGAGCTAAAGGTTTTTTAAAGAATTCGGATGAAAAGCCATCTGTTCCCCGGGCTTTGTTCAATCTCAATTTAAGGATGGCTTTGGAGATTTCCTATTCCCTAATTAATTCCTCTAGATGAGCTTGTGGGGTTGGCTCAATTTATTTTTTGAGAGATGGAAAAAAAAATACTGCCATCAATTAGTCCTTTGTTATGCTGAGGCTAAGATGGAAATAGCTTTTTGCGAAATGGAGCAAAGAGCTGAGAGATGCTTGTATTTGCTGTGGCCAGGTGTCCTGTGTCATTAGGCTGGGCTTTGATGTAAGTACCATTCTCAGGGTCTTTCAGATAATTGGTGAGAAAGCATGCAACTTTGCAGAAATCTGAGTAATATTTAGACTGAAGGACGGAGACTGGGAATCCAAAGCAGTGAATAGGAGTCATATGCGAAAGCACATAATTCTAACAATTTTTCTGTATTATAGTGTGCAACACACATGCTAATCGAAGGCTCCTAGGACCATGTTTTCTGTGCAATAGGCAGCTCACTAGAGGGTTAAGTGGAAAAGAAAGGAAGGAAGACAAGAGGAGCAGAAAAAGAGGAGAAGACGGATGAGAGAAGGTGAAAAGAAGAGCCTGTCAATAGATGGGCTATAGGTTTGACAAAGGAAGCCTTTTAAGAAAGAGTGAAACCGCGCCTGTCTCAACTTTGTTCCTGTCAGATTAAAGCATCCTAGCTTGTGGAAGAGGCACCATCCTGGGAAACCTTGCAAGGTTAAGACTCTCAGTGCTACATTAGGCTGAAAGAAATCCAAATTATAGCTGCTCTGAACAGTGCAAAGAAAGGAAGTTAAAAAAAAAAAGTCTAAGTACTTAATTTTTGGATATTAACCAATGGATCTTCATTCTGGTATTTGAAATTCCAAGGTGTCCTAGTAATTCTTGCCCCAGATTATATCTGTCTCTCAGGCCATAGGCTGCCCTTCTAAGCCAGGTAAGCCTTTAGGTTCAGAGCTGCCAGGAAGTTGGAGGGTATGACAACGGGGAAGTATACCTAGCAAGGTGAGACGAAAGGACTTAGCTGCTTTGCCTGGGGAGAAGGAAGAAAATCCAATGGAGGGAGGAGGTGAGAGCCCTGCTTTTAAACGCCCAGCCTAAAATTTCTGACTTCTATTTATTCATTTGTTTTTAGAACAGTTAAAACATAGAAAATAGATACAATTACCTCACTTCCTATTTGACATCTAGGGAAGACTGCCTGTCATGTTATCCCAACACAAAGAAATGCATTGGTTAATTGGTAGTGTAGTGTGTGTGTGTGTGTGTGTGTGTGTGTGTGTGTGTGTGTGTGTGCGCGCGTGTGTGTGATGGGAAGAGGAATGTGTTAGATGCAGGCATCTAGAATTCCTGGTTGTTCTACTGAGGCAATCATTGCTGCTTCTAGAAGGGTAGGAGGTCACAACATCATCACAAAAACCACCCAGTAACTGAGGTTTTCCCTTGAGCGCCTTGCTGTAGATTATACACACACTGTGCACAGACATCTGGGAAGCAGACACAGATTCTCACATAGAGTCAAAATGAACCTCACTAAATAGGAGAGGCTAAGCCCAGAGATGACATGCTGTGGACACAGGAGCAATGAGCATTGCTAAGCAGGCATGTGAAAGAAAGCAGAATCATGACCCAGTTGCCACAGTGGTTCAAAGACACCCAAAGAGTTTTACAACAGTTTCCCCATCTCCATTCACACAGGCATGTATACATGCTCACAAAGGAACTCACGGCCTGTTGCCACAGAAGACCCCCCCTCATCACATTCCACAGATGATGGAATGTCAAAAGGCTTATGAGACAGACAGAGCATGTGGATAATGAAAAGGGAAGTAAATAAAAATGGTTTGACCAATTACAGGGGAAACATGACTTAACATACTTCATTATTTTTACCTATCTGCGTGTAGCAAAAGAAAATGTGTGCCGCATATAGCAGGGGCGTCTCAAAATACAGAAGAAACAATAACAAAAAATCATTTGAAAAGGCCTTTTAAAAAAATCAGAGGAATAACTAAATTTGAAATTTTTATTTGGGCTCTAGTCAAGAAGTAGGGTTCAGAAGCAAATGGGTACCACAGGGAAGCTAGTATCAGGAAGCAAGAACAAATCCAATTAAAATATGCATAAACACCCGTATGGAAACCTATTACTTTTTGAGGTAACTTAAACATTAAAAGGTAATTGCTTTGGAGCTTTCCTTTAGCACTTAGTGTCTTTGGTTGAAATGTGAGTTCCTTTTTATGAACACTGAACCATACAGGCCTGGTCCCCTGCTGTCTCTCTCTTAATTGTATTACCAGCTTCCATGTTTTCTCTCCCTCAGGTTCCATGGATTCTGCCTCTTCCATTGCTTCTGCCTTCAGCTTCACCCTCACTGTTCCTTTTGCCTGGGATCCGGCCTGTTTCCTCCTGACTGACAGGCAAATTCTTTCATCCATAGATGCTCTTTCTTCGAAATAGCTTCTGACAGAGGGCAGCTCTCAGGACATCTTCCCCTTTGGATACTAGGGACACAGTGGACAACTCCTTCTGACAAGATTGAACATGAGAGAGGAAAAGCTGGGGCTCAAACTGGGGTTTAAGCACTGGCCTTCAAAATGTTGGTGTTTACACAGCTTACTACAATAGAAAAGGTTTCCTTTCTGACAGGTCAGGTTTCAGGAGTCAGCTATGGATAAGCTAGTCATTAGTTCTTCATCTTCTCCTGTTTTAAGGTAGGGCAGTATGGAAACTTTACTCAGGATCTATTGGTCATAGTAGTTAAATAATCCATTTAAAACCAAGGGTACAGTTCTTGACAGATAATAAAATGACAGCTTTCATTTTATTATCATTATTATTACAGCTATAGGGTGGTACAAGTAAAATATTCCAAGAAATTCTAACAATAATTAGGTTTTCTTTAAATGACTAAGATTCTGTTGTACTTCCGGAATCATCAGCCCTGTCTACTTCCGGGTGTGTTCCGGTTTCATAGTCTACCTGCTCAGACCTGGATCTCACAGCACGCAGCTTTCACTCTGCCTGTTTGTGTACTCACTTAAATTTGTCTCTCCCTTCAGTGTTCATTCACTCTGAGCAAAGGATTCTCTGTTCAACAATGCCTGAGTCCTATCCACGCACAGGGCTGTTGGGATGTACTTTCTTATGAACAGAAGTGGTGACTCTGTTTAAGAAAGTTCCAAATCCTGATTCTGCCACTCACTAGCTTGATGGTCATTAGAAAATTTGCTAGTCTATTTTTATGACAAGAATATGCATCCTAGGTTTAATGGATAGGTATGATTGTCAAGATAGATAAGGTAAAATAGTTAGATAAGGTCTTCAAAAACCTCAGAGTCCTACAGAATAGGCCATTTAAAGATGGTTTTTTATTGTTTTAAGGATTTTTTGGCAATAAGACAGGTTAACTCCTGGCAACATCCAGCCTATCTCAAAGAAGATGATGAGCATCAAAAAACCTCCTTATGGCTTCAAATGTAGCAAACAAGCCACTGGGAAAAATATCCCTATTTCTGCCACAGACAGAATTCTGGCTAAAAATGGGCAAGCTTGGATGCAGGCAGAGTTAAGGGCTAAATTCGGCTAAGACAGGGTAAGCAAGTCCTCAATAGTTCCTATTTCATAGATATATCTGTCAGACATATTGGGCCAGAAAGCTGAAGATGATGGTCCAACTTTATAGATAGTTTTAGGTGACTGTTCAGGCAACAAACTCTGTTTTTTGTTTTGTTTTGTTTATCTTTTTTGGTTTTTGTTTTTAATTTGGAAGCTGCTAACCTGCACTTCCTGTTTACTCAGGTAATTAATTTTACTACTTCTTAAGTCTCAGATGAGGTTGAAGACCAGATATTTTAGTTTTACAATTAAGCTTAGTTGTTTAGGAGTTAAGATGTTTTTAGGTCTAGACAGATGTTTTATGTTGATAGAAATGAGATATGATAGATATTGATATACATTCAGAATTTTAGACTCTCCAAGGTAGGAAAGATGCTTACTTCAAGGTTGCCAAATACAAATAGCCAAAACACTATGAATATAACATTAATATAATTCCTGATTATTTCATTGTTCTTCTTGTTGTATATGGTTTATTTTATATATGTATAATAATATAAATATATATATGTAAAATAAAAAATATTTTTTAAAAAAAGAAAGTTTGCTGTCTCCTTCTTTATAGCATAGTTTCTCCACTTCTGACTAAAAAAAATCCCAATGGTTAATTACTATTTGTTAATTAATCCATTTATTTTACATCTCTTTCACAGCTTCCCCTTCCCCCATTCCCCCCAGTCCCTCCCTCTCACCTCATCTCTCTGCCATCCCCCCAGCCTCCCTTTCTCCTCAGAAGCAGTTCAGAAAAAGAGAGGCCTCCAATGAATATCAACCCACGTTGGCATATCAATCTGTAGTAGGACTAAATACATCCTCTCTTATGTGGCCCAACAAGGCAACCTGGTTAGGGAAAAGGGATCTAACAGAGTCAGCTACAGTTCCTCTCCTGCTTTAAAAGTACTACACGAAGACCAAGTTGTACAACTGTTATATATGTGCCAAGGTCCTAGGATCGTCTCAGGTATACTGTCTGTTTTTGTGGTTCAGCCTCTGTGGGTCCCTATGAGCCCAGGTTAATTGGTTCTGCATATTGTCTTGTGATGTCCTTGACCTCTTTGGCTTCTTCAATTCTTTGTTCCCCTCTTCCATGGAACTCCCCAAGCTCCACCTAATGTTTGACTGTGGGTCTCTGCATCTGTTTCCATCACTTGCTGGGTGAAGCCTCTCAGATGACAATCATGCTAGCCTGCTGTCTGGAAGTATTGTAGAGTATCATTAATAGTGTCAAGGATGGGCTCCTTCTCATGACATTGGTCTGAAGCTGGTTGGCCATTTCCTCAATTTCTGCTCCATCATTCCCCCTGAATTGGGAGCCCAAGGATTTATGGCTGGGTTGGTGTCCCAGTCACTATGTTGGAAATCTTTTGGTTATAGCAGATGACCACCATGTCAGGCTCCATATTCTCCTTTGTTAGGAGCCTTAGCTAGGATCACCCCTATAGATTCATGAGAGTTTCCATTTTCCAAGAAAAGATACACATAGACACACACACAGACACACACACACACACACACACACACACACACACACACACATACACACACACACACCTCAATTCCAATTCTAAATAGTTATCAGAGGGCAGTTGTCTCTGTAGATGAAATAAAATCATGTATATACATTTATCCTGAATTCTTAAAAGTTAATACTCATACCATCTCCCTCCATCTCTCAGCCCATTAAATTTTACAATATATTTCATATAATGTAAAATACACCACTACAGTCAGAAAGACTCCATAATGTCTTCATTTACAGCACCGATCACAGGAATCTAGGCATTGTCCTAGTTCAATCCTGGCTCTATGAATATACAGATTTGGTAAAAAAAAATCCTTAAATTGTTTTATACTTTCTCTTCTTCAGCCAGATTGCACTGTTTATCAGAGACACAGTTTAGCCGACGGAGTTGAGAATGAGCCAAAGAAAAGGTTGGGGTGCAGAAGCAGCACAATAATATGGACAGCATGCTGTTAGGAAGACAGTGTGCATCTGCCGGGGGAACTCAGGGTCACAGGTGATAGTTATTGATGTAAGGGAGGCTTATTTGGGATGGTCATTAATTTCAATTTTCCTAGGATTCAAGAAGTCTCAGGATATAACACTTTGTGCTAGGTGTCATTGGTCACCTTAGGGCAAATAAAATATCCAGGGCCAAATTTAATAAGAGGAAACTAAAGCAATGGGCAACACATCGGTTGTTCTGGAGCTCAGATACAGAAACTCAAACCACTAGTTATTTTAACTTTTCTTCAGATTAAAGGCAAAAATCATGGTGAATTCTCTAAGAGTAGGAGTCAAAATTATTTTCCATATATGGAGACTGAAAGATGGAAAGGGGGGGTCTCTCTGCAACTATTCTTACAGAATCCCTCATTCCTCAGTGGGAGGGGCAGGGCTCAAGTCTTTACCCTGCCTATGAGTCATCCTCTAGGACCACTGACAAACGGGAAAGACGTATGGGCAAGGGAATGATGCTTACCTCTGACATCTGGAGCTGCACCTGGGGAAGCCCAGTTATCGTCAGCCCTCCTGGCCACCATTGCTTCAGACTTGGTCATTTCTCTACAGAGCTCTCCTTTTAGCAGCCTTTGCCATAAACATCAATTTCTTATTACAGAAAGGGAGATTTTCCTAAAGAAAAGAATTGGTGTTTTTGATCTTAAGATAAGACAAAGGGGAAGCCCTTATGAACCTGAAGCTGAGCTTTAAAAAATCATCAAATCCTTTGGAGAAGGGTGATTTTGGTGCTATATATTTTTCAGTGAATGTTATGGTAACTTAAAGGGATCTTCAAAGCATGTGGTGATATCATCAAGTGAACATTCTGGAAAGCCTTTCATTGAAACCCATCCAATGGTCTTGGGTTATCATTAGTGATGGAGGCAGGGATGCATCTGTTTGGAATGTTCTCATTTGCTACCCTATCCAATACAGATTTCTGCTTATTTTTTCAGTATCAATGAGCTGATAGAAGCAGGAAAATCCAGTCTCTTTTCTCTAAGTAACTGGCATCATGACAAACACCTTAGACATAGCCTTGTGGTAAGGAATTAAAATATCACCGGCTTTGTTTTGCAACTGTGACACAGTGAATTTTTGGAATCTTTCTGAGGTGGTTTGGACCCTCAGCTTGCCTGGTAACCACAGTGTCTATGTTAACCCTCATCACAGTTTGGGAATTTCCAAAGCGATTTTTAACAAGGGGCCATGGTTTATTTTTAGTGGTGTCTGCTTCAGTTTGCAGCTCTCTTTGAAGCAGGTGAGCTTCGTTTAAATTTAAACTAAATTAAATTTAATTTTTTAAAAATGTATTATAGTGTATTCAGATTACGTCCTGATTGTTATCACCTTGCTTTTATCTTCCCATTCCCACTTTCCCTTCCTCTTCCACCCTATCCCCTCTCCTAAACCTCTGACAGGAGGGGGCCTCCTCTCCAACCATGAGACCACAGCCTATCCAGTCTCATCCAGATACCCTGCCCTTCCTCTGTGTACCTTCTGGGCTTCCCCAGCACAGGGAAGTGATCTTTACTGAGAGGGTGGGAAACTCTTCACACTTTTCTTGCAGCTCAAAGATCACAGCTCCCACAACCTTAACGTGCTTATGGATTGCAGAATGTTCTGGAGAACGTGCTGAATATACATTCAGAATGAGCTGCCATTGAGTATGGCTGCTGCTAGTCCACACACAGGCCATGGTCTGCATTGTGGGACTTTAAAGAAAGACAGTGAGTTGTGACTAGATGGGACAGTGTTCCTTCAGGACACTCAGAATGGATGAGTCTGAATTGTGTCCCCAGATGAGTGTAGTGATGTCAAGCAATCATTTTCTCAGCTGTGATAACCTTGCCTAAATTCATGTATTATGAAATCATCTATGTAGATGGTTTTCTCTGTGACATTTATGACTTGCTGGTGGAGTTTGGTTGCTCTTCCTCCATCCTTCAGCTGCCTGAGGAGGTCTTGAACATTTGAGTCCTTCAGCAGCTTACAGCCCTGGCTTCTTAACATTCAGTCATACTGAAGACTTATGTTATGATGGTTGGTCTTAGTTATTAATTAATACTTTTTTTTTTGGTTTGGTTTTTTTTTTTTTTTTTTTTTTTTGGTTTGGTTTTGAAATAGGGTTTCTCTATGTAGTCTTGGCTGTCCTGGATTCACTTTGTAGACCAGGCTGGCCTCGAACTCACAGCAATCAGCCTGCCTCTGCCTCCTGAGTGCTGGGATAAAAGGCGTGCACCACCATGCCGGGCTAATTAATTAAATTCTTAACAGGACACAATCTAGATTCACCTGCAGATGGATTCTTTATGAGGAACTGTCTAGATTAGGTTGACTTCCTGGCATGTCTGTGTGGATTATCTTCAGTAGGTTAGTTATACAGAAAGACTGAATCTAGAAGTCAGTTGCATCCCCTCCTTCTGTTTGGGTCGTGGGACTTGTAAGAGTAGAGAGGGCAAGCTGAGGGCCAGCAGGCATGCATACACTCTTTTCTGGATGCGATCAGATCCCTAGAGCTCCTGCTGTTATGCCCTCTCTATTAAGCTGGACTGTAACCCAGAACCGTGAGCTAAAATAAACCCTTTCTCCCCTAAGATGTTTCTCTAAGGTCGTTTTTCTCTCAGTGACAGTGCATGAAACTAGGATGCATGCCAGGACTCAAAACTCAGGCTTTCTAATATTCTACCTCATAAGGACCAATAAGCACAGAATACCACTCATCTCTGGGTTAATTACTACAGATGATTCTTTTTTAAAAGAAACCCATATTACAAGGACCTAGACATTTAATTTTCTTATTGTTCACCTTCTGGACTTGCATGGCTATCTGTGTGTTAACTATACAAGAGTTTTACTCTGTATGCGCCTATCTGTATACAATATTCACCTTGTCTTACTCACTCACCATTAACTTTTCGCATCCTTGCTCTTGTTCATCCTCTTTGTTATTCTGCTTCCCTACCAGCCCCCCGTTTCCATCCAAGTCTGTTTTCCCAGAAAAATTCATGTATGAGGGAGAACATGCTATGCTAAGCTTTGTGAGCTTGGTGTGGCATGACGTGGAGATCATTAGGTCAAGTAGATGACACATTTCATCAGTACAGTTGTCATCGTGAAGAGAAAATAAAATGGAGAATAATACAGGAAGCAGAGATAACCTGTGATGGCTTCATTAAGTTTCACCTGACCCCAACCACAGACCATGAAGGTTGTAGAAATTGGGGAGAAAATTTTTGGACTCAGAGGCAGGAAACTTTGGTGGGAAAGAAATGATAATTAAAGCCAGGTGTTGTTATGCACTCATTGCACTAGAGAGGCTGAGGCAGGAGGATTGTCCTAAATTCAAAACCAGCTTATGATACCTAGTGGAGCCCTATCTCTAAAGAAATAGTAAGAAGAAAAGGCAACTAACTGACATGCCTTGTCCTGTTGGGGTGCGGTTTTAGAGCTAAATGCAGAACACACTCTGAGTAGCTCTTTCATGCACAGAGTCATTTGGAAATGATTTCTCTTTAATTGAAAACTGAATTTACAACTGTTATTTCCAACAATTGAGAGCTGTCAAATGTTCCTGAGTTTAAAGGAATCTCTAAGTGCCAACCTTCATCCCTTCCTACTTCCCTGTGCTGGTCAGTAGCAGCTTCCTGATCTCATTTGCCCTCAGTGTATAATTGAGTAGAAGACTGCTTCCCTCAAAGTCAATTGCTGCATTTCCATGTGGCTGTTAATCAGAAGACAAATGGGCACTCACCAGGCCCTTCTGTTTGCACATAAAACAAAAGCCCTGTGGTCCCCAGTGCTTTTGTGCTAACCAAAACAGGAGCCCCATGGAACAGAGAGCGCAAGACCCGGTGACTGAATAGCTTTTCATGATAAACTTACATGAAGCACTCTTGACTTTGCATTGATGTTCTATTTTCCTCACACAAAGGTGCACACTCTCAGGGTTTTGTTTTGTTTTTGTTTTTTCTGTTGTTCACTCATCAGGCACTTTCCCCTTTTCTATGACTCCAGCTTTTAGTTGAGCAACAGAAGAGTTGAATCATAAAAGAGGAGTCCAAAAAAACTTTTATTTGTTTGAAGGAAATTCTTTCCATCTGTCCCTGTTCCTTCCTTTGCTAATTTGGGTCATGTGCTTGGCTTTAGTCATCCATCCCGGGCAGAGAATGTCCAGGGTCCTCCCCGCTTACCACAGCAAGGTCTGGAGGTCTACAAGTGGTAACTGAAGACTGCCTGACTAACCACATGCTACAGGAGCAGTAATAGCTGCTTTAGGCTGAGAGCTTCCGCTGGAATTTGAGGCTATGAACACAAAGCAAGCCAAAACCTCAAAGGTCTGCAAGGCAGGGCGTAGCTTGATTGAAGGGGGGCGGGGGGCAAGAAAAGAGGTGAGGAGAACAAGGAAGGAGCAGTTGCCAGCAGCCAGCAAGAGAGCCTGTTTGAGTAGAAGTAGTTAGTCATTGAGGACCAAATTTCTTGTTAAGGATGGAGGTCAGCCTGTCCACATAGACTGCTCCTCCTGATGATAAAGCTGTATGTGTGTTAGAAAAAACAAAGAGAAATATTCGTCAAGACTGAGTCATATTTCACCTGTCTGGACTGTACTCTCTTATGACCTCTTCCTTTAAGTTCAGAGGAGATTCAGGGCTTCCTTTACGTTTTCTATGTTATCATTATAAAAACTAGAAAGTTCTTGTGGGAAGCCCTGCTTGATTCTTCTGGGCTTTCCCTACTGACCTTGGAAACGCTGACTGTGCTACTCCATTGTGAGATCAGGCACATATTGAAGTCTACCTCAGGCCCACTTCCGGTATAGAGTCTTTACTGAAGCCTCACTGAAGCCTTTCTTTCCCTTACTTTATTTATCTTGATCTTCTATGAGCCTAAGTGAGTTTGTTTTCAAGCAAAGCATGATACATTCTTTTATATTTTCATCTGGAGGTGGACTGCCAGTCTAATTCTATCAACTTTTTATGCGGTTATGACTGTTTCAAATCAATAAGGAATAACAAAACTGAGGCTGTTGTGCCAAACCCAAAGAGCTCTAAAACTTTGTTTCTTTCATCTCATGTTTATCAAAGACAATGGAGACACACATTGCTTTCTATCAAGCTCACTTTTGGAGACCTGGACCTTTTTCCACATCTGGCCATTGAATGCAGAATGCTGTAGGAATCCAAGCCCTTGACAGGTACATCCTCCAGTAATCCCAATGTAGGTCGGGATTCCTACTGATATAGTGACCTTTTGACCTTTCAGGCTCATTGCAGCTGGGGACTGTCCACTAGAGGATGGAGGGAAGACACAGCTACCACTGTCACTGAAAGCACAGGGCAGGCTTTGTGGTTTAGCAGCCCCGAGTGCTTGGAGGGTTGCTTATGCAAAAGTAGAATGCCAGGGTTGAGCTCCCCCAAAGTATGCTTTCTGTGGGCTGGAAGGTAATTTCAGTAAAACATTGATGGTAGATAGGAAGGTTAGGGGAGGGGCAAACCTGAGCATTTTTTTTTTCTCTTTTATACAGTGGAAAGTACACTATCTGTAAGTAACTATCCCTGAAGATAACACAAGGAGATTTACAAGACTTCCTGACCTTTAAGAAAGAGTCATACTTAGTGTAGCTTCAGATCCTTTCTAGTTTGATGTAATGTGCTGTGTCTCTTGTGACTGTGACAGGTAGTTAGGCACGGTTACAGCAACTATACACGTGTGCCTGCTCTTGATCTCTGTGAGTAACCATTCTCCTTTGAGAGTCTGCCACCATGGTGCTGGCTTTCCAGTTAGGGTTGTTTTGTTTTTTCTTAAAATTTTAATCTTCTTTCTTTCTTTCTTTCTTTATTTTTTTTCATGTACTTATCTACCCATTCCCCCTCTCTCTGGATGTATGTGTCTATGTGACCTTTGCATAGAGAGGCCAGAAGGCATTAGCTCCCTGAGATCTGGGGTTGCAGGAGTTTGAGGGATGCCTGGCTTGTGACTTGGGTGCTGGGATCTGAGCTAAGATTGTGCAGCCAGTGTTTTTAGGTGCTGAGATCCCTCTCTACTTCCTGTCTTATCCATCTCTTGGCTGTCCTATTGCCCTATGATTTCAATTCTCTTTTTTGAACAAGTTTTCAATACTATTTTTCTTCTGAAAAAATAGTTAGATTTGGCCCAATATTTTCCCTTCTGAATAGAGTAAATATTCACTAAATATTAGTTTGTGGGTTATTAAATACAGAGTAGTTTGCATTTCATATCTTTGGAGTGAAATTGGGAATTCATTTGTTGCATTAGATTGGTCTGAGCACTTCCATAAGTCTACCAACAAACACATGAGCTACAACATACATACACTTCTGGGTAAATCTGAGGGATTGTTTGTTTGTTTGTTTGTTTGTTTGTTTGGTTGGTTGGTTGGTTTAGTTTTGTTTGGTTTGGTTTTTCAAGACATGGTTTTTCTGTGTAGCCATAACTGGTCTGGACTTACTTTGTAGACCAGGCTAGCCTAGAGCTCCCAGAGATCCACCTGCCTCTGCCAGCATTACAAGCATGTGCCATCTTGCCTGGCTGCTGAGGAAAGTTTTAATGAATGTCTTTTTATTTGGAAGAAGGTTATTTGAGCCACTTTTCTTAAATGGGCATCTCTAATTTAATGTTTTTATTTGACTTAAATTTTATTTTTACATTTTTAATGTTTGTAGTGTTTATTTCTTACATAAACTTGCACTCTAGTAAAGTAATGTATAATTATGGTCTCATGATTTTAATGAAGATCTACTTACAAAATTTCATTATTAACTATATTTCTCAATAATTTATTTAATTCATTGTGATTTTTATTACTACTACTTTTCAAATTAATCAGACAATATATTTTGATCATATTATTTCCTTCCTCTTTCCCAAGTCTCCCCCATCTCCTCCTCCAACTTCTACCCACCCAAATTCATGTTCTTTCCTTGTAATTTTTAAAAGTGATTTATTTAGTGCACTGCCTGCATGTACGCCTGCAGGCCAGAAGAGGGCAGTAGATCACATTGTAGACAGTTGTTAGCCACCATGTGGTTGCTGGGAATTGAACTCAGGATCTCTGGAAGAGCATCCAGTGCTCTTAACCTCTGAGTCATCTTTCCATCTGCTCCTTCTTGTAATTTCTTAAAAGACAAGAAAAAAACCAGTATAAGTCAAATTACAATACTACTTATTTGATTTTCATCTTATAAAATGTCATTTTGTAACATAAAAATATTTATAAAATATCTTACAAACACTTTATAAAATGTTTTATAAAATATTAATGAAATAAAAAGTATATGACATATACTTTGGCTAATAGTTACAATGTCCCTGGAAAGGTGGTTCCATATAATTTCAACACAGTATTTAAGACACACAGGTTGCATTAAATTTGTTAGAGCTAGCTCACAGGTTCAAGAGCATATGTCCTTTTCAACTTGTCCATTGTACAGTAGTCCTGGTCTAGTTGACTTGCCATATGAATCATACAATGCTTTGACACATGAAGGCTACATGTATAAAACGAAAGCACTAGTCTCATCCGCAAATCAGTCCAGTTTGGACTGCTGAATAATTCCTTTAGAAACACTCCTGATTTCCCGCTCTTCGTTGGTTAGCTGTTAGGAAGGCATTGTTCCCCATGCAAATGAAGGAGTGAGACCCAGTGGAACAGATTGTTGGGTCCCATCAAATTGATAACAGACTCTGCCAAGCAAGATGGGGTCGGGAGTGAATTCAGGAATGCTGCCACTGTGGTGTGTCCACTCGGGCTGAGTGAAATCCCGTGTCAGGTGTAGATCATGGCTCCTGGCTCACAATCATCAACAAGTAAATGCAACACACTGGATGTAAAGAACATGGTTGGAGAAATTTCCAGATGAAATTCATTGTAATTTTTTTACTATTATTTTTCAAATTTTTTCATTCATTATATTTTGATCACATTCTTTCCCCTTTTACAACTCCTCCTCCAGATTTTCCTTTTACTCCTCACCCCTGCAACACACAACTTCACACTATTTTTCTCACAATGTAATCTTTTTATATGACAAGAAAAAAGGCAGGATAAGTGAAATCTGAAAGAACAACTCATTTTTTAAGTCAATTAGGAAATTGACTTTTTTTTTCTAGTTGATCCCTGAATAAGGAAAGGAAAAGTAATCCCTCCCATTAATCACCATGAAAATTTAGAAGTGCTTGTTTATATTTTATTTTTATATTTAAAAAATTATTTTCTCTATTTGTTGATTCACTTTACACACTGGTTGTAGCCCCCGTGCCTCCGCTCCTCCCAGCCCCACCCTCCCTGCCTCTTCTCCCCCTCTCTCCCCTTCCCTCCCCTTCCTCCCTGTCACCTATTCCTTAGAAAAGGGAAGCCCACCTTCTCATCCACTCCAGAGCCTTTGGGGACCTATCCATGTCTACCTGAAGAGGAGTCAAGGCTCTGGACACTTAGGGCATTCAAAGGTTCCCCTTAGCAGTGATGGTTAGGTGGTCAGAGCTCACCACGGCTTGATGCCAGCAATGAGTGCTCTGTAAGGCTATTCCTTAAATGTCAATTTCAGGATGCAGTAGGTGGGCCACAGAAAACTGCACAGAGGATTTTTTTTTTCAGATTTTATGCATGTCTTTGAAGCCAGATTGGTTTACATTCTTTTTTCTCTACTAGGTATGAAACTCATTTTATGAAATTTCTGATTACTATTTTGTTTTCCGTTCTTAAACTACATATATATATATGTACATATATCACCTAGCACAGTGCTGACTCATGAAGATACTTGATAATTACTGTTAATTTCTTTTATTACCTGATACTTGGACTTTAGAAAATCTTTCTCCTGTGTATTTTTGTAGGGTGAAGTACATAGTAAGCAATGTTTCTTCTGAAATATAAGTCATATAGAAAGAAAAAAGGGAGAACTGAGTGCGACAACCAAAGCATTACCTAAATTTTATCTTGTCAGTATGAATTTGGTTTACTTTAATTTTTAATTCTTAATAAAAAACAAGCTGTTATTATTTTTCTAATAAAATTGTCATGTTTTGATGAAAATTAAACTTGAAAAATTTTTTATCAGTGTACTCAGAATGGCTGTGAAGCATCTAGTGGATTGTGAGAATGTACCATTGATCCTGTAAGAGTGGACTAAGCATTCAAGAGTTCTGTTTTGTTTCGGCAATGTACGTAGTGAATGTGGCACACTTGGTTTCAAACCCTGTGTCTTCCATTTGCAAGTGGCAGAACATTAAGATAATTATCTTCCCTCCCTGGACCACTGTTTTTGAAAGGGAAGAATGTAGTTATTATTTCCACTTTACAACACAAGAGATAAAGTTACATTAGAAGAAAAAGAATGCTGAAAAAGAAGAAATGTCCAAATTTTTCTACGGTGATTTTATGCCAATAGAACATTTCCAGTTGTGAAGACTGGCAATGGTTCTGTTGGGTTGGAGGAAGACTGATACCATTCCCACACGCAGGAGCTGCTAGATGCTTCATTAATTTTAACTTCATAGGAGTTATGTAGGATGATTTCCTGATGGGTTTAATTTTTGGATCTTACTTCCCTTCCTTAAAACTGCATTGCCTTAAACTCTTGGGCCATAAGTATATCTGTAAGTATTTCTAATAAGTGATTTTATTCTGATAAAATATATCTGTATGCAATTGTTCACATATGCACCTATAAGTTACTTTTTTGAAGGAGGGTGGTTGATAGTCTATTTCCTTAAATTCTACATCACTGAATTGAGGGCTGTTAAACTCCTTTGGATTTGAGACACAGTTCCCTGGAAAACATTATTTTCTAATCCACTAAACAGTTTATTGTCATAAAATTATATAATTATATGCATATGTATTTGGAGAGGGTAAGCAAGAGAAAGCATAGATGTGAATAACATGTTGATGGTCTCCATTTGACAGTACAATATAATTCCTGACAGGATAATATACTTCACAATATTGAACTGCATCAGGACAAGGTCTGTACACTGTAAAAATAATTGAATTGCAGCTGGTGGCTATAGTTTGGTCTGTCTTTATAAAAATACACATGGGCTGTGTCACATCTGGGTAAAGCACAAGCTGTTAGCTGGCGACTGGGTGGGTCTGTGTTTCAGAATACAATCTGTCATCAGAATACATCTGTATCTATTATTTAACTAATATAAAAATAATACTTAAATATTAATTTGTGCTGCCAGTGTTCTTAAAATTGGTTATTTATAATCAGTTTGATAAGTATTAAATGATGGGAGGTGGTGATTTATCGTGAATTATGAAGAACTTTCTTCTCCTTAAGTTTGAAAATTTGATTGGAATGTTTATTCTATAAACTTATTTTAATGCTTTCTTATTTGACTGCATTTGTTTTACATGTACCCTTTAATTATGCAAGAGAAAAATATATCATACATGCTTGACTAACTTTATAGCCCAGACCATGGGCTCGCTAGACATTTGAAAGAAGTTTTTTGCTCTTGTGTTGGGTGGTGTGTTCTAGTAAGTATCAGTTGGTTCACATTGGCTCTAAAGTTCATAGCAAAATGTCACCAAGATTCTTTGTACACTTGTACATTAGTCATTAGTATTTGAATATTAGCTTTATTTTCCCTTCATCATGTCAATTTCTGCTTTGTGTATTTTGAAGCTTTATAATGAGTATAAGAATTGTTTATATATGCTCTGGAAGAACTAAATGTTAATGATTATGAATATCCCATTTAACCACTGAGAATATTCCCTACCCTAAAGTACATTTCATGCTAATGTTAAAGATGAATTCCCTTCTCCTCGCTTACCTGCAGGAGGATGTATTGTAGGATCCCCAGAATATATGCCTGAAGTCATTCTACTAAACGACATGGTATGTATGTTCTCTCTAGCCTTCCGACACAGACACACTACCCTACAGCATTATGATTAGTGTTTTTCTAGTATATTCTTTAGGAATTTGAATGTATTTACATCTTTTTAATGACTATCTGTATTGTGGAGAGCAGCTGTATATGCAACCTGAAGACTGCTTTTTAAGAAAACATTGGGTCATTTGCATTCCTTGTAATAATCTGCACAGAATCTGTGCAAATCCATTGCCTTGTGTGTAAATCTTAAGACTTCCATGCCTGCGTTCTGCTTTGTCTTCATCTAGCTGTGGTTTAGCTTGATGATCACTTTGAGGTTTATTTTGAGGGTGTTTGTTTGTTTGTTTCTTACTTGTTATTGGTGTATTTGCCATCATGTCCCAGAGTGCACAGTGTGCTTATCCACTCAGAGTGCTCTGTCAAATAGAGTCCCAACACATCAAGTGTAACACTCAAACACTCACCTTGGAGATGAATAATAAATCATCAATTCCCCACTGTTCTTCCTGGGTGAGCTTTAATACATTTGTCTCTCCACTTATAATAAACTGTCCAGCCTGTTGTGACTGGGTTTCAATTTCAGGAACCCTTTCTGTAACTCACAGGTAGCAAAATATTTAGGCTGCACAATCTCAGCTAAAACTGTTAAAGAGTACATAGAACAATGAAAAAGAATACAGTCCAGGAGTTTGAGAGTTGGGGTATTGGGTGGTGCACGGGGTAGGTTAGAAGGAGGGAACGGAAGGGTGAAATTATTACTCTCTTGTGAATTTGTGACCTCTTTTTGAATTAATTGTTCTTACATACATAAATTAATATACATTACAATCCTAAACAAATAAATACAACCTGCTCAGTTTGTATAATGTTGGCTCATTATATGTTTTCAGGGCTGACTATTTGGTATTGAATAGCCAAGTGATGCGTTCCTTTTCGTTTGCTCTCAGGGCTTTCTTTTTCTTCTTGTTCTTTGTGTAAGGTTGAGACCGCATGAGCTTTTCCCTATCTACTTTAACATGGACACTGCTAATTTGCTCACTTGTGCTTACGCAGCCATGTTTGTAAGACTTTGCAGAGGTAGCTTCTCACACTTAGGAGACACAGTCTCACAGCAAACTCCCCGTTCCTCTGGCTCAATCTTCCTAACTTTGTTTCTGCCATGTTCCTTTAGATGCAGGAGTTGTCCTGTAGATGTACCTCTTAGTACTGGGCTCCCCAACTGCATTTTACTTGGTTGTGTTTTTCTGTAATGCTCTCCTCTGTGGCCAAGTGGGATTGCCCTAATAAGGGTTGAGTATTCTACTTGTGTGTGGAAGTAGAATTTCCACATTTAGAAAATATTTAGGGTGTGTGCTGTTTTACTAAAGTGATGGTTGATATAATTGTACTTTAATTAAGATGTATATATATATTTTAAAGACTGGCATTGTAGCCTGAAATCTGTCACGGTCTTCATATAAACCAATGGATGCAGCTGTGCTCCAGTGGAAGTTGATTCATACATCAGGAAAGTGATTATATTTAGGAGATGGGCCACAGTTATTTGACCTTGCTTTAAGCAAACAATTCTCTTTTGATAGCAGGAGGCTAGAAGATGACTCAGTGGTTAAGGACACGTGCAGTTTTTCCAGAGAGTTTAGATCCCAGCATCCATATTGGGTGACTCATCTATAACACAAACCACAAGAAATGTGATGCCTTCTGCTAACTTGCATATCCCCACCTCTATATGTCACACACACACACACACACACACACACACACACACTACAAGGGTACAGTGTACGCTTCCTGTGTCTAAAACAGTTTTCTTCCTGTTCTCTTATTCCATAATGCTTTTAGAACGTGTGGCTTCATATTCCTAGCCTTCACCAGTTGATGATGTAGCCTCGGTATAGGTCACTACTCCCTGCCTTCAGCAAGGCTACTGGAGTCTTGTTGGATATGATTAACTTTCTCAGCCTCCCTTTGTGTGTTCTCGGCATGGAATCAAACCTCCTTGGCAAGAATTAGGAAAGTTCGACTCTGCATTCAGAAACAAGCTTCAGGAAACCTCCATGTGGACTTCTGGAGCTCTCTGTGTAGCTTCTTTACTCATGTTAATGTGCTCTACAAAATCAACCCAGTTTCCTCTATCTCTAAATATAATTGCTATCCTCACATCTCAAGGACTTCCCTGTGTGTCACAGCTCAGCTTGTGTGCATGTCTGTGCCATGCTGGAAGCCGCTCATCCATATGTCTGTTTCCACTGGGAGGATAAACTCAGATCCAGATACCTAAAGAATGAAAGTACTGGACATTCATCTGGCTTTTCTCCGATGGGTTTTCCAGATAAATTTAGGTTAACTAGGACCTACTTGCTAACTGTGTCATCATTTCCTATGTTTCTATTTTCCAAGTGATGGTATAGATTTATAAGAATGTCAGTATATATATATATATATATATATATATATATATATATATATATATACATATTTGTCTTAAGTAAAATTTCAAGTATTGGCTTAAGAATAATCATTAATCTCTTTATAAGTCTGCAGTTCAAACACATGAGGATGGAGGATATAAATGCATTACCACATATGCTGTGTTCTGGCTACACACTCCTTCTAGTGCTTTAAGGGGCTCTAAAAGGAGGCAGAACAGATCTCTGCAAACAAACAGCTATTTATAAACAACAAAAAAATGTGGTTTTCTCAAGGATGACTTAATGCCTGCCTAGTTCTCTTCTCTTCTTTTCGCTTACAAGAAAGAGGCTTTGCCAAGGTATTTCTCCTCGCTGTTCCGTATGAATAAGTTTCTTTTCAGGTCCACACAGGCTCAACATGAGCCTCACGTACTTGCTTTTCCTACTCACTGACTGCTGTGTCGGTTGATGCTGCTCTCGGTTTTCTTCATGACCTGCAAAATGGCCATTTACAACCTCATGGCGCAGCTTCCTGCAGCCTGGATAATGTTTTGTGGCTGCCTCTTGCCTCGGTTAGCCCAGATCATGTGTCTAGCATCGGAAGCATGCAAAGTGTGGCTTAACCACGGAACAGACTTCCAAGACAAAAATCATAAATAGAGACGCTTTAGCTAAGAATACTAAAATATCTGTACAATCTGCGAATTCAGAGTTTGCCAAAGAAAAATAAGAGGGAAGTGTATGGCTTTCCTATCAGACTTCCGTATTAGAATAGACTAAAAGTGGAGGCTATTCAGCCACAAAATTGATTTTTACAATGTGTTAGCTATAGTTATGTTGGCTTTCTGTGCACTCTGAGATTGGAGCATCAGTGTTTCTGGGGCTAGCTTTCTGGACAGTAACAAAAGATTCTTTAAACATCTGATTGAAGGACTTTATCTGTAATCCCTGTAGTAATATTTCACACTTCGGTGTGCTTTGTGATCAATCTGGTCTTTAACTCGGTGGGTAGAATATCAGATGGCAATTGAAATAATTCTTGGTATATCTCATTAATGCTAAACGTAACTATCAAACATTAACCAGACTTTTAAAGATTATGACTTAAAGACTAGCACATTGGTTAGGTTAAATAAAGAGGTGCTTCTAACAAAGGACCATGCATAGACTGGACCTAGGTCCCCTACACAGATGTATCCAATGGGCAGCTCAGGCTTCACGTTGGTCCTCTAGTAAGGGAAGCTGGGGCTGTCTCTGATATGTAGTCTTATGCCAGCTCTTTGATTATGTCCCCCTGTAGGACTGCCTTGGCAGGCCACAGGGGAAGAGGACACGACACAAATAGTCATGATGTGACTTGATGAGCCAGGGTGGATGGGAAAAGAAGCTCTCCTTTTCTGAGATGTAGGGGAGGGGAGGGGGTAAGAGGGATGTAGGGTGGAGCTGAGAGGAGAGAAGGGATGGGGATATGATCAGGATGCTAAGTGAATAAAAAAAATTAATTAATTAAAATGTTTTTTTAAACTTAAGAGATACTTTACACAGTCTGACTTGGGGGCGGCATTTATGTTTCTGCATGAAAATTCACACATCTTCCCAATGGAGCATAGATGTGAATATTTTTAAATGTTGCTTAATTTTTCATTAAAACATTTTAAACTAAAAAATATATATAAAGTCTTAAAAGACAATGTTAAAATGTGTGCTGTGGTGTAACATACACATATTATGGTCTTTCTTTCTTTCTTTCTTTCTTTCTTTCTTTCTTTCTTTCTTTCTTTTAACATTAGTGGTGAAATTAAACAAAATGCTGGTTAGAAAACAAAATTTCTCCTGGTGGTTTTCACCTCCAAATGATCTGATGTGTCCCACCTGCCAGTCATAATTTCATTGTTTTATTTACTGATGCAACATACTATAAAATGCAAAAGGATTCTTTGTGTAGTCCTTAATGCTGGTTGCTGTAACAATAATATATGTTGCCATCATCGCTGCAATACATAGCATTTCTTTCTCTTAACATCATGTCATATAGAATATAGATGATTCCTTAGGTCCTTTCTCCCAGCGCTCTCACCCTATGTCCCTGCTCCTTCCTACTTTTCTTCATCATCCAGATGTGTAGCATGCAGACACATGTATCTGGGAGGGACGGGGAAAGAATGCTGAGTTCTCAGTTGCTGAAACCTGAGCCTGAAGTACTTAGCTTCCATTGCAGCATTCTTGGACACAACTTGACACACATCAAAATCTAACTGCATAAATGATGGGAATATCTATCCGCATGGGAAAGAAGCAAAAGTGGTGCTGGTGAGCATCTCATTGTTTTCTAGCAGGCACCACCTTCTCACATGCCAGGGAATTCCCTGAAAGCAAATACATTTTATATGTGTTTTCATCCTAATCTTTCTTTATAAAAAGAGTAACACCAAAAAATGAGTAATGCCTTAATATTCTTTATTCTGTATTTTTTGTCAACAAATAGTTGATATTTTAATAATTTCATCTTTCACTTTTATAAGTATAAATATAAACAGGAATAGAAAAACCCACATATATCTAAATGCATAAATATTTAATTATTATATTGTTCTAATGGCTATTTCTATGAAACTTTAGAAATAATCTATACCATATGTAGTTATTTTACTGTTGATAAACACTTACATGAATTCAATAATAAGTAGTAGTTTTAAGAAATTGTTATGTCCACTTAATTAATTAATATCCACTATTGAAGGGCTTTCCATTAATTATTTCTTATACTGAAAAGTAGCTTATATTTTCTAGAAATAGAACAAAATCCGGCACTAGGACTATTTTTAAGGAGGTAGAATCTAGTGAATGCAGCTGCTGCTAATCTCATTTAAAGCTTGTTTGTTTGTTTGTTGACAAATAGATATTTTGGCCACCACATTTAATATTTTTAAGAATATTAGAAGACTATTTTGGTATTACATTATCTTTTTAAATGTTTTATTTTATTCTTTTTATGTTCAACAGATTTTCTCAAAAAACAAAACAAAACAAAACAAAAAACTGGGTTTATAACCACATCTCAAAGTCTCCCCCAACTATTCCCCAGTAAGTGAGATATTGGTGAAGCACTTGACTCTTCACTTTAGTTCATGTGTTAACTGGTTTAGTTTTGTTTATTTAGTTTAATTTGCTTATTTTCTCACTCTATGTTGTTCTGCTATCCATTTACCATTTAGGTCAAGTTTTATCCTCAGTTCTATGTCTGCCACATTATTGTGCTTTATTTTTGTACTTGACAAGCATTCTATCTCCTCCTACCTATTACTTTACACACACACACACACACACACACACACTTCATCCCAAATTCACCTCATGGAATTCTGAGTTCTAGGGACATGGGAGTGGATGAAATTCTCAGGAAGGTCTCATTCTAACAGCTGAAGAAGATACTACAAAACCAAATGGAGCATATAGTCACACATCACAAAGAAATCAAGAGAAGAGAGGAATCCAGCTACAGGCAGTGGTGGGGCACATTTATAACCTCAGGGAAGCTGCATTGAAAGGTGTGGCTTGAAGGAAGACTGAGGAAACAGAGAGAGAATAGGACTAGAGGAGTTAAGAAAGCTTTCACATGTCTATATGGGAGTTATTTATAATCACATTTTAATATTTACTCATGCATTGAACATTGGTTACTAGAGAAAATCCATCTTATGGAAGATACACCAAACTGAAAATATAAACACACACACACACACACACACACACACACACACACACACACACACACACACGATGTGGCAGAAGGAAAGGGAATGGTGAAATAGTACAATTATAATCTCCAAACTAAAAAAAAAATAAAAAATAAAATCACCAATTGATGGATACAGTGTTATCCATTATTGGGAGAGAGGGTGGGGAGCTCATAGGAAACATGTGTGAAAAGCAGATGTCCTTTCTCTCTGGCCTGTGGATTCAGCAATACTATAAACTCTCAGAAATTCAAAATAAGGCTTAAAGACACCAAGTTAATGTCAATAAATGAAGTTACTGAAAATTAGTCAGGGAAAAAGAAATTAAAAACTAGAGTCTCCTTATAAAGACCCCGCTGGAATTTATGGTCAGTAAATCAAAATTGCTATTTCTCTTTTAACAGATTATTAAGAAGAAATTATCTTCTCCAGCTTCATGACCAGATGGTCTTCTGTTAAATTCCTCTACTGCGCCTTGATTGCTGTAGATGGTTTTCTGTCAGAGGACTGTGTAAATTAGCAGCTTGATGTCCTAAGGCCGGGTTAAGCGCTGTGTTTTAAACAGAGGAGAATTTATGGTATAAAAATACCAATGCTTAAGCAATCATAAAAATATTCCCTTTTCTGAAGCCAATTTGACATTAACACTTGGCCTATCATCTGGCCTATCATGTCTTCCCTTGTAATCAGAAGGACATGTGTTCTTTATCACAGCAAAGCACTGGCAGTTTGTAATCTTTTTCATGAAAAGAATCTTGTAATAAGATGGGGAAAGAGGTTAAGAAAACAATAGATGTGTAAATGTCATTGGAGGGTGTACATCTGCAAACCATTCCCGCCTGAAAGGCTGGAAAGCTCGCAATATAAATACTACTCCATCACATGTTTTCCTTTGTCTAGCTCTTCTGTTGTCTGGAGTCTCAGGAGATGAAATGTACACCCTGAAACAGCATCACTTATGAACCACAGTGGGAGGATATTACACCGTTTTGTGGCCCTGTTTGCACTATTTTAGCCCCTGGTATTTTCTTCTGCAGGTGCCAGGTCTGGTTCGGGGATGAGGCTCAAAGTTAAATCCAAAGCAATTGCATACACAGGTGGTTTAGACTAGTATGTGAAAACCAGAAGAATGTGTTGCATTAGAATGTGTCCAGAAAATAGTATGGAAAATTTCCAGGATGCTGTGATGCCAGCACAAGCAGTTGTGACTTCTTTACACACAGTTGACTCTTCCATTCCCCACTTCATCTCCTCTACACAAATATGTTGTCCTTTTATCCCCCTAGTTTAGTATAAATCAAGAATAAAAAAGGACTACTGAGTTAAAAGAATGTAGCTTAAGCATCCATATTGAAAATGGCAATGCTTAAAATTTTATGCTCAGATTAAAGTGATTAGCTACACACACACACACACACACACACACACAGAGAGAGAGAGAGAGAGAGAGAGAGAGAGAGAGAGAGAGAGAGAGAGAGAGAGAGAGAGAAATTGGGACTGTCATGAGCACAGAGACTACCTGTGGGTTAATGGGCAAAGGAAATCTAAATATTATAGATAAAAGAGACTTGTCATTTAAAGAGAAAAACAAGCGACATAGGAACAAAAGCAAATGTTTGAGTAATCCACCAGAGGAGCCCCAGACTATGGGCTGATCAACCATCAACTCCAACTCTTGATGGAGTCAAATGAAGTATGTCACGGTCGGCTAGGTCTCAGGGAGCTAAATTCCAATTTCAGCTGCCCCTGTCCCCATGGATTTGTTTATTTTCCATAATTTTAAATGAAGAGAAGGCTGACTCTAGGGTTTTACTCTGCAGAGTCCCACCATCTTCATTCATAAGATAATTTTTTAAAAGAACTGCCATCTTGATTAAAGAATGTCTCAGAGGTTGATTTGCTCAAGGAGCTGGTGTGTGTTCCTCAAAGCAAATGAATGATTGCAAACCCTTAGCATCAGTACAGCTAAGTTTTGTGACTGACTCCTGGTTTTAGATATTACCTGGGTAGGAGTCTTAATCTGTTTGCAGCCCAGTGAATAAAGATGAAGGCAGCCCTGTGTTACTTAGTCTCTATGTTTTTCTGTTTTAACACAGTATTTTTTTTTTTTTACCCCTGCAGCACCTGGAAGGGTCTTGGCAATTTTTTCTTCCGTGGAATGTTTCTTGACATCCATTTGGAGGTCACTTAGAATATGTATGTGAATGGAAGAAATAATTGGCACATATGGAGAATGGAAAAGATAAGTAGCAGAAATTCAAGACTATTTTCCATTTGGAAAGAGCAACTTCTGCCATCAAATAGATTTGGCCACATATTTCTGGTTGGTTCCTCCCGACTTCTCTTTGTTTATGTTGAAGAAAATATGGGACGAGTTACTCAATTAGCTAGAAGACCACTGAGCACAGACCTCAGATTTCTATTGTCTATAAATATTTATCAAGCATATGAAGTATTTTAAGAATTATAGAATAAAGCTATCATTAGAGGGACTGCTGCTGCAGTTGGAAAAGGATTTTGGAAGTAGCATGCACCAAGTTCACAGGATAGATGGCTGCAAAGTTCACCAGAAACTACAGAGCTTTCAGCATCACAAGATGCAGGAGGGGGTTCATGATGGGGATAAAGGCTTTGGAAATTGGCTAGTGATGAGAAGAGGGCCATTTGGAGAAGGGCAGATAAAATGAGCAATGTGTCCTTCTCTCCAGAGTAGCTTCTTGGGACTTCACACTGTTGAGGGCTTATGTGACCTATTTTGTCTTCATTTCAGCTGTATCTTTGGCAGATTTCACTGGGATGAACGTCAAAGGATTTCTTGAAATGGAGTGTTACATGGAGCCAGGATTGTGTTATTGTGTGTGTGTGTGTGTGTCTGTATGTGTGTGTGTGGTTATGTATGTGGGGGCGCAATGTATATTCACTGCCATATTTTTCTCACACAAGACTCCTTCCTTTCATATTCTCAATACTGGTATACTGGTACTACAGGAACATAAATATTATAACCCTGGAGATAATATCCTGTGATATGTAAGACTGCCTGGGTTCAAATATATGTTCCTCTGTTGACAGGTGTATAGCTTTTACATTTATCATTAACCTCTGTAGGATTCATGGGCACAAAACTCAGAGAAAGACCCTTCTGCCTTCTAACATCTTTACAAGGAAGCACAATTAACAGATAATTATCAATGAGTAATGGGGAAAAGATCAGGAGGGAAAGGGTAGAGAGAGGGCATTTTAGACAATCTGCTAGTAGCAGATCTTGCTTTAAGAATTTTGTTGTTGTTGCAGTTTTTCTTGCAGCCAATGAAGGGGTCAGCTGGTCTTGGAGAGTGCATCTTTGAGCAAGCTGCCAGGATCATCAATAACTACATTTAAGCTGTTCTGCTAGTGTTTTCTCAAGACACCCCTGCTACTCCTCAAAACCTGCTTGATCTCCTTCCTCCGTCCTCCCCTCCTCATTATCCTTCTCTCCTCTTTTGAAAAGTGTCATTGGAGGAAATCAGTTTTTCACAGTCAGTTGTTCTGGTAGATTCTTTCTTTCCTCAGCACAATGCAAGGTTTCATTCTCTTTGAGATGAGACTAGACTTTGCTTTGTGGAGAAGAAACAAAGATGATTGTGGCTGGTTCTTCAATGCTCCTTGACCGACAATGTTCTGACTATGCAGTACTCTGCCTCTCTTCTCCCCAATATTCTCTTAGACAGCAGATAATAGTGAGTCCAAGAGGCACATGGAATGAAATTAGGGACATACCAAAGGATATATTTATACTTAGTGTCATGGCTGGCCTCCGTTGTCAGCTTGCTCTTCCTGGGGAGAAAGAACATAAGTTCAGGCATTGCCTCAATCTGTTTGACCTTTAGACATGACTATGGATCACTTTTCCTATTGGCAGCTGATGTAGGAGGGCCCAGAGTACTTTAGACAGAGCCATCTTTGAGTAGCTGGTCCTGGATTGTACTAAGAGAGGTAGCTGAACAAGCCAGACAAAGCAAGCCATTAAGCAGATAGATTGTATGAAAATATAATGTACAAAAGAAGAATTTATTGTTAATAAAAGGAAAAATAAACAGAAAATGGAAGGAAGAAAGAAAGAGGAGGAGAAGGAGAAGAGAAGGAGAAGGAGGAAAAAAAAAGGAATGTTGCCAAGCCAGAGAAAGCCAGCCAGTGAGTATCATTCCCTATGACCTCTGCCTCAGTTCCTGCCTTCAGATTCCTGTCTTGGATTCTTGCATTATTCCCACAGTAAAGTACTGTAGCCAATAAGCTGCATAGACCCTTTTCTTCACCAGTTTCCTTTTGTGCGTGTTTTTACACAGCCACACAAAGTGAATTAGAACTCATAACATGTATCAAATATTGCAATCCTAACCAAGTGTTGCTGTGCATTAACTTCTTTCAAGCTAATACTAGCCTCATTTCATGAGTCACAAATGGTTCACTGAAATTGTTTTCAATATATATTTCAGGAAACAAATATACAATTCTGTGCTCCTAAGTTCTTTGATGTATTACCGCCTATTTTTTTTTATTGGTTAAGATACCAGTATAATCTTCACATCAGGAAACTCCAGAAACCTTCAAAAACAAGCTGGGAACAAGTGTTCCAATACTTGAGCCTATGGAGAACAGTTCTCATTCAAATGATTACAGAGACTAAATTCTGCAATTATTGAATCACTGTGATAACCAAATTTTTTCCTCAGCACTTATTAATTTCAGAAATATTGTTCACTCTGTGTCATTAGTTACCATGTCATTAGGTTCTTTGTACCCTACAGTCGGAGGCAGTAGGAAAGGCTCGAGCTTAGCACATCATGGAGAGTTAGCATTCCTTCTGTTCTTCTGTGCTTAATCTTATGACCTCTGGGCAAAGCACACGGGCTCAGGTATGGATGAGGTGACTGGACAAACTGTCTCTTACTCTGTTGATCTCAAGGTCATTATGGGATTATTATATTTCACAGAAAATTATTTGGGGAAAGTGCAAAGGAGTTTACAGCATAGTGCTTTTCTCTCACAGAGAGTTTCTAGGCAGTCTCCCAAAGTCTTTATTCTCTCAGACCCTGTACTTATTCAGTGTGGGATCCACAGGCATGTAATTATTCAGTTCCATTGAAGAGCAAATTTGCTTCATTCCAAGTTTTTTAAAGTAGCAGTATCTCAGATTCAAATCAGAGGCTAAAAAGCAACACATATGAAGGTATGTACTACAGTGAGTTGGTATAGCCATCAGCCCACAGGAGTTTTTAGAGCAGTGGCTCAAAATTGTATGGTCTCTTTGTCACAAAGGTAGATATTATGTTGATTTGAGAACGTGATAAATATATCGGTGGCATTAAAATATCACATGCAAGTTTGCTTATAATTGAGTTTTACATATAGTTTATTACTGTCTGTATAAACTGAATTCCAGCTGTAGGATTCCTAAGTATATACCCATCAATGTCAGACTTGAAGTTTTAAAAGTGATGCATCCGGAAGCTGGATGCAGATGCATGTTTCTGATTATGTAAGTCAGAAGACGATAATTGGAATTTGGGGGAGACAATTCTAATGGTGAGACATAGGCTTGAAGTAAAAGAAGCTGAGTTACAAGAAAATCGGCTATCCAAGTGAGCTTGGCAAATGGCTGAGATGTGACATGAGGGCTGGAGAAATGGCTCAGTCATTAAAGGCTAAGCTCACAACCAAAAATATAAGAGATGTGACATGACGTTTTTGACCTTTGATGATTTAAATTAGACAAAGTGATGTGCGTTGTTATCTATAACATGAACTGGAAGGCCTTTATAATCCTAAGAGATAAAGTGCATTACAAAAGATACGGCTTATAGAGTAAAGGCAAGATCCAAGTACAATATATTTTCCATGGTTTGCAAAGCATAGGTTGACCTCATCAATGATCAATATTTTAGTGTCTTAGATATAACTAGAACTATGTAAAAATAAATGGAATGAAGTTTTGACTCTATAAATGTGTTAGATAAAAAGAGGCCAAGAGCCAGGGACCTGAAGGGGTATTTGAATATGGTATACTACTGGATTTGTGTCTGATGTTATAAAAATGTGAGTCAATAAAATACATTTTCAGTTCTGTAGGTTGAATGAAGGCTTATTATCCAAAACAGGCCACTCACATCCCTGCTTTGGATATCTCCTAACTGCTTACATTCTACATGAAGGAAGACCATTTTATCTGGGCTTTCGTCCAATACTTTAACCTTAAGCATGGTGTGTGTACATTGCCAAATGTAAACAAAGAGGGAAACGTAGCAGTGTGTCAGGTGTTGTGTTCTGATGATACAGCAATGCATTGTTATAATTCTTGCCAGGTGTAATAAATAGAAATAGGTCAGATGTACTCAGTTTGGTCTCTGTAACACTTACTAGGATGTCTGTATCCTTTCCTCCCACTCTCAGAATATTCTTCCTTTTTCTCTGTAGTTAAAACTAGGCACTACCATTTGTTGTATAAAGAGGCTTAAAACCAGAAGAAGGAAACATATAAGCCACATAGAAAGTAGCTATAAAACTAGGTGTCCCTGATTCATAAGAGGTAACAGACCTATGCAGATCACCTGTGGGCATGGGCTGTACTAAGAAAAAAGTTGCAGTGTTTTAGCTGTAATGATGAGTGTTCCAGAAAAAAAATGAGACCATATCTGAAATGGCAATATGAGCAAGAGGACACGCCTAGGTGATTAAAAGAATCAACTAAGTTGGAAAGGAGAGATATTGTTTTACTGACATGTTCTTTATCTACATGGCTATAGTTCAAGGCACTGCTTCTCAAAGCACATCAAAGCAGAAGCATCAAAGCTTTTTTAGACTCTTGGGAATGGAGACTGTATAGCTCCATTTGAGTTCCCCTCAGCCCATTATTGGATTCCTACTGGATTGTCAAGTAACACATATATTAATGTTTGACATGCACTGTTTTGGGACTACAAATAGCATCATCAGAGATTATGTTAAATTTTTTAAAAATTCTAATTGAGGGCTGTTCCTAGGGTATTCATCTAGCTTACTACTTGGCTGAGGAAAGTAGTTATTTAGTGGTTAGAAGTCCTGAAAAGTGGGATCTTCTATCTAACACAAGTGCAGACTATAGTGGGCAAGTTACAGCTCATCGTCATTGATGTTAGACATAAAATTTTGATATGAAGAATTAGCAAAGGTGGACCAGGTGAGTGCTTCTAGTTTTGTGAGTTACAGGAAAATGATGGGACCTGGGGAGATGAATCTACTAGTATAGTAGAGAAAGATGATAGAAATAATAGTAAGAGGGCATGGATATAATCTTATGGAAATTCTAAAGGTGACTGAATAGAAGAGAGATGAGAAACACTTGGAGAGAGGCATCCTCCACTTATTTCAATTATGCTAAAGCCAAGGCAATGTCTGACTCTTTCCGTATTGACTCCCCTATCCCCAATTCATCACACAAAAGGTGCTAGGATATTTTTCAGGTATCACCTCCACCACTTTTTAAATCCTTACCTTATAGATCCCTTGCATACGTACCATGGCTTCTAATGTGTGCTTTTCTATAAGATTTCCATGTGTTTCTGTGTCTACATGTGTTTCTTGTGCTTTTTCCTTGTGCTTTTTTTTTCTTGCTTCTTTGTTTTGTGCTTTTAAAGTGGGTTTGCTTTTGTTTTCTATTATTTTATTATTATTCTTTAGAAGCTGGTCTGGTTTTTTTAAAATTCACTTTACATCCTGACTGTAGCCCATCCCTCCTCTCCTCCTGGTCCCACCCTCCATCCCTCTTTCCCCATCCCTCCTCTCCTACTCCTCAGAAAAGAGGGAGCCCTGGGAAAGAGGATGCACTCCGCCATGATGCCACTTGATGTGCTGGTTTGTTTTCCAATGAAAGAGTCTGGATTCAGATGAGAGGGGATATTGTGAAGGATCTGGGAGGAGTTAGGGGAGGGCAAACTGTAATCAGAATATATTGCATGGACAAAACTCTATTTTCAGTGAAAGAAAAAATAATACATAAAACAAAATTATCATGTTTACTTGAAAATACGGTGAAAGACTAATGAGAAAGACACACAATGTCAATGTCTGTTCTTTACACACTGGTGCCCATATGGGTGCCCACATACATACATAAACAAATACACAAATAAATTTAAAAGATAAACTAAAACATATTGGTTCATTCACTCACTCAATAATCAATTACATCTCATGTTTAATAAGTTCCACTGACTGGTGTGCCAGGCATGATCACAGATGAATTTTCATACAGCATTCAGTTCAGCAATTATCAAAGTCTGATGTGGGCTCAACACTGCACTGGATGTGGACGACAGAAGGGATGCCTGAGCTGTCACAGCCTTATGTTCTTACAAGAGGTGGACTCTAGACTCAGTGGGGTTTGACACTGCAAGTTACCTGCTTATGTGTGGATTTGGTTACCTGCTACTGTTTACCTATGGAAGTCTATTCAGCTGTCTCTGCATTCAAACAAAAAGTCTTGTTGTAAGAGGTGTGTGTGTGTGTGTGTGTGTGTGTGTGTGTGTGTGTGTGTGTGTGTGTGTTTTAATAAAACCAAGGTCCAAATCTATCAACTTTTAAATAGTCTAGTGGGTACCAGATTTCAAGGTAACTTCTTTAATTAGGTAAAAAAAAAAAACCTGTATATTTCATTAGAATAATACTGTTAAGACTATGAAGAGTTTTATTATTTATTATCATCCTGTTATCTAAAGTATAAATATTGTCATTTGTTCTGATAAAGAGATTCATGCAAGTACTACACACTGTTTTATTTTTATTTTCATTTTTTTAATTAATTTATTCTTGTTACATCTCAATGGTTATCCCATCCCTTGTATCCTCCCGTTCTTCCCTCCCTCCCATTTTCCCCTTACTCCCCTCCCCTATGACTGTTCCTGAGGGGGATTACCTCCCCCTCTATATGTTCATAGGGTATCAAGTCTCCTCTTGGTAACCTGCTGTCCTTCCTCTGAGTGCCATCAGGTCTCCCCCTCCAGGGGACATGGTCAAAGGTGAGGCACCAGAGTATGTGAGAAAGTAATATCCCACTCTCCACTCTACTGTGGAGAGTGTTCTGTCCATTGGCTAGATCTGGGTAGGGGTTTAAGGTTTACCGCCTGTATTGTCCTTGGCTGGTGCCTTAGTTTGAGCGGGACCCCTATGCCCAAATCTGCCTATCATAATGTTCTACTTGTAGGCTTCTAGGACCCTCTGGGTCCTTCTACTTTGCCTTTCTCCCGACACTACACACTGTTTTAAATGGGCTTCGTTTATGTTATTTTAGTCGCTGTTTTCTTTTTCAGTCCTGGAGGTCTAACCCGAGGCCACGCAGCTGATAGGCAAGGACTCCGCCACTCTGCTAAATTTCCAGTTCCTTCTTCATGCTCTTTGTCTAACTTTGGAGTTTTCAATCCGTGGGCTCCTAATTGCAATCTATCAATCTTCATAAGAAGCATGGATATGAAGCGTCCCAATTGGGGTTCTTACTGATGTGATGCAAACACCATGACATTCCCTCTCCCCCCTCCCCAGCTAAAGAAAAAAGCTTCTAAAAGGGAAAGGGTTTATTTCATCTTATGCTTTTATATCATACTCCATGACTAAGGGACAGAGGACAAAAACTCAAACGGAGCAGGAACCTGGAATCAGTAGCTGATGCAAAGGCTATGTAGTGATGCTGCTTACTGGCATGCTCCTCATGGCTTTGGCAGCCAGCTTTATTATAGCACCCAGGGCCACAAATCCAGAGCTGACACCGCCTCCATCAATCATTCATGTAGAGAGTGCTCTACAATCTCATCTCTTTGATGATGGCATGTTCTAAATCGAAATTCCATCTTCTCTAATGACTCCAGTTTGTTTCAAGTTATTATTTTGCCTTATTGATTTGTCAACAATGGCGTGTCAAAATTTTTCCAGCTTGTTCTTTGTATTCATGTTTTAACTCAGGAGTTGGGCAAATTGTCACTCTCAAAGTGATACACATATTCTAAGGAGCAAAGCTTAGCTCTTTGGCCCATTCTTCTATTTTGTTAAATAGCAGGAAACTCTCTGAAGGGCTAGGCTTGGCTAGATGGATATATCTCATGGCAGACAATGATATTGCAGAGCAAACATTCATTTCTCCTTTTTGTTCTGCAAGAATCTTACTGAGACTTGGCAGTCTTTGGGTAACTTAAGTTAGGACAATTTTAAAGTCTTATTAAAGGACATTCTAAGTCTCTTGGGCTTAATATGAGCCCTGGCTGTTGGAAGAATCAATGGTATTTTGGGATGTTTAATATGGGCAGATCTGGATAGCTAGGCTGAGTGTCTCTTTAGGTTCAGGAGTTTCCATATTATGTGCTGACCTTTTGAGATAGAGAATAATGAAGAACAGCCTACACCAGACTACACCCATTTGTGAAAATTACTTTGGAGACAAAGAAGAATGGCTACGGAGCATGACCTTGGGCCTGGCTGTGTGTGATAAGAAATGTCCCAGCATATAATCCTGCTGAGCATGCTAAAGGGAACAAAGTGATACTGTTTCATGATACCAAGGACTACTCAAATGAAGAATGGTGTATATCTTTAGAATTATTCTTTTTATCTCTTATCTTTTCATATCATATATTTACCATGTATCAATTTTAGTGTACCAGCTTTATTTCTTTTCCAAAATGCTTGACTTCTTGAAATTATTTTGCCAACTAAAGACTGGACTCCCTTCCATATTAATGCATTGATTTTTTTGTTTGTGTGTTTTGTTTTAGATTTAAAAGTTAAAAGTTGTGTGGGTAGGTTTCTCTTTCTTTCTTTCTTTCATCCTTCCTTCTTTCCTTGTTTCTTTTTTCTTTTTGTTTATCAGGACAGGTTCTACTTGTTTATCCCTGCCTGTCCTGGAACTTACTATGTAGATCAGACTGGCCTCAAACTGAGAGCTCTGCCTCCCAAGTGCTTGGATGAAAGTTGTATGCCACCTTGCCTGACATGAGTAGTGTTATAGACTGGCAAGCAATATTAAATGATTCATGATTCTCTCTCTCTCTCTCTCTCTCTCTCTCTCTCTCTCTCTCTCTCTCTCTCTCTCTCTCTGTGCTTGTGAATGAAACTATCACACACTGGGTAAATATCTTTTCAAATGGAAGCACATGGAGCAAACAGTGTTAGGAAGTTTCTTTTCCACAAATTTGTCTTTTCTATAGCAGAATCAGCATTGATTATCTTAGTTTTATTAAATTGACATGCCACCACAAGTCCCTAATGGAGATATGAAAGGAGACTTTGTGTGGTTTATACAAGTTGTGTGCCCAAGTACCATTTCCTATAAGCACACAGCTAAATGGGCATTCATGTAATGTGGAGCCTGTGCTCAATGTAAGACACATCTTAGCTGCTGGTTGCCAAGGAGGTTGTCCTGGAGAGGAAAGCTACACCTCAGATGAGCAAGCGATGCCACTTAAGCACACCCATTGCTCCACATTTGGCAGGCTCTAAAAAAGAATGTAGCAATGTGTCTTCAGAAAGCCAAAACAGTTCTGACCAGATCAATCCTCTTTGAAAAAGGGGTGAAGCAAGAGTCACACAAAAAAAGAGAACAGCCCCTGGGAGAAATCTGTGTGGCAGGACAGCAAAGCGAGGTTCAACTGTTACAAAGAGCTAAAATGCAGCCTTGGGCCCTTTCATTTTCCACAGGCACAAGTGGGAGTTAACTGGACAGCATTGTTCCAGTGTGAACAGCTTTCTGAATTGAGAACTTTTAGAGTGAGGGAAGTGGGTTCAAATCAAGATGGTCCAGTGCACCATAAAGGTTAAGATCAGGGTAGGTTCAGCATTGGGGCGTACTGAGAGATGCTCGCATACTTCTCAATTAAACTCTCAATAGAGTAGTGGTCTTTTCCCATAACTGCTATTAGTTTCCATTTACGATGGCCTCTCTTCACCAGAGAGTACATGGTCTGTTCACTTTCCTTCCCTGACCAGCAATGACAAGAAGTGTTTACCACATGGACAAATGGACGCAGATGTCGGTGCAGGGTCTATGACAACTGTGGCTCAACAACAGAAGCACAGGCAAGCCCACTGCTGCCCATGGACTGTATGCAGAGTCAGCATGTTCACCTGACCATGAAACCGAGGAGGAAATGCTGCTCCCTAAATGCCGTATAACCAGAGTGTGGGCTGTGCAAAGACATAACCAGATGTGCATGGGTATCCAAAGTCTCTGTTTTCAAACCATCAAAGAAACTTTGGGTTAATTTCCTTTTGGTTTGTATGGTGGGGCCACATTTCTAAGTTATGGTGCCCTGAAATCTTAAGATGAAAAAAGCTAATAAATCTAGTCAGAGTTCTTTCTTTCTAAATATTCTTGCTAAGGTCTTCCTCCTCACTCATCTATGGCAAAAATCAATCTTACTTCCTCCCCAGTGTCATATTTTTTTTATTTAGTTAATTAATGAACAACTTGGCTGTTTTAAATTTTATTCTCATTTCTTTAGTAGAATGATTTATTCGTATGAACATGTATTGTTTTTATAACCAGAAAAATAAAGTAGTGAAGGTCCAACAGGACGGGCGTGCAGCGCATAAATAATGTACTTTCCTGTGACATGCGGGAAATGTCACTTAGTTTACAGTGACCAGGACGTGCTATGGGCAAATAAAATATTCATACAACATTTATTTTCCTTCCACATTTCTTCTTCAGCTTATGAGAAAACAAAACATAGTGTTGTTTAATATTATAGCTCAATTTGTAAAGTGCTGCTGCTCAAGCATGAGAACCTGTGTTCAACCTTCTAGACCCAAGTAATATAACAGGTCATGTAACATCATAGGTCATGTAACATAACAAGTCATGTAACATAACAGGTCATATAACATAACAATAAGAAATAAGAAATTATTTTGGCAAAAGCATTGTTCAATATATACCTTTCTCCATAAACATCCTATATCAACCAGCATAATATGACTTTCTAATATATTAGGATTGTTTATGGTTAACAATATTTGAAAAGAGCAGGGCATGGTGGCACATATCTTTAATCCCAGCACTCGGGAGGCAGAGGCAGGTGGATCTCTGTGAGTTTGAGGCCGGCCTGGTCCATAAAGTGAGTCTAGGAGAGCCAAGGCTACACAGAGAAACCCTTTCTTGAAACAAAACAAAAGAATATTTGAAAAAAAACCACACACAACATTAGCAAGAGCATCTCTATGTAGCTTTATCCTGGGAAGATAGCGCTCTGATCCACACCGTGCCATAGGATTGAACATGTCTTATCCTTTTGCATGTCGGTTTGGAGGAAAGTGAGAACCCTTCTTCACGCTCTCCCTGCAATGATGCACAAGAGGTAAATATACTTCTGCACAAGAGGAAACTTTGTTTCAGAGACTATTAATAAGAAAATCTAAAGTTATGTCAAGTTTTGAATTTCACCAACATCTAAGATGGCTGTGGCCGAAAGTTAACTCAGGTTCCAGCTTTAAGCCAACAGTTAATCTTATTGGAGCCCCAATTCCATAGAGTTCCGCTGTTCCTCTAGCTCTGGTCTTGGTCCTCATATTAGCTCTAACCCTCATCATAACTCTCTTGGTTCCAAGAAAGTATCTAACTGTAGCCGTAGCGCTAACCATAAATGCAACCCTTAACTCTAAACCTAATTCTAAAATTTATAAACAATACATAGTTGAAAACAAGAAAGTTCTACAGAAAGGGCATAGAAGAGAGGGATGGATGGAACTAGGAATTATCATTCTGAGTGAGGTAACCCAACCCCCAAAAAGACATATATGGTATGGATATAAGGGGATATTAGCCATAAAGTACAGGATAACCATGCTACCATCCACAGACCCAAAGAAGCTAAGTTACAACGAGGGCCCAAAGGAGGATGCTTGAATCTCACTCATTAGGGGAAATAAGATAGGTATTGGAGGTGGATGGAGGGAGGGAACTGGGTAGGAGAGGGAAGATAGTAGGGCGTAATTGGGAGTAGCAAGAGCAAGGGTGGAAAAGGCCTGGTGGGAGAACAGAAATTGTACGTGGAGGCATCTCTGGGATTTTCCAGAGACCTGGAATAGAGGAGACCCTAGGAAGTCTATGGGGCCCACTCTAGCTGAGACTCCGGAAGTGGCCACTTCCTGTAGCCAGACAGGACTTCCAGTGGAGGGACAGGCAAGAATCCACCCACAAAACCTTCAACACCCAATACATCCTGTCTACAAGATGTGCAGGGACAAAGATGGAGCAAAGATTGAGGGAATGGCCAGCCAGAGACTGGCCCTACTTGAGCCCCACCCCACAGGAGAGAACCAATCACTGACACTATTAATGTTATTCTCTATGCTTGTAGGCAGGAACCTAGCATAACTCCTTTTAGAGGCTTCATCTGGCAGCTGATGGAAACAGATGCAGAAACACAGCTGAACATTAGGCAGAGCTCAGGAGTCCCATGGAAGAGTTGCGAGAAGGACTGAGAAAGCTGAATGACTCTGCAAAAAGACCTAGAGTTAACTATCCTGGGCCCAAGGGGGATCACAAAGACTGAACAACAAAACATATGCATACCTGGTTCTAGGCACCTTGCACATATGTAGTAGACACAGAGTGGTCTTCATGTGGGTTCCCCCAACAACTGGAAAGGCACATCTCTGTTTATAATACCTCCCTTTGGATTCCTTTCCCCTAACTGGGATGCCTTGTACTGTGTCAATGGGAGAGGGTGCACCTAGTTCTGCAGCTACTTAATGTGCAGGGTAGGTTGGTACACATGGGGGACCCCCCCCCCTTCTCTGGGGAGGAGAGAGAAGAATGGAGGGGAAGGGTGTGAGGAGGGGCTGGGAGGGGGCTGCAATCAGGATGTGAAGTGAATGAATACATTTTAAAAAGAGAAGGATCTGGATTTCTTATTTACTGTGAATGTATTAAACACATAAAACTACTAGTGAACATTATGAATCTATTTTGTGGGAAGCCATGCCAAATTCTGCCATGTCAGAAATCCTGTGCTTAGACTGCATGCTGTGACCTTCGAGTTGCTGACCTTTGCCTCATGAGGTCTTGTGTTCTAGGCTCTCCTTGGACTATTTGCCTTTGAAAGAAGTAGGGAAGTACCAACTTGGAAACACCCAGAAGGTCAAGGAAGTTCTTACAGGGAACTACTCAGAGAACTAGGAAGTTCTACAGGGAGCGATTTAGGCTATTGTATTCTTGCCTGGGGGCTATAGTGAGTGAGATTAGAATAGATCCTATTGACCTTGCTCTATATATGTTCCTACTTGTTGGCATTAAAGTGAATCTTGATCAGAAATTTCCTGACTTGATTTGTTATTTCAATCCTACTTTCAATCCCCACTCCCTATTTTAGGTGAACCCTGATATGATTTTTCCCGCGGGCTGGGGCCCGACATTATTTATTCATGGTGACAGCTTTTAATAAAATTATCTGTAGTGTGTGTGTGTGTGTGTGTGTGTGTGTGTGTGTTTGTATGTGTGTAAAGATACAGAAAATAACATTCTCTTCTCAAGAAATGTGTCTTTTTGTCATTTTGTTTATTTAAGAAAATTTCATCATATAGTATAGGCTGGATTAAAATCATAACCCTCCTGTCTCCTCTTCCCACATGCTGACACTGTAGAGACTCCTTCTGATGCTTCTTAAATGTCAGATATTCAAAATGAGAAAACTGATTGGGTAATTTTTTGAATAAATCTGTTCACAAGTTTTTTTTATTAATTTATTTTTCTCATTGACAAAGTAAAATAGTTCCTTCCTTTCATTTAGAGGTCTGATGATAGGCTGCAATTAGATTCAGTGATATAGGTTTGGACACAGTCATTCCTTCTGCTGTTGAGAAGGTTAATGATAAGTTGATGAGAAATCTAAGATGTTCATCATATGAAACTGAACAAGGTCCACTCATATGGTTCACATAAAAATCTGGAACCTGTGCATGTTACCTTGTTTACAAAAGGAGTCTTTGAAGATGTAATTGCATTAAGGATCTTGAGATGAGATCATCCCCGACCCAAAGGCATTTGTCCTTATGAAAAACAGAAAGGGGGCGGATAGAAAAGGAGGGAAAGTGACTGTGAGAACAGAGTTGAGAGAGCTCAAATCAGAAAGATGAGCAACAGAATTTCCAATGCCTCCATTGGAAGTGCTTCCTTACCAACATCTTGGATTCGGTGTCTACAGCCTTGTTAAGATAAATTTCTGTTAGTTTAAGCCACTGAGGTTATTGCCTTATGCATGCTATTTATTTGTTTTTTATTGCTCTTTTCTAATGTCAGTATTGTCTATTGTGAAGTATGGCAAAGACAGAAACAGGTGGTACGTTTTCCAGGAGTGATTTTTCCATACTGAGTTTAGCTGGCAGGTAAAGCAAGCAAGCAAGCTGTAAGCACCAGTTCCCTTTCTCTGTTGCAGAACAAGTCTTACACCATTGCCATGACTGACTTTCAGAACCCTAATGTACAACCAGGAGAGGCTATTGGCACAGTCTTTCTCTCATAACATGGCTGCATGTATACTGTGAACCTGCTCAGAGTGTCAATAAACCTCATCATCTGTCACATAATCTTGGAAAAAAATATTCCAGGACATCCCTTTCATGTTTCCATTTTTGGAAGTCTGGACTTCTACTAAATGTACTCTTATCATTTTGCCTTGCATAGATTCCTATAATTTTTCCATGGAATGTGTCTTGATTGAAATAAAGCTTTCATGAGTTATAAGTTACCTTTCATTTATTTCTCCCTCTATCCCTCCCATGTGTACTTATTGAGTAAATGCCATATGTCAGGTGTCAGATGTACAGAGACTCCCAGTTTTTAACTCTTGAAAATAACTATGGGGGCTGGAGAGATGATTCAGTGGTTAAGAGTATTACTGTTCTTCTGAATAACAACAGTTTGAGTCCCAACACCCAAATCAGGCAGCTCAAAACCGCCTGTAACTCCAGCTCCAGAGGATCGGACACCCTCTTCTATCCTCTACAGGAATTTGTATATACATAGTGCACACATGTGTGCACTAGTGCACATATACATTTACATATACACAAATAAATATAAGAAATGCATCTTGAAAAAAAGAAAATGACTGGATTTATAGACCTTTCCTTTGCTCATTATTTACACTTGATTTCCCACTGAAAGACTACTGAATAATCACAAGTAGCATTTTTTGTTCAAGGTTGTTTCCATTCTTTTTTTTTTTTTGAGCACAAATTAGATATTTAGTAAATTTGGATGAATGATTGATTGAGCACTAAGGGTGACATTTATATCTGAATGGACTACCCTTGGAAAGCAGAACATGAATTCTTGAGCGGGAAACTGATGAGTTAGTAGGCAGAAGTGATGGCAGGGTCTTGACTTACACGGCTGTAACCACAGTTTTCAGGAGGCCTGGTTAGAGGAAGCATAGGCTTGAGGCCATCCTGGCTACACAGAGAATTCTGGGCTCTCTGGATCTTGTCTCAGGGGAGATGGGGAAAAGGATGGGAATAGGAAGAGAAAAGAAGAAAGGAAGAAAACTAAGAAAGGAAGGAACTAGAGGTGATTTGCTCTCTTTTTCTGAAGACTGGAACTGGGAATCCGAGAGACAATGTTGGTGTCAGACAATGATAAATCAACTTAAAAGCAATACCACATTTTTCATGTTTTCTAGTTAAACAGACAACAGTAGGTTTAGATTAACTTTATCAACAACTGAGAAATGTGTTTTAGTAATATTCTGTTTACTAGAGAGAATATGTAAAATCATATGAGCACGTCCAGCTTATCTGAGCTTATCACTGGTCCCTTTGCTGATACTCTGTTGGCTTCAACAAATCTTCCAAACTTGCGAATAGTCAGTTTAAAACTCTTGAAATTACTTTGTAATGAAACTACATGATAAAATAGTAATTTTTTAAGTCAGTGGAGACTTGAGTATGTATGATAGGATGAAATAGCCATAACTTGCTCTGTTCTCTGACACTTGAATACAAAAAGCAAAAAACTGAAGGTCATAATGCCTGAGTATCAGAAAAAAAAACAAAAAAAGGTGCAAAAAATAAAGTTTAAAACATAAATGAACCACCAAGACAGAAATAAGACCTTGAAATATGATAGTCAAGAAAATGTGTTGCTTGATGCAACCAATACATGTAGATATGTCTATAAGAAGTTAGTCATATTCTCAGAGTAGATTAAAAACTTATCTCTTACTCTTAGCACTCAGGAGGCAGAGGCAGGCAGATCAATGTGAGTTTGAGGCTAGCCTGGTCTACAAAGCGAGTCTAGGACAGCCAAGGATACACAGAGAAACCCTGTCTCAAAAAAACAAAAGAGTAATAATAATAATAATAATAATAATAATAATAATAATAATAATAATAATAATACCACCACTACCAACAACAACACAACCTCCTTATCTCTAGTTAAAGTATTGACAAGCTGACTAAACATGAAGAGATGCTCAAAATGAAAGAAAGTTATGATATTAAAAGCAAGGCTGTTTGAAGACTGAATCTGAGTGTGGATGGTCATCAGCAGGGAATGTGACATGGATCAGAATGCAGATGTGACATAATGTTTATTAACCTGAAAGCCAACCAAACTTAAACATTAGATGAAAAGTTTCATGTAGTGGAGGGATAGCTTAGCTTCCCCATCCAAAGTGAAAAATGTCAATATTCAAAAATAATAAGGCTGGCATGAGAGATAGATAGATAGATAGATACATAGATAGATAGATAGACAGACAGACAGATAGATAGATGCTTATGACATATGTAAAATTAGATAATTAGGAAATCAAACATATAAATTCTTTTCATGTTCCTACGAATTATTTATAAAATTGTACCTTAAAGTAGGTAACCTGCTCTACTTCACCTATGCTATATTGTATGTGCACAATGTTATGAGCATTAAAACATTTATATAGGGGAGAAAATACACTAACCCTGATTGCTAGAAACCTTCTTTCATTACATTTTGGAACAATCTAGTATCAGAAATTAAACTACAGGAAACTTTGAAAGCACATTATTAGTAATATATATGGTTGTAGTTAGAGTGAGAACTAACAGATTGGGAGGTAAAGGAGAATTAGCTGTTTTTTCTACATTGAACTTAGAGAGCATTTGTTGTAAGTCTAATCAGTAGTCCTCATAAAAGGATGTCTTAATTTGTTATGCACTATTGAATTATCCTTCCCCCACCCCAAAAACCGTAAACTATGAGAAAAGTCCCTTAGGTTCAGCGATAATTACTAAATATTTTCTCTTAGTCTTTGAGTAAATACATGTCATATTTATTAACAGACAACCAAACAGAAGTTTTACTGTTACTGCCAGAATAGTTCATCCTTGAATTATGTTGGTAGGAATTCTCTTTTTTTGTTAGGTCTTTGTGGGCTTTAGGTATCAATGTGACTGGGGCCTCATAGAAAGAATTTGGTAATGTTCCATCCATTATATCTTTTGGAGTAGCTTGAAGAGTATTGGTATTAGCTCCTCCTTGAAGGTCTGGTAGAATTCTGTGCTGAAACCATCTGGCCCTGGGCTTTTTTTGGTTGGGAGATTGTTTATCTGATCTTGATTCAATTTTGGCAAGTGGAATCAATTAAAAAAATTATCCATTTCCCTTAGATTTTCAAATTTTGTGGCATAAATGCCTTTAAAGTAGGATCTTATGATTCTTTGTATTTCCTCAGTGTCTGTTGTTATGTCTCTCTTTTCATTTCTGATTTTGTTGATTTGGATAGTATCTTCATGTCTTTTAGTTAGTTCGGCTAACAGTTTGTCTAGCTTGTTGGTTTTCTCAAAGAACCAGCTCCACTAATGTTTTTATTATCTTATATTTTAGTTAAAAATATAAACCGATAGCAAGCCTTTTAAAAATTATTTGTTTATTATTTATACAGTATTCTGCCCCCTTGTGTGCCTGAATGCCAGAAGAGGGCATCAGATCCCATTATAGATGGTTGTGAGCCACCATCTGGTTGCTGGGAATTGAACTCAGGACCTTTGGAAGAATAGACAGTGCCCTTAACCTCTGAGACCTTAGTTAACAATACTTGCTCTTGGGCTAGAGAGATGGGGATTGGTGTTGGGGGGGGGTGGCTCAGGGTGTTTTCAGGGCTACACTGGCCCCACCCTTCATGTCAGTTCAGATCAAGAGGAAGGAGATGCTAAACAGACAAACTCAAGGGGCTGGCTGTTCCAAATCCCTGAGAGCCTGGGGGGTTTGGATTTTCTCCTGTGAAAAAGGTGTAAGTGGTGACACTACGATTGGACTTTACTCTGCCCTGAGGCTGAGGAGCATTTGGATTGCAACTCGAAGAAAGCACAGGAGGTCAGAGACTTGGAATCCAACCCATCATATGCGTTCAAAATCTCTCTTAACCAGGACTAAACAAAAAACAAAAACAAAAACAAAAAAAAACTAGCGACTCCTCTCATTATGAGACAAGCAGGTGCATTAGTCACTTAAAGAGATTGTGGAGAACTGGGCCACTGCTCAGTGCCTTCTCTTCACAAGGCTGGGCTCTGGAGCAAGAACTTCAAAACTTTACACCCCCCTTTATGAAATTATATCTTGAGAAAATTAAAGTAATTGTGTCCTTATGCCTTGAGAAAGTTTGATTATCAAAATTCCCTCAAAGTTGTTATGATAATATTTAGAGGAATATAAATACCTAATTAATCTTTAATGAACAAAGAACCACGTAAAGAGAGTAAAATGTGTATTGGCCTTGATGTGTCTATGAGCAAAGCAGCAGGTTGGTGCTTAGACTTTGGGCTAGACACCTATATTTGAACAGATTTGTCAGGCCTGTGTTGGTATATGAAAATACATTTTACATAGTAGACATTCAAAGAATCCCCCCCCAAAGTAATTGCAAGTTGATTTTAAAAGGAATTGAAAGGGAATAAATGACAGGGTTGTGTAAAAATAGAAAGTGGAAAAACAGTCCTGTTTAAAAATGGGTCAGCAATAACAATACAGACCTTTCTTCATTTCTGCTTATTTAACCTTTATTGTTTGGTAAACTGTGCTCTGTATTTGTTTTCATGGTCTGAGTTCAACCTGGATGGAAGATGGATGGGGATGAAATAAATTCTTTTCTTTAACAATATTCCTTACTAAACACAGGAACTGCCCTATACTGCCTAGGAAGACAGGATCATCATGAATTCGGGCTCTATTTTTTAATTAAAAGGGTTCTTGGCTGGCAGATAGGCATCCGGATTTGTGGATGGTTATCTGAAGCCTGGCCTGTCATTATATTTCACAGCAGTGAAAGAGCATCTACTCTTAGGTGCCAAATTAGCGAAGATTCAATAGATGCCTCAGCTTGCTTTCTTGCCCAAGTCCCTGCAATATTTCCCAGGTTTGCACTTTGCCTGCCCAAGTGTTGTGGGTATCAGTGTTTCATCAGCACTTCCCATCCTGTTTCACAAGACACTGCTTCCTACCGAGACAAGAGCCTCTTAAATGATGCTTAGAATAGAGGTCAGGGTGGAAAAGCATCCTCCTACTTCTCACAGAAGGCATTTTAGCGGTCTGAATTCTAGGTGCCTAGAACCTGAAGTAACAGAGAATTATTAGGAAACATAGATGGGATGTTTCTTATCAAGAGGCATCATAGAGAGACTGGCACACCACTTACCTGAAGACCAAAGATCCAGAAAAGAAATAGTGATAATATGGCAGAGACAGTTAAAGTAAGCAGTATGAATGCACCATGAAAATGAATGCCTTTTGGATTAAATCCTACTGTAGCTATGACCTCCTTATAAGAAAAGGTTTACATTTTATTCTAGTGACAATGAGATGAGACTTCATTATCAATAAGGTTCAAAGGTGCAGGTCAAATTCCCTCTCTCAAGCTAGAGGAAATCACATGGGCATGCTAAAAGGAAATTCATCTTGTAAATTATACATATGTACAAATTATATATGCATATTTATATGCATAATGATATATATGAGGGCAAAAGTCATCCTTAAAGTTCTACAACCAATGACCACTTCGCACCTCACTAAGCATCTACATCTCAGGAGTGTCCTTTATGACTTTTCCCCCTGGAATTTGCCTTGGGTGTGTCCTTTCATTAGAGCCTACTCATGGACCATAGCAGGATTTGGAGAATGGGAAAGACAGGTGGAGGGAGACGAATGAGCCACGGGACAATGCCAGATGTAATTGGTGCTGCACACTAAACGGCCAGGGAAGACAGTGAGGACAGTGTCTGCAAAGGTAACATGTAAAAACACTAGTCACGGTGCTGGCCTGGAGTGCCACTTGCAGAGTTGTTAAGTGCTGATAGGATCTATGTGAGGAGGGCAGGGATGGCACCATTAGGTGTGGACAGGATGTGGACAGCTCTAGGAAAAATACGTTGCAGGAAATGAGGTTTTTAACCCCCTTTCTTTCATTGTTCTTCAAGTCCTCCTGCCCAACCCATGTGTTCCTCCAGAGACCAGGCCAGCCAGGCTTCTCATTGTAAGCAACGCCGCCTTTCTTTTAGCTGTAGTCTCAGACGTTTTTGGTAACCCAGATTTATATCTTGCTCCTTAGCTGCCTTTCTTGGGTCTTCTAGGCTTGGTTACTGTTCTAGTGCAGATGGGAAGGCTAAACCAAGGCCAAGCGGTTCAGAGGAGAACTTAGCAATTCAACCATGAGAGCCAAAGCCTTTGGAACTCTAAGCAGACGTGTATGGTTATAAACCTGTGCTTACTCTTGAGTACCGAAATTTAACATTTATCACAATTTTTCAGATACTCATAATTGCCTTAGTTCCAGGAGGAGCACAATGAACTCTCTTTGTCGGAACGTGTACATTTTCTTTGCTGTGTTCTTTAAACCTCTGTTTCCGTACACACAGCACATTCCTAATAAGGGACAGTGTATTTTTGGTTCCAAGCAGGACCACCTACCTCTTTCACAGGTCTACAATGCAGCTTCTTAAACTACGATTTGTTGCCCTATGAGGGTCACAGCACTTCTTAGTATTGGTGTCACAGAAAATCTGACAATAGTAAACGATTTCTGAATAGACAACAATCAAGCGTTAATTCCAAATACGATGTGTGAAGTTAAAGAAGAAAAAGAAAGTGAAAAAAAAATGAAAATCAAATCCAGCTTGGAGCGAAGCAGAGGTACTTCTGGCAGTACTCAGCCACGCAGCGGTGCCCAAGCCATCTCACCAGAGACACTGAAGAGTGCCACTAAGAGCATCTTGGTTTAGATTCAAAGTGTCATGTGTTATGATTGCCCAAATCGAATGACCAATGGTAGGCTGTACAGCTCAGTAGATCCAGGGTAAACAAGTCTGTGGGACACTTAACACTTTGGAGACTTCTCTGGGACCTGGTTGAGGCCAAGCCCTTCATTGTGTAAGATGCACGTGTCCATATAAAGATGAGTACACCGGTTGGCACTGGTTTTGTTTCTCTGTCACATCTTTCTTCATCTATTTGCTTGAGCACGTGACTGCCTCTGCCTCAGGTCTGCTGTTGCACAATGCAACATAAAGTAATGACCAGTGCTGTTAAACCCTTAGCTCATTTCTGCTGTTCTTTGTCTCATACAGATAATGGTCTAATTTGGGGGTATTTTGTGGGATCATTAACTTCAAATTAGTTTTATGATGCTAACTTTAATTATAATGCTTTTAAATTGTCCTTGGCATACTATGTAGAAATAGAAAAAAACATTTGAACTTACACAAGACTAATTTTCTTGAACTGCAAGTGACAATTTGTATTATGCTAAACTATCTCTAAATGAAAACAGTTTTTTTTTCTTCCCCAGCTAACCAAACATAAAAGTGTGGCTCTGTCAGTCATTTCTAAAACCTGGTCTTCTTTTTCTTCCCCATTATTCATTTCTACAAACATTTCCAGTTTGTTTTGGGACACATATCCACCTTCCAAGTGTGTAGGACTATCTTGCTTGTGGGAAACAGTCAAGATTTATAGGAAGGAAAAATCACTGAAGCATCTGTACAACTTGTCTCTTTGCTAAAGTGTGGTATGTCCTCTGTATACATATTGAGTGCCAGTAAAAATAAGCAAGAGCCTGCTTTGTATTTATTTAGGAGGATCCATATATTTCCGAGAGGTAGTATACTGTTTATTTTCTGCTCACGGGGCATGGGTAGCTGACTGTGATAAGACAACTATCATTTCAAGAGTTCTTAACACGTGACCATGGCTGAGGCAGCCATATCTCACTTAACGAGGAAGGCATTCCTGCAAAACAGGAGAGACTCCATTCCACAGAGGAGAAGCATGCACATGATCATACGCCTGTTTAGAATAAAATCATTTGATCTTGAAGATAATTATTTTTTTAGAGCACGGGGTAGGAATCACAGTAGAAAGAAAATGTTTCAGTACCTCCCACGGTAGATAAAGCTCAGAAGTCAGTCACCCGTGGGTCAGATAGGCAACACAGAAAGAAACCATTGAGAATCACACAAAATCAAACAAACAAACAAACAAAAAAACCACTACAAATGAATTGTGACCAAATCTTTAGCTCTTTAGGGAAAATTTAAATAGAAGGAGAGAGAAACATTTTGTTTAGAAATAGAAACAACACTTGGACTTATTTTAAAATAAACAGTGAGTGATACTTTGCATTCTCTTTTTCTTCCAGATTCCAGATCTATCCCACTGGTAGCCCATGGTTTAGTATAAGCATCATACAAGGAAATTAACAGAAAAATACTCATAAAATTAAAAACCTAATGGTAGAAGCAACTAAGAAAACACCACCATACTGTATGATGTGAGCAGGAGACTCACAGAAAGTGCAAATGTACAAACAGATAAAAGTAAAAGAATATAAACATTATCCCAAGATGCTATTGGAGACAAAAATAGTGCCTGTATTAGGATGAGATAAACTGAAATTAAAAATAATGTTTCAGGCTGGAAATCTAATGACACCCCATAGAAAACAAAAGGCACAATAAATACAAAAGAGCCAAAACAAGGAAACAAGGAGAGTATAATGAAAGAAACATAAAAGCAAAAAGTACAGAAAATAATTAAGATGAGTGAATTTTAGCAACACTAGAAAATTATATAAATTAAATTAGGAACAATATTAGAGCAATGCTATGATCAAAGTAGCATATTAATATGAGCTTCACAGTCTCTTCAAATACCACAAAAATCTCTTAAATCTCGACTAAGAAGAAATAATATGAAGATGTCTGTTCAAATATGATTGGAAGACTCCTGAATACTCAGATCTAAGTAACCTTCTCTAGAGAATGGTACAAGAAACATTAATGACCCCACTTTGTTAAGCCAGTCTCATTTTGACAAGCAATCCTGGGAAAGATAGTACCAAAGATCAAGGGAAAGAGAAAAATACAGAAATTAGACAAAATTTTCAAAGAAATGGTTGCAAATAAAATCCAAAATATAAAAAATATAGCACAAGAAAGTGGGATTTGTGTATAAATCTGAGTTAACATTTGAAATTGAGTCCCTGTAGTCTACTACAATAGACTAAAGGGTTTTTTAAATTAATTTGTTCATATTACATCTTGATTGTTAGCCCTTCTCCTGTTTCCTCCCATTCTTCCCTCCCTCCCACTTCCCCCCTTCTCCCCTCCCCTATGTCTGTGACTGAGGGAGACCTCCTCCCCCATATATGCTCTAAGAATATCAAGTCTCTTCTTGGTAACTTGCTATCCTTCCTCTGAGTGCAGCCAGGCCTCCCCATCCAGGGGACGTGGTCAGAAAAGGGGTACCAGAGTTCGTTTGAGAGTCAGATCTCACTCTCCACTCAACGGTGGAGAATATCATGTTCGTCAGCTAGGTCTTGGTAGGGGTTCGAAGTTTACTGCCTATTTCTCCTTGGCTGGTGCCTTAGTTTGAGGAGGACCCCAGGACCCAGATCTGCCTGTCATAAAGTTCTTCTTGTAGGTTTCCAGGACCCTGTGGGTCCTACTATTTCCCCATTCTTCCATGCTACTCTCACCTAAAGTCTCAATAGGATGTCCTCTCCTCTGACCCACTTTCTTGGTAAGTAAAGTTTTTCATGAGGCGTATCCCTTGGACTAGTGTCTCTATATAAGTGAGTATATACCGTTTGTCTCTTTTTGCTTCTGGGTGAACTCACTCATTATGATAATTTCTAGGTCAATCCATTTGCCCACAAATTTCGGGAATTCCTTGTTTTTAATAGCTGAGTAGTACTCCATAGTGTAAATGTACCACAGTTTCTTAGTCCACTCTTCTACTGAGGGACACTTAGGCTGTTTCCACGTTCTGGCTATTATGTATAAGGCAGCTATGAACATGGTTGAGCATATGTCCCTGTTGTGTGTTAGGGCATTTTCTGGGTATATTCCAAGGAGTGGGGTAGCTGGGTCTTGAGAAAGCCCTATTCCCATTTTTCTGAGAAAAACGTCAGATAGCTTTCCAAAGTGGTTGTACTAGGTTGCATTCCCACCAGCAATGAAGGAGTAAGTCACATGATTATAACAATTGCTGCGGAAAGACTTTGGAGCAAAGTCAAAATCTTATTCATATTCAAATCCCTCAGAGCATCAGCGAATGAGAACTCCTTTGCACTTACAAGATTCTTACACATGGCCAGACATGGTGGTGAATGCTTGTAATCCCAGGGCTCAATAGACTAGCAAACAAGCAAATGAAGAAAAACAAGACTGCCTATATATTAGAGAATTGTTCCATATATATATATATATATATATATATATATATATATATATATATATTTATAATACTGCCTAAAGGCTGGATTTTTTTCCTGAATTTCAGCAAGTCATTTTTTTTATTCAAAACTGAACAGGAAGTTCAGTTTTTTTCCTCTTGCAATTAGGCAAAACCAAAATAAATAATGAACAATAAATAAAAAAAGAAAAACATAGCAACATTAGATTACACTAGAGCAAAAGCATTGTGCTGTGATACTCTGTCTCAAAGAAAGCAAATTAAATACATATAAACCAGTTTGAAAGAAAATAACACGCAAATCCCAACATATACACAGAAAAGCAAACACAATCCCTAAATCTAGAACTCACTAAGAATTTCTGGAATGTCATTCGATTCAAGATGAACACAAACAATACCCGCAGCATTTCTGTGTGATAGAGAGAAAATGCCATCCTAGTGCACGTTATTTACAACCCTCCCCCACGGTGCTGAGGACCACACAGAGGGCAGAGTCTATATGGAGCTACGGTCTTCCTGTGAGATATATCTGGATTCAAAGTGTAGATTTAATGCAAGTCCTAAGAAATGTCAGTGGCTTGCTTTTGTCTTTTTATGGGCATATATAATTCATTGTGAAGGGCATGTGGGAAGATAAAAATCAAATACCAACTGAACCACTTTACAAAGAGGAAAATGTGAGAGGAGTTATTTTTCCAAGGCTCAAGTCTACACAAGTGTGATAATCACATTGTGCTGTACTGGAGAAGGGAGTTGCATGAGATGAGTAGGAAGAGATCCTAAACATATATTTACGTAGGTAAGTAAGTAAGTAAGTAAGTAAGTAAGTAAGTAAGCAAGTAAGTAAATAGGTTTTTTTTTTAAAGATGTGGGAAAGCTATTCTCAAGAGATTCTTTTCCTCCAATAAATTGTATTGCAATTGTAGGAAAATACACAGAAACTAAAACAACACCTTGACTTGAACCTCATATTTTATTCAGCAATTAAAACCGAACTTGAAATACACATCAAAGATGAGTCAAAGACCCAGCTAAGACAGACAATATAAAATTCTTAGAGAAAACACAGAAATTCTCTGAGATTTAAGGCTTTGGATTAAAGAAATTTTTAATTTGACAATGAAAGTTTTTTTTAAAATAAAGATAAACCAGAAATAAATAGATTTAAACCATTATTTCCATGAACGATCCTCCAGAAAACTGAAAGACTGGGAGAAAATATTTGCAATCGCTCATCATAGCACACAGAACACAGGGTGGCTTCTTGGACTCTACAAACTCTTAAAAATCAGTTTTAAGCAGCACTGTTTAGAATGGGCCTTTCACAAAGAAGAAAAAGAGACAGAGAGAAAAAAAAAGACACTGCACCATCCCCATTAGGGGGCGGACAAAAGCACAGCGACACACCCCCACCACACTCCCACGAGAATGGTGCAAATGGTGGGCAGTGTGGACACCACTGCTGGTGAGCACAGAGCAACTGTATTGTCAAGCGCTACCACCTAAAATGCAGAACACTGCTTGTACCCAGAGTGTCAGTGTTTTATGGAGTAAACACTGGCATCAGAGCTAGTAATTGCATTGAGTACTAAGCTCACATAATGTATTGACACAAAGATTCACAACTTGCACACAAATATTCATAGCAACTTTGTTCACAATAATCTAAAGTGGGTACCACACGTATGTTTCAACTATTGAAGGGCTGAATGAACTGTAGCAGATGTATCGCATGGTATATTAGTCAGTGACAAAAAAGTGACAAACAATTCATCCATGAAACAGCATGGCTGGCTTACCGCTGTTACGTGTTCAATGAGAAGGCCAATCTCGTAAGGTTACCTGTATATGATTACAGTTACACAGCACTGTTGAACTCTCAAAAATGTAGAAACAGAGCAACCTACTGGACTAGGTTTAGGGACTGGAGGCTTGAAAGGGAGAATAGGTATGACACCTTTCTGTGGGTGACAAGAAGGTGATGAAATTCTTTCTCGTGTTATTTAGCACTGACCATATCTTTGTTGTAATTTTATCAACAGTTTTGTAAGAGGAAAAAAAGTGAACAGAGTTTATTGGAGGTCTGCGTTATCTCTTAAAACTATACACTACTCTAAAACTGTCTCAAATTTTAATACTGTTAAAACATACTCTCCTAGGTCCAACTTTAAATAATCGAAGAATCTCCAGGCATTGCTGTGCCATGTCTAGCAATGGGTTAAAATGACAGTGGCTGGTTTAGTCTAGTTTCAAACTCGGGGAAGTATTGAGCAGAGCTGACAATGAAGCACATTTGGTGTGTTGCTTGAAAGTCACATATGTGATATGATATAGCAAAAGAGACATAGTTTCCTTAGCAATTCCTTCTTTCCCTTTTGCTCTTGGATATTATGGAATAGGAAAATGGCTTCTAATAGAGTTATCAGAGAAAGATTCTCAATAAAAAGGAAGACACACCGGACACATAGCTGCATGTGGGGATTAAGGACTGAGAAAATGGCAAGAGTAATCCTCTGAGAAAGAGTCTTGTATATATATATATATATATATATATATATATATATATATATATATATATATATATATTCAGTACGCACAGGCGCGCGCGCGCGCGCACACACACACACACACACACACACACACACACACATATAAAATGCTGTAACTCAGGGTTTTCCTTCCTCAGCTTCCCAAGAGCTATAATTACCACAGTGCCTCATGCCATTCAGTTCTCAAAGTGATATAAACTCCCACTTACTTATATAAAGATTGCAAAATTAGTTTAGTGGTCCAGAAGGAGCCTGAAGTGCAGCCAACCAAGGCAGTTATGGGAAAACAAACAACAGCAGAAACCTCCTTGCCATTTCTGGAGTTGCTCGGAGTGACTCACAGTTCTCAATCCTTGTGCCATATGGACTGGATAAAATGATGAATCTTGGGTTCCAATCACTAAACTACAAGGCTGGCATCTGCAACACATGAGCAGAAATGCTGGGCTCTATGTCATGTCCTTAAGACACTATGCTTCCCATATCTCTCTTACTCTAATAAAGCTTTTCATAAAAAATAATCACAAGGTAAATTCCTAATTTTACTTTAAAACTACTTTTACCTGAGTATGTGCAACTTTTATTTAATAATCTTCACCTAAAATGTCAATTTAAAAGATTATGTGGGACAATTTACCAAAAAAAAAATCTAGTTTGTTATTTTCTATTTCTTTTATAAATATTAATAATGTTACAATTATGACTCTAAAATTGACTTTTAAAAACCTTTGATTCACAATGTGGAATAAATAAAATGCCACTCAGAAAAAAAAATTACCTGAAAATTAGATTCAACTGCATTGAGCGCTTAATGAGTTCTTACCAGCCATGGTGGTGAGTTCATGCATTCTTTCATGTCACAGATCTTGTGTCTGGAATACTGGCTTGTTGCCCTCATTGTCTTTGGAATGTGGAAACTATTAGAAGCTGTTGCTTGTGAAGGAAAACGTGCCCCAATGTTTCAGGAAATGCAGGAGGTTCTGAACAATACAGTGGAGAAGTCACATGGATGGCCACGGGCTTCCCCTTTGTAGTTTTTGTTGTTCTTGGTGTGAAGTTGTGAGCTTGGCATTTTATCATTCTTTCAGCTTGTTTTAGGATTGGAAATGGCTTATAGAGTATCTGCAGGCAGACAAGAGATTGCCCAGCATTGATATTTCCTGCTGGGAGAAAATGCAGGGAGACTATTTTAATAATAGCTTCACGTACAGTGAATGTGATGGGCTTATCTATGGAAACTCAGCTTCAAAAAGTTTGTAGAACATAAAATACCTACACGAATGATTTCTCTTCGGCTATGCAGCTAGGAACTCCTAAGTTTTTCATCTTACGTCTTGCCTCCAAGGCCCATTAGAAATTAGTTCCTTCATAGGTGCCATGCTTTGAATGTGTCCCCAAAGCTCCTGTATTAGGAAACTCATCTCCAGTTGATGGTGCTGAGCTGGGGCCGTACAGAGAGTTTGAACCATGACTCCTACACAGGTGGTGATTGAGTCTATGTCACTGTCACTGGCATGGGGTCCTTATTCTGCCAGTGACATTGCCACAAATGGGAGTTGGGCCTTCTCCTCTTCTCTAGCCCATCTGTCGCTGCCATGGAATGACAGAGCCAGAATGTCCTTATCTGGCATGGCCTCTTTGACTTGGAGTTATTCCCCATGCATAGGTGTCCTATTCTAGCACACACACACACACACACACACACACACACACACACACACAAACAACTAAACTATAATCAACTCCACCTATCCCCAGTTTTCTGGACACCAAGGTCTGTCTTCATTACTCAAAGTCAAGAATCTGCCTTAAAAAAAAAAAAAAAAAGAATCTGCCTTGTAGTTTTGACTCAAGGCCAATGTTGGGGTTTGAGGTGGGCCATGGAGTCACTGTAAACTCACCTGAGATAAACCAGAGAGCTAAGTTACCTAATTCAGAGTGAATGGTTAAAGCAATATGCTAACGCTGAAAGAAGCATCTTTAACCACTCCCAAAGCTAGCATATGTGAGAGTCAGAAGCAGGGAGCATGCCCATGCCTCCTCGTCCATTTCCATCATGGAAAGGTGCAGTACTGGAGGATCTCTAGGACAGCACAGTCATGGAGTCCTCTTACCAGGGGAGGGAGCACAATTATAGGCTCAGGAGGGTTGTGGTTCTGAGATTGTGGAGAAGAGGTGAGCCTAGAGCCAGAAATCTCTAGGTCTGAAACAGACTAGGGAAAGGCTCTCATGTCCCCCATCCCATGCCACATGCAGGAGCCTACAAAGGCTCCTGAAAGCCTCAGTACTGGCCTTAAGGCCACAAAGGACATTTTTATTTTCTTTTATTTCAAGCGATTTAAGAGTCTCAACATAAAGGACACAGGATTGTTAATGGGTAAAATGACAATGCCAATTTTAATAAAACAATCGGTAGTTAGAATTCACTTGCAACTAAACCCTAAATTAGTCGTATGTTTTTCTTCATCATCTTGATAAACATGTTCTAACTATAATGGAGTGAAATAGATTTTAAGAGCTTTGAGATAAATTTGAGAAATTGGCAAATAAGTAATTTGTCTTATCAGATCAATCCTATGTCCATCCTTAGAGTGAGATACTGGTGTGGATAGAAGGTGAGTGCACCCTTAGCAGACTAAGGATGTAACAGAGAGCAGAGTACTATATGGGTTTATGCACATTTTTCTTTAATAATCATTGTGAACAGAAACAAACAAGATTAAAGGATATTATTATAATATATGCAAACATGATTTCAAGCAGATTTCAAATCTAATGAGAACAACACAAGCCTTAAATTAATAGAATATCCCGAACAAAAGTCCCTCGATGGCTGTAAAGCAAGAGGGATTTCACAAACAAGACAAAACATACAATTCATAAAAAGGAAATGAGTGATAAATTGACCATGCTAAAATGAATAAAGTCTTTGGAAAAAAGTACACAATGAATCAAATTTAAGACCGCAGCACAGACTGGCAGGAGATACTAACAATGAACACCGCCACGAACAGTTTAGGAGCCAGGATACATAAGGCTTTCCTCCAAAACAATGAGAAAAGAATAAATAGACCAATGGAAATTGGGCAAGAGATGAATGAGCCAGTCTAAGAAGGAGAACAGCAAATGCCAATAAACATGGAAAACACTACTTCATCCCCAGCACAGGGAAACAGTGTTCAGCACTGTACAGCTTTTATCTTACAGAGATTAAAACAGAGTAAAAACACAAGCCTCATTACTGCATAGGGAGGGGAGGATGGAAAAAATGCACAAGTATGTATGGATAAATTTGAAAGTACAAATTTAATTGATATATTTTCAGTGATGTGAAACATAAAAAAATCATGATTGTAAACCTATGAATTTGAAAAGCTTCTATTTTTCGTGTGCACATGTGTGTATGTGCGTATGTGTGTGCACACACAAGTGCATGAGGCAGGTTATAGTGACCTCAGTCAATCCTGGGGATGATATTATGAAAGAAGGCAAGTAGAATTTTTTTCATTAGAAAAGATATATGGGCAAAATATTATCACATGTTGCATCTGGTTCAGTGAGGAAGGACATTTATTATATTTCTCTGTTAATGTATCTGTATACTGCATAAATTAGTGAAATTATTTTTAAGATTAAAATTTAATACAAACACTGGTCATCATTTATATTTATTTTCCTGTGGTGATAGTGATTTAATAGCATAGTTTGATTTCATTATGGTTTATCAGTAAGTTCTCTAAACATCTGAGGGAAATAATCTTTACAAATACTAAGCTTATTACTTGTAATTTGAGGAAGTTGTTAGTTAAGTGATCTTCTATTCTCCCTAGATACAAAGTTGAGGAGTTCAAGCTGTCAATAAACAAATTGATGCTGAGGAAAAAAAATATGACTTCTTATTGAAAGTCATTTTAAGGACATCTTAAGCATTCTTAAGTACAAGTATCATTGGTGCTTGGATCTTGCAATAAACCTTATTTCCTTTTTTTGGTGTCTATTGTGGTGGTGCCTAGATAATTATGACATTATGCTCGAAAAACAAAAACAAAAACAAAAAAACAAAAAAAAAACCAAAACAAAACAAAAAAAAAAAGAAAAGAAAACTGTGGAGCCTATTCTTTCTCGGTCACAGGCAATGCTGATGCAGTGGTCAGTGTTTCCATAGATATGTTACTACTAAATTTTAGACTGTTTCATCTCCCCTGTTGTATCTCTTAAAAATACTAAACCCCTTAGCCACTCTTGATGAGTTCTGATAGTATCGATTTGGTGGTGTAGATCAGGACACTGACAGTCTCTGAACTTAAACTTTCTCATACAGAACATCAACTGAACACCAGAAACAAAGTGCTCTATGATGGCCCAAACCATTATGATCAAAAATGCGCTGAAGGATTGTCTCCAATCTATGGTTATCACAGCATCCAGGGAAGTGGGGAAGACCTTGGAAGCAAGCTGCAAAACATATTGGGCAAGTCCTGTGTCATGTATCTGTTTATTTTCAGTAGAGAGATGACACTGAGAACACTGGATTAAAACTAACAAGCAGGTGATACTAATGCCTTCTTGGGATGGCTTTTAATTAGCACTTACAATCATGCAGTACTTATGGGATGTTTACAAGAATTTATGCCTCATAATAAATACTTTAGAAGGCTTTGTTAATCAAATAAATAAGTTCTCACATATGTTTTATACAGTGTAATTTCTCTTGAACCTGAATCATATTCATAATTGTGAGTCTGAACCATCCCAAACCTGATGCAATATCAAGTTGACTTAATGTGCTATGTAAAAATGAGTAATTGATCAACAAATTGCTCTAATGAACAGGCTTATGTCTGCCATCATTTGCAAACAACAGCAAAGCAAACTTCTCCTGGGCATATGACTTAGACAATTACAAATGACAATTGGAAAAGTAGGTGACATTATTACAGAGTGTTGGGTTATTTACAAAGATCTAATCTCAGTCTTGTTCTCCATGATTCAAAGCCCACCCTCATGGTCTGAAGTAGATATACAACCATGGATTAATTTTACATATGTTTTTGCCCTTATACTTAATAAACTAAATACACTTAGAATAGTTACAGACTTATGGAAATGTCAAGAATGTTACTAACCTTCCAGACCCCAACACCTTGCCTCTATTTTATCACAACTGTGGCATACTTAGTCAATATAATGACCCACAAAGAGCCTCACAGTCCAAAGTTCATGCCTTACTGGAATTGCATTATTTTTATACCCGATTTCTCTTTTCTGTGTCAAGATACCATGTTGTGCTACAAATACAAAATGTTGCTCAGAGGCTCTTATTTGGAATGTTTTGTCCCTGTCTTGTGACACAATTTTAAAAGTCATGGAAATAGTAGAGAAAAAAAAAACATTGACAAGTCATGGAAACTTTCAGTAGTGGGACCTGGCTGATGGAAATGGATCACTAGGAAATGGCTTCTGGTTTCTGGCTCACTCTCTCTGCCTTCCATTCTGCGATTGCCTCATGATTATGCTCTCAATCTTGTGGTTATAATCCTTTTTGTACCATATCTTCCTTACTGTGGTGATCTTTCTGAAACCATGAGCTAAAATAATCCATTGTTCACTTCATCTGCTCTTGTCAGATATTTCATCATAGTGGCAAAAAAGTAACCAATGCTTCATGGTACATCTGCCCACAGCATCTTCTTAGACAACTCCGGGTATAATGGCACATCTTCATACACTTTCTCCGTAAGCATTCCTAGCCAATGATGGCCTCTGAGACTTTCCTTCTTTTTGGTGACCCTTACAGCACAGATAATTCCAACAAGCATTTTATACAACAGTTTTAAATTCTCTCTCTAATAGATTTGGGAAATAGAGGTGGTAGAGTTGAGGAAGCCCAGGGACATCACCTTCAACCAATTACATTGGTGATATGTATGAAGAACAATGTTTATTGTTAAAGATATTAAGCTCTACCATAAGGCCGAGGTAGTGTCAGATCTCTCATATGAACTTATTCTTTCTGTTCCTTTTTCATACCATATGATTTTAAACAACAACAAAATATAACCTAACTCAAGGAGAGGCAAGTTGACCTTTATGAGAGTTGCTGTGTTAATCACAGTTCTCTAGAGGAACAGAGCTGAAAAAATACAGGACTTTATTTGAATGTCTTGCGTGGTGTTCCAGGTAGACCCACAGTGAGATGTTACCAATGGAAAGTCCAAGAATCCAATAGTTGTTCAGTTGACAGGGCTCGGTGTCTCATCTGGTTCTTCAGTACATGCTTAAATCTCAAAGAAGTAGGCTTTAATGCCAAGAAAGGGATAGACTTGCCAGTGGGAGCTAACACAAGCAGGCAAAGAGCAAAAGCTTCTTTCTTCCATGTTCTCTATATAGACTGCCACCAGAAAGTATGACCCAGATTAAAGGTAGGTCTTCAAACCTCAAAACATTTGATTTAAAAGTGGGTCTCTTCTCCCTTAAAAAGGATTTAACTAAGAAAATCCCCCATAGGTGTACTTACCATTTGGATTTTTGTTAATTCTATATGTAGTCAAGTTGGCAACCGCCATGGTTGCCTCTTATTTGTCTATTTAGTATCTATCTTTCCATACTCAAAATATGTATTTTTTATTTCAGGTTATAGCTCTGTACCGCAGTATCAATTTATTTATCTAATAATTGCTTTACATATCTAAAATCATGAGTGCTTTATATTTTAAGTTACAGCTCCATATATTTTATTTAATAATTTATTTACTATGTATCTATTCATTTATTTTCATAAATACTTGTTTTATAACTTATGTTATTCAATACTACAGTATATATTCTGTTGTTATAGTTGTTTTAGTTCAGCTGTTGTTGCTTTTATCAATCAGTGAATCTTGTTATCAGGTGTGAACATTCCCTTGTATTACGGCATCACAGATCCTGTAGAGTAATCATATGTATCTTGTTTCTCAGTACAAAAGTCAATAGTTTCTCAAATAAATGCTTCTTATTTTAGTCCCAGTTCTTGGTTATGGTGTTTTCACTACCCCTGGGCTTTGGTACCTGTGATCCCTTTTGTGGGCAGAAGCAGGGAATACATTAATATATACTAACATGTAAACATATTTAGTTTTGTCTGTTTAATCTTTTCCAAGCTACGTATGAGTGGATAGTGGAATTTTTCTATCTCACCAAGTACCATACGATTCATTCCAACCTCGTTAGAATCCTGGTTACCATTATCCACAAAATCTCATTTATTTGTGCAGTCCTGGTACCTCACAGCAAATTATTGATCAGCTACTACATATGTAATAATCAGTAAATATTTATTCCATTTATGTGACATGTTAAAATGGCAAAACTGTGGAAAAAAGTTTTGTCAGGACAAACATATTTGTAGTCCTAGGCAAAATTATTATATAGAGCTTTCTGCACATAAAAAAGTTTGAAAATAAATAGAATTAAAACTGGGATGTGAAAATGCTGAATCGCATGATTGTATTGAGCTTTATAAGACACTGCTAAATTATCTAGGAAAGGATTTGGCCTGTTTTACATTTTTAAAATCTAACTATGAATAAGGATTCCTATTGCCTCACATCTACACTAAGGTTTGGTATAGCTACTTTCAATTTCTTCTTAATTTCCGGGCTACCTGTAAGAGTTTCTTTTTGTTTTAATTTGCATTTCCCTAGTGGCTGGTGATAGTGAGCATTTTTTCATACTGTCTGCCACACGTTTATATAATTTAGTGATATATCTGTTCAGGTCCATGGCACATTGTCCAACAGAGTTATTTCTTTCCTTATTTTTATTTAGATATTTTGAAATGAACTCTTTATTAGATAAGTGTTTGGTAAAATTTGTTCATAAGCTGCGTCAAGTGCTCATAGTGTCTTTCAAAATGACAGTGTTAAATTTAGCAAACTCTAAAATCATTTTTATGTTCATAGCTAGCATTTTGTTGTATATAGAACTCAGTCACAGTACAGTCTCAAAAGTTGTTTGCTGTGTTTTTCTTCTAAAAATTTTATCACTATGGATTCTTATGCACAACTTTGTGGATCTTCATCCTTAGACATTAAGCGAATTTAACAAATGTTTCCCTTGAAGCATAATAATTCACGTAGCTTTAAAGTTAAGTGTTGAACCTGGCTTCCTCTTGCTGGCACTGGGCTCCCTGAATTGTGCTGGGAGCATTCAGCACCATGGTCAGAGCCCAAATCCTAGGACCTGTTTAGAAGCCATGCCTGGAAGCCACTGTCTTTTTCTACCTATGCTGGCTTTCTGAAATCAGAAATGTGATGTACGAACAAAGTGCAGATGTTGGTCTGTGAGCTGCTGATGGTTGACATGGATCAACAAGCATAATCTAGTGGTGTTCTCTGCTTTCTCTTTTCACATGCAATTGTTCACCCATTTACCTGCAAAGTGGGGCAATTTAGATAATTTTCCTACTCTTTATTCTTGTAGCTATTTATAGCACACATTTTACAAAATAGAATTCCCAACTATGTGAAAAAATTAATCTTGTCTATTTTGTATATGTCAATATGACATGTAGGTACATGTCACTTGCATGACACTTCTGTGTTACAAAGCACTTTGTATCTGTGAGAAACTAATTTTAGGAAGGACATAGAACCATAGTCCATGAATGCGTATTTCTTTTAAAGAAATGATCCAATTTTTGACTATATTCTTTATATGACTCTTGATTATTTGCAATGCCTGCATTAGTTATTTTTCTGTTGCTATGACAAAATACCATGATCCAATCAAGTTATAGATGAAAAGGATTACTTTGCTTTATATTTCTAGAGAAAGAATCAATAGTGGAAGGGAAGGGATGGCAGCTGGCAGCCAGAACTTAAAGCTGAGACAGCACATATCAACTTCACACAAGGAGCAGAGAGAGCAAGCAGAAAGTGAGATAAGACTTAAGGTTTACCTCTAGTAATGTACTTCCTCTGGGGCAGTTTCTCCTCACATAGATTCCATAAAGTTCCAAGACAGTGCAACGAGTAGTGACTATGGGAAAATTTCTCATTTCAACCACTATATGAAAGTTACGTGAATGAATAGGTGAATATTCATGGTGGAAACTCCTAGATCCCATAGGTTCATACTATCTCAGAATGCAAAATACACTTAGGAGAACTTTAAAAGTACCCAATATTCTTTAACAGTTTCAGTGCCATTTAAATGACCAAAGTCTTTATCTCCTTTGAGATTCAAGACAATTTCTTACCCACGACCACACTTTAATATAAAACAAAACAAAAAGCAAACTAAATACTCCCAATATACATAAAATATGTTATCATTCCAAAAGGAGGAATGGGAGGGAGGTAAGAAGGGAGGACCAAGAACCAACAATGCAAACACCAAATTGTGCTGGTCTATGCTTGATGCTCAGGGCTTTCGTTTCAGAGGGCAGAGTCTTGTTTGCTGTTGCTCTCTAGGATCAAAATTCTGAAGCCTTGTGTTTCACAGCTGGAAAGCTTATCTGGGTAGCATGGTTCCCTGAAAGCACCGTTCTATTCTTCCAGTGCAGAGCAGAACTTTTCTAAAGGGACTTTATCTACTTAACAATCAGAGCTTCTTTGGCAGCATGCATCTTGGGAGTACCATGAAGCCTTCTCGTGCAGTTTTTCTTTCAAAGGCGCATATTTTATATTTCTTCTTTACTTGCTTGTTCTTTTTTTCCACTCTAGATCTTCCTAAGAATTACCAATAATAACTATACCACAGGCTCAATGCCATGTCTTGAAATTTTCTCTGCCAAAGAAGTTAACTAGTCCATTATTTTAAAATTTATATCCAGGCAAGTTCTCAGGACACAAGCAGAAGGCAGCCAAGTGATTTGGCAAAGTATTGTATGAATGGTCTCTAGTCCAGTTGCTGACAAGACTCTTAACTTTCCCTGGAAACCTCATGAGCCTTCCACAGTCTGAATTACTCTCAGCAGTACTGTCTTCCAGTTCTACTAGTATGGCCCATTAAGTTCTGCTTCCACCATTCAACGTCTTTCCTAGTCCAAAATTCTAGAGTCTTCTACCTTCTTCCAAGAAACAAAATAGTCAGGGCTTCACAGCAGTACCACCTTCCTGGCACCAACTTCTACACTAATTAGTTTTCGGTTGGCATGGTAAAATGCTAAAGACAACTTATACAAAGAAGTTTAATTTGGCTTACAGTTCCAGGGGGGAATCCACAATGGCAGAGGAAACATGGCAGAAAGAGAACCAGAGCAAGAAGGTAAGATATCACATCTTAACCACATACAGGAAGCAGGGAAAGTAAGAAGGAAGTAGGATAAGGCCCCAAACCCTTCTACCCCCCTCCCCCACCACCACTGATGTACTCCTGCATGGGAGGCTGAATGGTAATCACTGTGCCATTGGTGCTAGAGGCGCATGTAGGAGCCTAGCAAACCACCTGGAATGCAGTGAAGTACTACAGCCAGCTTGGGTTGTTCTTGGAATCATGAATAGTTCCATCAAGGGAATGAATAAAGGCCAGATGCATGTACAGAAAAATTGGGTTCAGGTAGGCTGCGAAAACTGTAATGGAGCCACACCAACTACTACAACAACTTCACTGGATTTATTATATACAGCATAGGTGCAGGATGTAGATAGTCTTGATGGGAGGTCTCTGTAGGCTAGCAGCCTCAGGCTGTAGTAACCCCTGGAGGAGGAAGCTGTAATTGGCAGTTTCTGTATACACCCACCCAGTCATTCGTAAACTTCCACATCTGGATAGAGAATGGCTTTTATTTTCGAGTTTGATCTCAGGGAAAGGCTTTGCTAACGCTCTATGACCTGACTCCTTAGTCCTTGCTGTGGCTGGCTCCTGTCAGTAATATGCATTCACTGAGGAACTGACTTCACTCACTCCTTACAGCAAAAGTGATCAAGATGGCATGCAGTGTGTTCTGAATATTGAGATACACGTTTCTCATAGTTTAAAATATAAAGTTAAAGAGGTATGTCAGCACATACCATTTATTGAATAGGTAAATTTTCAATTATTATATTTATATTATTTCCTTTGCAGCACATGAAAAACTCAGCTTATGAGCAAGCGATGATGACTACAAGAACACGTGTGTAATATTGAGTTTATATTTTCTTCCTGTTCAGAAATAAGGCTACCTCCTATTTATTTTTGAGACAACTGGAATGAATGGACAGAAAATTGTATCTTTAATATTTTAACCCAGCAATGAACATCGATTTCTAGAAAGGGAAAGATGTTCCCATCCTCAGCTCGTTAATAACTTTAAGATAGCCAGTGTCTAGGTTTTGTCTGCTGTATCTTGAGAGAAGAATTACTTTGCAGCTACTAAAGGAAGGGAAGAAACAGGGGGTGTGTAGAATGCATTTTGTTTCCCCATGGAGAAAAATATTTGCCAAGTTTTCCTGACTGTTTTTCCATCATGCTTCTCCCCTGAATTAAGGGTTTGATCTGTTACCATTTAACCGCTATTGCCATATGATATCCACCTGAACAACCACTTTAGTACAGCATCCATTTCTTCCTGCACATGTGTAGCAAAACAGGTCATCAAAGCAAAACTCACATGCTTAATTTTGCTCCATTCCTTTAGACCTCCTGCAACGTATATTTTATATCCTCTATCTCCCCACATTGCCTTCTGTATCCATATTTATTTCTTATTTAGAATTCACTATTCTGTTTGTGTTAGCTAATTATTTTGTATTTATTTTTTCATTTGATTATTTTAAATTCTAGATTTTTAACTTAACATTGTCATTACTTGAGATGCTAATTTAGTTTTCTGCCGTTGAACATAGTCATCATAACAAATATGACTTTATAAAAGCACACGTGTGGCTTGACAGATCTGAAGCCCCCATGTGTTTTCTCATTATGCATCTTAGTGTTCTTATTCTTTTTTATTTTTATTTTTATTTTTTTGAGACAGGGTCTCTCTGTGTTAGCTTTGACTATCCTGAACTCGCTTTGTAGACCAGGCTGGCCACGAACTCACAGCGATCCACCTGCCTCTGCCTCCCAAGTGCTGGGATTAAAGGCGAGCACCACCACTGCCCGGCTTTAGTGTTCTTATTCTAAGTTGATTTATCTCTTCATCTGAAGAGTTCTTTAAGGTGTGTGTGTTTGAGTGCATGTCTCAGTGTGTGTGTGTGTGTGTGTGTGTGTGTGTGTGTGTGTGTGTGTATGTGTGTGTTGTATTCCTATATGTGCAAATGCATGTGCACATGTGAAGAACAGCAGTTATTGTCAAGATTTCTTTCTTAATTGATTTTTTTTATCTTTTTGTTTTTATGCAGAATCTCTCAGTAATCCAAGAACTCAGCTAGACTGGACAGCTAGTGAAATCTCAGGATCCACCTGCCTCTGGTCCCCAGCACTGGTGTTACAAACATTTCACTGACACATCTGGATTTGATGTGGAGGTCTGATGACCTAAACTCAGACCCATGTGCTCACATAGTAGACACTCTGCCCCTTGAGTCCTCTCCCCAGGCCCTTGTACTTTCCATTGATTTTTCTGCTAGGTCTGTAAAGGTATTTGTCTCAAAGATTACTTTAATCAAGTTTCATGAATTAAGACTATTTATAACTGACCTATAATATTTATAGTGAAGATTTAAAATCATGTAGGTTTCAAGCTTCAAGCTTCTGTGCTCCACAGAGGCCAGGATTCAACCTGGATGGCAGAACTACATGGGTTTTGGGACAAGCATTATTAAATATAAGTCAACCTTTCACATGTGTAGAAGAAGCTGAAGATCTGAGGAGGTGAAGAGAGAAATGCCAAGACCATGGAGTAAACAATCACTTCAGTGGTAAGCTGACTATCTCTAGGCACCAAGGGATACCATAAAGGGTCTTCTAATAGATACATGTGCAAAGAAGTGATGCTTTTGTGAGTGTCATGATGATCTTTATCTCTATACTCATGTCTTTAATTTCATATATGAGCACTGCATTTGCATCATTCCCACCCTGTGTTCCTCCAATGTTCCCTCCTACAAAATTCATCTCTTCTTTAGTTATTATTGTTTTAAGCACACAAACATATAAATATTTGCTTGCCTACCTATACTATATCCTACTGAGTTCATATAACTGTGCTGATATATATATACACACACACACACACATTATTTTTCAGACCATAAGACTCACCGCGTCCCACCAAAAATTGGGGTGAATTTAGGGTGCACTGTCCATCAGACATCAACAAAGAGGTCACTTATCGATGTCTTCAGTGTGCCAGCCGAGAGTTAAATGTGTCTGTGGGAACAGGAAGAGCCATTGGAGGTACTGCAGAAATCCTTTCTCACACAGAACTTGGTCTCCCTCTCACCCCCAACCCCTATCTTGCTGATCTGAGCTGAATGCCAGTCTTAGCCTGTTGGGTAAGCAGGTGCATGTCAGCTTGCTGCAGGCAGCAGAGCAGGGGGAGTGCAGTAAAACGTGTAGCGATAAGGAAGCTCTGGCTACCATTTGTCTCTCCTTGACTCCATTGGAGCCACACTGCTATGTAGAGATTGTTACTGTGCATATGGGAAAAGACAGAATTGTCCATTCTGCATAGGTGAGAAGACAGATCAATTGAAAAAGTGTGGTCCAAACATCCAGGAGGGCTTCTGTAAAAAAAATCTGCTTTATTAGTGCTTGATCAGTTCAGAGCACATATTAGCAAAACAACAAAAAACAGATTTAAAGAGGTGAAGGGGTCATCTACCTCTAATTCCTGGTGCTCTTACCAGCTAGTTTCAACCTATCAATATTTTAATCAGCAAACCATTTAAAGTCTTTAAGGGAGAAGAGTGGAACAAATGGGTGGCTGCTGGGAATCATGATCTGACTCCAACAGGATGAAGAGGCCCACTACCACTCAGATTGGTCTGTGGGTTAAAATATCATGGCAGTCAGTGAAGGAGGAAATCGTATGATCATTCAAAAAAATGTGGCATTAGCAATGTCTTAGATGGAACTGATGATAATATCATATATGAATATAGGGAAGAAAGTGATACAGACAATTGTAAGCAACTGAGATTCCTAAATTCCAACACTAGTGATAATGAGTTTTGGGGGTTTCCAGAAAACTAGAAAAGTGCTTGAGTCTCTAAGTCCTTTCTCCTGTTAACACTGTTTAATATTATCGTATTTTGTTATATTTTAATAAATATTTTATTATACTAGTACTAATTTGGTTCAGAGTATTTTTTCTTGTTTTACTGCTCTAAAAACTGGGTGAGTCTTATAGTCAGGTACAACTTATGGTCTGAACAATACAGTATATATTATGTGGGGGAGGGGCAGGGGCAGGGACTGATTACTTGGGATTAGACAATCTATATGGAGTTCTGTCCCTGGAAATGCTTAATTTTCACTCTCTCAGCAGGCATTGACCACATGTAGCTCCTCATCCTGTGGTGGAACCACGTGGGATTTCTCCTCCTGTTTTTGTATGTCAATTGGTATTGTCATGATGCTGATCTTGACCAAGCTTCCCTGTCTTGGTCTTCTGTCCTTTAAATTTTTTTCAGCTCCCTCTTCCATGTTTTTCTTATGCCTTGGTTGTAAGGGGCTGCATTTAAGATGTATCGTTGTGGCTGGGAACCCCACAGCCATTTATTCTCTGCATTTTAATCAGTTTAAAATTTCTGTGATAGTCTCTGCATTCTGAAAAAAGAGGGTTTTTTTTAAAATTATGGATGAGAGCTATGCTTACCTGTGAGCACAATGATAAGTATATAGAATACAGAAGAGATTAAATTGGCTTAAAACAGCCATGGAAAATTCTCCTCTAGGGTCTATGACCCCTCCAGTCACAGGTAGTTAGGTAGGTTTCCAGTCCCAGGCATCATGCCCCTCCTGTTGAGCAGGTTTCAAATCCAATTAGATTTGGATACCCTGAAGACAAAAGTGCTATCATTGTACCATTGAGAGAACTTACTGGCCCAGGCATTACTGTGGGTTGAATTCTTCACTATTTTTCTTTCATCCATCATTTCTTTTTTTTATTTTAATATTTTTTAATTTTTAAAATATGTTATTAATTTATTCATATTATGCCTAAATTTTTAGCCCATCCCTTGTATCCTCCCGTTCTCCCCTTCCTCCCACTTCCCTCCTACTTCCCTCCACTATGTCTGTGATTGAGGGGGACCTCCTCCCCCTGTATATGCTCATAGGGTATCAAGTCTCTTCTTGGTGACCTGTTACCCTTCCTCTGAGTGCCACCAGGCCTCTCCATCAAGGGGACATGGTCAAAAATGGGGCACCAGAGTTTGTATGAAAGTCAGACCAAAGCTGAATTTTTCCCTATTGATTGCTTTTCTCTTTTGGCAGCTTACATAGCTCCTTCTTATACTATGACAGGCAGCCTTCAGACAGGAGAGACCCTATATTAATAAATCACCCCATGCTATTTCTGTGAAATACTATAGTAAAGTAAATTGTAATAAAAGAGAAATACATGGGAATAAAGAATTAACAAACTAACCAGATTAAAGCCACTATTGAGGTTCTCCTTCCATATCTTTTCTCTAATCACTTCAGCAGATGTAGGAACTTCATCCTATTAAGGAGAAGAGACTCTGAGCACTTAGCCTGAGTGTGCTTCAGTTAGTGAGCCAGACACAGCCCAGTGCTGGGTCTGTGTCCAGGTGCTTCCGTAACTCGCCCTCTGTTGTAGAATCCGAGTTACCTCCCATGTCATTGGGTCATACCCCTAAGAGTTCCTCTGGTAGGAATCCTGCAAACATATTACTTTATTTATGATTTTTACATTTCTCTAATAGTTCAGTCAGGTTTTAGTAGACCAGACAAGCAGGAGATGAGTTTTCCATAACTCTTCATTCTTGCCAGGAAATCTCTGGGTTGGTTACATTTCTGTCTTAGTGCTGATTCTGTCGATTTTTTTTTCATCTGGATGAATCTCTTCAGTGTCAGGTTAGTGAGCTCGAGATCCTTCCCCACATGTGTCCAAGCCATGGGCTTGCACCTTGCTCAGCGCACTGTTTCTGACACTTTCACACCTGCATCTCTATGGTCCCTGAAATAAAGTCATAGTGAAGAAATGTATCGTCCTTTTTACATGTTCCTGAATCTATGCTTGCCCAAATGTGATTTCCATTTGGTGCACTTGTTTGGAAATTCAATACTAGAGGCTAAAATAGCAGATGTTGGAGCCCACACTTTTGAGTTTGAATCCTGATTTTACCACCTCACAGTGAAGTGATACTGTGGAAAATATTTCATGTTTTGTTATAACACACGAGGGTTCAAAAGTCTGTAAGTATTCTTATCTTCCATCAACAGAAAGTGTAGCTGCTTTGGTATCAGTATGGAAGCCATCTGACTATGATGCCATCATTAATTCTTTAGGAAAAGTGGGGTCAGCCTCTTGTTGCAAATCCTACTCATTTGCATCACCCATGACTTCTGAAATGTTGTTTTTCTCCTGTCTACATATGTAAATAGTTCTTATCATATATGCTGGTACTGACTTTACTTTCTTTATGTAGACTCCCAATTCCTGGGTTTCATATTTTCAACCCATTTTCAAACACTTGGATTCTTCATAGTGAGTGCTTCATTATGTTATCTAGTATAGAATTTCTAAAACACTATTGCTTTCATTTTACTGTAAAGGAAAATATTAATGCTTTATTAAGTAGGCTATAAGTAGCCTACAATATTACTTAACTGTATGACATTTTGAAAACTATTCCTAAGGTGTAATTTATTTTCAATTGCACTATCTAATGTTTCCCTAATTTTTGATTAAATAGTGCACTTTAAGAAATGAAATATAGGGAGCATCCCAGATATCTTAGCTGTGGGCTGTGTGGTGGGCATAGACCCTCAGGCAGCCACCGGTCAGGAGCCAAGTTAGCCAAGAGCCTGGGAGGCCCCACAGCGTGGAGGCTGGCTTTGCCACAGCTGACCTCTCTTGTCAGGAGACAGAGACTGAGATGGCCATAGCTCGACTAGGCAGTGGAGCCAAGAGCATCCCTAAAAGTAGTCCTTCCCTGCCCGTAGCCCAAGTTCTGAAGAGAAAGGCTTTGCTGTCGAGAAGGAAGCTGATAGGAAACTGTATGCCTGAGAGCTGTCAAAAGGTCCACTCTGCATATCCATGCAACAGGCTGCTGATCTTTTAAATGAGGACTGGGACTTGGAGCTGTAAGTGGACCAAGGGAATCCTTAAGATACCGATGACATCCAGAGGAGCATTTCTCAAGAGATTAAGCCTTGGGTGTGCTGTGCCTGACAAGGACACATGATGTATGACCCCAGTTGGCACCATCCATGTCCGCTGATAACACATTATTCAAAGATGGTCTTTGAGACAGGACAGTTTGATGATGCTGAAGAAGTTTTGCTTTCTGTCGTGGGGTAGTTTTTGTGTCCTTCAGATCAAGAGTTGTTTCCTGTGTTTTAAGTGAGCTATCCTTTCCAAAACCTTGTTCCCAGTGGCTCCTCAGGGAACTACAGACAGGTGTTAGCTGGGGTCCCACCGCCCTCCCATTTTGTTGTTGCTGTTATTAGACTCTAGGGTATACTGGCATTTTTGTCTGTGTCAGAGTCATGTTCTTTATAAGTAAAGTTAAGGGGAATTTAAAAGAAAAGAAATGAAAAATAACTATTATTTAGAAGAACGCTTTTTATGAGATGACTATTTTTAGCTCAATGGATTATTTCTTGAATGAGTCTCAGGTTCTTGTAAGTCATTTACATGTCTTCATGTTCTAACATACTTATATAATGGTTTACAATGGAATTCCCCTCCCAAAAATAAATAAATAAATAAAATAAAATGGAATGCCCTTTGTTAAGTACTAACGGGCGTGTGGAAAGTGCTGAATCTTCTCTCTCTGCCTATAAATATCTTTGTTCACTTGGCAAGCCTCTGTTTAATTTCTTTTTTAAAAAATGCACTGATTTGTTTATTCATTTGTTGTGTGTGTGTGTGTGTGTGTGTGTGTGTGTGTGTGTGTGTGTGTTGCACATGTAGAAGTTAGAGGGTAACTTGCAAGAGTAATGATCTCTCCATCCAAACCTGTGAGTTCCAGGGATAAAACTTAAGTCACCAGGATTGGTGGCAAGTACTGTTACCTGTTGAGCCACCTCGCTGCCCACCTTTCAGTTTCTTCATAATATTTATTTCCTCACTTTGTCATTGATGCTAATGCCTTTCATCTGCATCACTTTGTCATTGACGGTAATGCCTTTCATCTGCATCGAGGGGATGACATAAATGAAGCAGAATTCTTATGAGTGAAATGGAACACAAAGCAAGCAGTAGATCTCACCTGACTAGAGCAGGAAGAGAGGTGCTTGCCTCTGCACCTGTGGGTGGCCTGGCATTGTTATAGGTCATGAGTAGTGGAAACACACCTGGACAGATGCAGGAAAGAATGAAGACAAGTTAGAATCAGAGGGAGGCTCAAAGCCATATGGAAAAAGCAGGAATGCATGCCTTGTTCAGCAGTACCTCCAAACGTGCCCATGAGAAGTTTGTCACCAGATGCCACTGCTGTGGGTGGGATATAGGTAGTATTCTCCCAAGGCCCGCAGGGAGAGACAGTCCAAAGTGGTACTGTTGTGGACCTGTAGGGAGATGAGACCGAAGGGGATTGCGGGATAATCCATTCTCACCCCTCTGATCCTCCCTTGTGGATGGATATCTGCATGAATTGCTTCAAAACAAGCTTTTCACCACCCCTCCCCCCGGCTCTTGTGTGATGAGATGATACAGGGCCGAGCAGCCCTCACCAAGACCTTACTGTACAATTTACTACCAATTTGCAAAGCCATGAGCTAAATAAACTCTCTATCCAGTGAAGGCTGTTCTAATTTTCCTTCTGTTGTTCTGATGACCAATGTGGCTGAAATCAACTTGAGGAGGAGAGGGTCACTTTAGCCTGCAATTGATAGTCCATCACGGAAGAAAGCCAAAGCAGGCAGTCAGGACATACAGCTGAACGAGACATCGTGGGAGGACACTGCTTATGCAGTTTCTTGGCTTATCCTCTGGCTTACTCAGCTAACTTTCTGCTCGGTGGTGGTCTCCCTCATAGTGGTCTAGGCTCTCCCCTATCAATCGTCAATCAAAGCATTCTCTTACAGACATGGCTCCAAGCCAATCTGATCAAGGACATCCTTAAGTAGAATTTCTTCTTCCCGGGGTCACATCAAGTTGGCAGTGCCTTAGGTAGTACTAATGCAAATTGAATATATTTCCAGATTCCCAGTTCAGCACAATTCTGAACTCAGAACTCTGCAACAAGAAATCCATAGGAGCTGGGAAAAGTGATGCACAGAGTCAAGCTGGGTAAGCCAACTGCGAGCAAGCCAATAGCAGGACCTATTCTTATTCTCAGATTTTCTAACACAAGCCTGTCACCACTCAGGCCAGGGCATAGTTGAGAATGATGTTCCTATTTTGCTGTACTGAACCAGTAAAAACAGTCCACTATGGAATCATAAATAGCTAAAGAAAAGGAATTAGAAACTCGGGGAGCTGATTGTGTCTTGTTCAAAACTCATGGGCTTAGTTAGAATGGCAAGATGAATGGTTAATTCTGATTCCTAGTTCATTTATTTTTCTGCTATTTTCTCCCAAGAGGACAATATTTTGCACTGGATTGTGTGTCTCACTGGACTCCCATGTCTCTGGATAATGCAATGATTAGGACACAATTTCATATGTCCATGGACATAAAAATTCTTTTCTTTAGCCATCATTTCATTTCCTTATCAAACATTACAAATGAGTGGCCTGGAGTCTAAGTTTTAATTGTTAGAGCTGAATTATCAACAAAGCTAAACTTTCGTCCAGACACTCACAGTCAGTGATCTCTGACACTGACAAAGGGAATGAGCAAAGCTTTGTTTGGTAGAAAGCCAGAGAATATCTTGTTGCTTAGCCTTTGATCTCTACTCAGTAGGCTCCAGTAGCAACTCCTGGCCACAATTATCAAATGACTGCAGATATTGACAAATATTCCCCTTGGGGCCAGAGATGGGAGCAGGAATGATTTATCCTTAGTTGAGACTTACTAGTGTAGCAAGCATGTCATACAGATGAACCCAAACCCTTTTGTCAAGTACTGACAGTACATCAGGAATACTAGATTTCATTCAAGCTACTAAAATATTCCACTGTTTAAATGTCACATTAGACCCTTTCTCTTTTTATGTGAGGCTTTTTTTTTTTTTTACATCTGAGAACTGGATCTATTCATCTGCAAATGTATACAGCAAACAATGAATTCCCCTATGAAAAAAGTAAATGTATTTTACATTAAATTTTGTATTTAGATAATTTGTTCCCAGGAAAAATGAATAAAGATCATGAAATAGACCTAAAAATATCCAGATATACAACACTAAGGATCTACCTATAAGATGCCCTCTTTTCTTTCCCACAGACATATTGAGACACACTTTGGACTATGTGTTCCTTCCTAAGCATAAAGCCACATTGCAGGACAAGACAATTGTGATGTCGAGTTGGCAAATACATTCATTGATCCCAAGACACTTTCTCATCTAGATGCAACATTATTTCTCCTTGGTGCAGTTACAATAGGAAAGAGATGTCAAAACCAAGAAAAGTGTTGTTTTCTTAGTTGAAACCATAGACTCCATATTGTTGACCTATAGCTTCCTGACACATAAGAACCAAGAGGATTACCAGTGAAGATGTAAAGTTCTTTGTAGGCTCTTAATATTTTTCCATTCTGACACTCCATTAATAATTTAGTCTTTGGATTTCTTCCTCCCATTTAAAAAAATATTTATTTATTTATTATGTATGCAGTGCCCTGCCATGTATGCTTGCAGGCCAGAAGAGGGTAGTAGATCACATTACAGATGATTGTGAGCCACCATGTGGTTGCTGGAAATTGAACTCAGGTCCTCTGGAAGAGCAGCCAATGCTCTTAACCTCTGAGCCATCTCTCCAGCCCCATCCTCTCATTTTTAATACCCTCCCGTGGCCTCACAGGCCTTCTTAAGTGTGGAGACTCCACACCACGATACAGGAGATGTCGATAGATCACCGTTGCCTGCCCCTTCACCACGTCTACCTTCTTTCTCCCATTTGAGTCCAGTATTTTGGCCAAACTGACACTTTGACTCCCCAGAACCTTCCAACCTTTCCATCTGTTGGTAACTTTGTCTGAAAAATTCTTTTCTCCTAAGATTAGTTTTCCCTTATCTTCAGAACAGTCAAAAATTAAAATCCATGAGGACCCTAAAGAAACTGAGTGAGTCTAAGACAAGTCACAGAAAACTGCATTTACGTAAGAACCCAAGGCAATGCTGACAAAGACAGTTCACATACTTGCATTGAAAAATACTCATTTAAAATTATTTTTTAATTGAAAATAAACATTTATACAATATGTTCTGATTATGGTGTGCCCTCTCCACCTTCCCACCCACCCAAATTAACATCTTTTTTTCCTTTCATTGGAAAATAAGCAGACACATTAATAATAATAATAATAATAATAATAATAATAATAATAATAATAATAATAATAAAAATGTAAGCAAGAAAACAAACAAGAAAAGGAAAAAACACACAAGTGAAACCTCCAGTGCCATGAATGGGTAACATCTAACTGAGTTATGGGCAAAAACAAAAACACCCCATGGAAACCCTCATTTCAGAGTCTGAAATGGTGTAGTTGCACTGAATGAGTAGTACAGAACTTTTCTGATTCTATGGATCAAAGCCTCAAGGGACAATTGCCCTCAGGACTCTACAGTAAGTGTAAAGAAGTAGCAAACCAGGCTGAGCCTGGGGCTCAAAGGTAGAGAGCATTGTAGGTCTATGCAAGGCCTGGCTCTCCATACCCAGTGTGGGAAGGAGCAAATTCCCAGAAGAGCCACCTGATGGACATTTTACATCAAGCCTTAGGGGGATTCCCTTCCAAGAAGAAGCATCTAAGAAGAAAGCTGCTTGCCCTTAGTTTGTGGCCAGCTCGTCACCTTTTCCTACTCAGTCACCAACTGTTACTCTACAGCAGTGCTTCTGAGCCTTCCCAAGGCTGAGACCCTTTAATGGAGTTCACAAGGCTGTGCTGACCGCCAACCACAAAGTTATTCCGTTTCTACTTCATAACTGCAACTTTGCTACTCTTGCGAATTATAAAAGTGTCATTCTTTTCTGATCGTCTTAAGCCACTCTAGTGGAAAAAAAAAAATAGTTCTATCCCCAGAGGGATGGCAACTCACTGGTTGAGAACCACTGCTCTAAAGACATTCAGAATTCATTGTTGGATTAAGACAAAGTTTTAACATGGCTGAATTTAGACCCGTTCCTTCAATTTTTACTTGTCATGTTTGAGACTTGCTGTCTCCTTTCGTTGAAGCCCATGATGCTTTCCCCCCAGGCTAAATGAAAACCCACTTTGTTTTCCTCTAGTGTGTCATCCAAGCTCTATGCAGACTTCACAGCTCAGAGGCTTCAGATGCAAGCGCTACCTAAGAGAGCCCTCAAGTTTGCACCAGCTGCCATTTCTATCTCATCAGAGATCAGAGTTCTACAGGCCATCAAGCTGTATTTTATGCCTTTCTTTAGTTTTTTTTTTTTCCCCCTCCATCATCCATGTAACCTCCCTGGAGAAAGCAGCTTTCCTGTTACTGCTCCAGGGCCACAATAATGCTGAGACATCACTAGGCACTCAATACACATTAAGACAGTAGTTTTCAGTACTTTAAAAATACACTTCACTTCATGTATGTTTTCATGAATTTAGAATAATTTTAAGCTCCAATAGGTCTGTCAGAATCTCATATAGTGGCTAGCACATCAAATATAAACCATCACTGGCTGAGTGAATTATTATATTTTAAATATTTTTTATTACTACTATTAGGAGATTAGTTGATGTGTCATGTCTTTGATAAACAATTTCTGTTTTTTGTTGTTTTTTTTTTTCAGTAGTACAAAGATGGCTGAGATGAAGCTGATGTCATTCTGACAAAGGCTTGCTTTATAAGATGTGACCTATGGGGTGGTCTGTATGAAAGCAGAAGAGTAACACTTCTATTTCATGCAACCAAGCGAAACCTGAACGCTGAGTTTTGAAAAAAAAAAGTCAGTAGCTTTCCTATATACAAATGACAAACAGGCAGAGGAAGAAATTAGAAAAATTACTCCCTTCACGATAGCCACAAGCAATATAAAATATCTAGGAATAGCCCTAACCAAGCAAGTGAAGGATTTATTTGAAAAAAACTTTAAACCTCTGAAGAAAGAGATTGAAAATGACATCAGAAGATGGCGGGATCTACCTTGCTCGTGGATTGGAAGAATCAACATAGTAAAAATGGCCATCTTACCAAAAGCAATTTACAGATTCAATGCAATCCCTATCAGAATACCTACTAAATATTTTGAAGATATTGAAAGAACAATTCTCAACTTCATATGGAGAAACAAAAAGCCCAGAATAGCAAAAACAATCCTATACAATAAAAGATCCTCTGGAGGAATCTCCATACCTGATCTCAAGTTGTACTATAGAGCAATAGTAATTAAAACAGCATGGTACTGGCACAGCAATAGGCTAGTGGATCAATGGAATCGAACTGAAGACCCAAAGATGAATCCACACACATTTGCTCACTTGATTTTCGACAAAGAAGCCAAATCCATTCAATGGAAAAACGACAGCATCTTCAACAAATGGTGCTGGTCTAACTGGATGTCTACATGTAGAAAAATGAAATTAGACCCCTATTTGTCACCATGCACAAAACTCAAGTCCAAGTGGATTAAAGACCTCAACCTAAAACCACAGACATTAACCCAGTTAGAGGAAAAAGTGGGGAAGAGTCTGGAACTCATAGGCACAGGAGACAACTTCCTGAACAGAACACCAACAGCCCAGGCCTTAACATCAACAATTAATAAATGGGACCTCATGAGGCTGAGAAGCTTCTGAAAGGCAGGTGACACTGTCAAGAGAACAAAGCGACAGCCTACAGACTGGGAAAAGATCTTCACCAACTCTTCATCTGACAAAGGTCTAATATCCAAAATATATAAAGAACTCAAGAAATTAAACACCACCAAACCAAATAACCCAATAGAGAAATGGGACGCAGAGCTAAACAGAGAATTCTCAACAGAGGAATATCAAATGGCTGAGAAACACTTAAAGAAATGCTCGACCTCCTTAGTCATCAGAGAAATGCAAATCAAAACGACACTGAGATACCATCTTACACCCATCAGAATGGCTAAGATCAATAACTCAACTGACACTTCATGCTGGCGAGGGTGTGGAGAAAGAGGAACACTCCTGCATTGCTGGTGGGAATGCAAACTAGTACAACCACTTTGGAAAGCTATCTGGTGCTTTCTCAGAAAAATGGGAATAGGGCTTCCTCAAGACCCAGCTATTCCACTCCTTGGAATATACCCAGAGGATGTACTACCACACAACAGGGACATATGCTCAACCATGTTCATAGCTGCCTTATTCATAATAGCCAGAACTTGGAAACAACCTACGTGTCCCTCAATAGAAGAATGGATAAAGAAACTGTGGTACATGTACACTATGGAATACTACTCAGCTGTTAAAAACAAGGAATTTCCAAAATTTGTGGACAAATGGATTGAACTAGAAATTGTCATGAGTGACTTCACACAGAAGCAAAAAGAGCTAAATGGTATATACTCACTTATATCGAGACACTAGCCCAAGGTGTACATCCCCATGAAAAACTGTACCTACCAGGATAGTGGGTAAGAGGGGAGGACATCCTATTGAAACTTTAGGTGTGAGAAGCCTGGGAGAAAGAGGAAATAGAAGGATCCAGCGGGTCCTGGAAAACTACAGGTGAGTCTGGGCCCTGGGGTCCTCTGCAAACTGTGGCAACAGCCAAGGAAAAATTAGGCAGTAAACCTTGAACCCCTACCCGGACTAGCCGATGGACATTCTCCACTGTTGAGTGGAGAAGGAGATCTAACTTTCACACAAACTCTGGTGCCCCATATTTGAACATGTCCCTTGGATGGAGATGCCTGGTGGCACTCAGAGAAAAGATAATAGGTCACCAAGGAGAGACTTGATACCGTATGAGCATATTCAGGGGGAGGAGGTCCCCCTCAGACACAGACTTAGGGGAGGGGAGGGGAGTAGGGGGGAAGTGGGAGGAAGGGAGGAATGGGAGGATACATGGGATGGGCTAAAAACTGAGATGTAATATGAATAAATTAATAAAGAAAATGTAAAAAAAAAAAAAAGAAAGTAGATGGCTAAGATGAGGCCAGAAATACTACCCGAAACCACTCATGGCCCTTACACTCCAGGAAGAGTCTGAAGTCAGACTGTCTACCAACTAGTCTTAACGGAAAAGTTCCAGGAAGATATCCCCAGGTGGAATCATCTAAACTGTGACTTGCGTGTCATATTGCTACTATGTAAGCTGTAACTGAGGTCCTGGAACTGTTTGGCAATCCGCAACATCTAAAGCAGGGGACAGCTCCTTCTTCTCTCCTACACTGAAACTCACAAGTGCAAAATCTTTTTGCGTTAGACACAGTACCAGTTGTCACCTCAGTCTGGCTTTGCCATTAAGACTTTAGAGGAGTATATAAGTGCAATGGGCCCTGCCTGAGTCTGCCCCGGCTTTTCGCCTTACTGTGTTGTATAGCAAAAGATGGTTAATTTAACCATGGGGGGATATTAGACCTTTGTAAATGCATAAAAGCAGGAAGCATTGGGAAAGACCATTTGATCCTCATCTTTCCAGCACACTTCAATACGGCTAGTAAGCAGCTGCTTCCGGCACCGCCTGCTGCTTCACACTGAGGCTAGTGTCAGACAAAAGCCAGCAGTGCGCTCTGCAGGTAGATGTTAGCTTTTGGGGTGTTCTCCTTGGTGGCACACAGTTAGCCTGGCACCTTCCTGTCATTATGGTATCAGCGCATATTCTTCTCCCACTCTGCAGAGTTCAGACATCAGGACTAAGTCAATAAGAGTATAATTCACGATTCTATTTGATATCAGTCTCACGCCCTCAGTTTTTAAACAGCAGTTTGTTTTAAACATGAATAAAATCAACAAGAGCCAACAAATCAGGTACAGAACTTACTTGTTTTAACCATCTTTATTAGCACTTCTCTTACTGCAGAAGTTTCAATCAGTTGCTTGTTTAATCTACCTGTACACACTTATGTAGTTATATATACACATCAGGGTGAAAAACTACCAATAATGACAACCTTACTTCGTTTCCTATGAGTTTCCATTTCATGCTTACCCACACCCCACATTTTCATTCGCATATGCATATACATCTCTCCAAGCACTCTTGAATTCCTTCCCCACCACACCTGCTGCATTCGTACCTACAGAAGGGGTTTTAGACTGATCAAGCCGACGCAAGTGTAACTTTCGAGGTCTCAAAGACTCCTACTAAGAAAAATTTTTAACTGGAAAAATAAATTCTGTCAAAGTTGTGAAAGGAAACTTGAGGCCAATTGTTGTTCGTTTTGGGACATGAGAAATTATATTTACTGTTACTATCATCAAAACCGTGGCAGGTTTTGGAGTGTGTCTGTGATGGAAGCTATTCATATCATGGGGGGGGGGGGAGTTCCAAGCTTATTTTATTTAAAACAGTGAATTTCAGCCTTCCTACTGCTTTTATCCTTTAATAAAGCTTCTCATATTTTGGTGACCCCCCACCCATAAGATTTTTTTGTTGCTTTTTTATAATTGTAATTTTGCTATAGTTATAAATGTAAATAAATATGTTTTCTAATGCTCTTAGAAGACCCTTATGAAATGATCACATGACCCCTTAAGAGGTTGCAACCCATAAGATGAGATCTGCTGATATAAAAGCTATTGTCCCAATTCTTACTAAGCTTTTGTTATTCTTATCAGATGGGGGAAGGACTGGGAATTGAACCCTGGACGTCATGCATGCTAGGCAAGCACTTTACCATGGAGCTATAAACTCTCCTCTTTATTGCTTCAATTCTTATTCCTTGCTTTCTGCCAGAAAATTGAGTAGTTTCCTATTGGGGGACTTGGGAACTGTGTAAGTGGGACAGATGAACTAAGAAGGTTGACTAAACAAATACAATACTGTGTCTAATCTAAGCTACTAGGGTAATAGTTCTCAACCTGTGGCTTGCGACCCCTTAGGGGGTTGCATATCAGATATTTACATTATGACTCATAACAGTAGCAAAATTATACTTATGAAATAGCAACAAAAATAATCTTATGGTTGGGGGTTACCACAACAAGAGGAACTGTTCCAGCTTTAGGGAGGTTGAAAGCCACTATCCTGGGAGCACAACATTTAGAACAAACTATGCAGAAGAAGACAAGCAATGCTCACAGTATTCATAATTCAAGGGCTTTTGTGCAGGGCTGCGATTCTTCTTCTTCCTCTTCTTCTTCTCCTTCTTCTTCTTCTTCTTCTTCTTCTTCTTCTTCTTCTTCTTCTTCTCCTCTTCCTCCTCCTCCTCCTCCTCCTCCTCCTCCTCCTCCTCCTCCTCCTCCTTCTCTTCCTCCTCTTCCTCCTCCTACTACTTCTTATTCTTCTACTTTAGTTCTATGGTAACACCATAGATAATTCTTATCTCCTCTACATGAAGAAATAGATGCTTTTTCCAGTATCCAAGGACAACTAATAGTGTATTTGTTTCAGTTTTAAAGCCTTGCATAATGATTACCTGTTTACTGCAAGAACTGGAAAACTAGATTATTGAATTTTTGTTTGCTTGGTTCCTGAAACAGCTGGGAAGCTTACCAGCATAGACAAATGAAGAAATCCTAGAATTATTAGATTTTCTTGATTTACTCTATGTATAAATATAATAATTTCCTTGGTCATCTTTAAATAATGACAAAAGATGACTGAGTCCTCAGCACTGCAAATAATTTGTTCTTATTCCATAATGCATATGATTCTTTTTAATGAGTGATGAATATTAGATTCCTAGTTCCAGATGCGTAAAAGGGCACCATTTCTATTTACATATAACTCAACAAATTCTGAAAATCTCAATTTGGGAGTAAATAATTTACTTAAGTCAATGGGAAAAATTGAGTGGTTTGCAAGTGTTTACAAGTGAAAAATTAGTGTTGTCTGTGGAGAATTATTTAGTGGCAATTGGGTTCATGAACTTTACTCTTCTGCTAAACTGGGACTCTATATGGAAATGCGGGCGATCACACCTTACTCAACATTCTTTTTGGCTATTCAATTGACTAGCACTCTGGTTGAGAGAAGATCCTATCCTGGGCTGGAAGCACAGTGCCATAGATGAGTGAAAGAGCCCTTTCTGGTATACAGTGCCACCTCCCCTCTGTTATGTTAAGGAGTGACGGAATCTGACACACTATATCACAATTCCAGGAGAGTCATATTGCTCAACAGTTGAAAGGTGTAAGAAATGGCTCCAGAGAAGAAAGAATGGGCCAGTTGTTTAGTCAAACAGCAACTCTAAGGTGAGTATTCCTGTTGGGCTCCTAAAAGCTGTTTCCTTCTGCTCTTGGTATTGAATGGAATGCGGGCCATGGAAGCAATATCATCTTCCATTCACACAAACTGAAGCCACAGCTCAGCTTCTTATTTGTCTTCCATTCGAGCAGGACAAACTGCTTTCTCTGCATGGTGTGCTTTCATTGAAACTGGATATTCTGCTGAGGACAAGACTACTCTTTTTCCTTCCTATTCATTCACCAAACATTTCACATCATTTCAGGCACCATTTGGCAATAGGAAGTATACAGGAAAATGAAATAAGTAATAAGAACGGCCTACAATTTTTCAGAGGGTATTCGGATCCAGAAATTCCTAAGTTTTTATGTGTATTAGCTCATGTAATATCCCTGAAAGGGAAAAATGTTATTGTGCCTTCTTTAGAGGTGAGAGAGAGGGGGTAAAGGGGGGTTAGACAGTGTTGGAGCTGAGAGCGGAGCACTGACTAACTCAACTCCTCCATCATTAACTGATGAGTAGCTGTTCAATTTACCATGTGGAGCTAAGAGTTTAGAAAGCAGGGCAAGACTTGAAATCATACAACCATATCCTCCTGGATGAGTAACAGACTAAATCCTGTTTTTAAAGATTCAATGGAGTGTGTGGTTGCAACTTATTTTTGTTTATAAGAACTTGGTCATCTTTCCTTTCTAAAAGATTGCATACAGGTCTGTTGTCTTGAAGATAACCCGCCAGTTGAATTTAATAAATTCAAATTAGTAACAATTCCATATTTTTTTGAAAGATGGAAAATATAACAAAAGTGTAGGGAAAAGTCGGTGACAATTCTGTGTCTGGCAGTGCATGCCCATGAAGATATCTCCTCAAAGGTGAAGAAAAACTGCTGAATTTGGTTTATCAACAACTCCAGAAGCATTCCAACATCCAGTAGGCCCCTTTGGAATATAAATAGATGTGCATGTTTTCTCTTGGATTTATCACCACAATTAAAGCTGTCACTTTTGAGTAGGCCTCACACTTTGCATCAGATCCTAATAACTGTGCAAACTGTCCTAACGCTGGAGCTGCAGGCTGTAGCAGCTCTAACTGTTTCTGATGGTTAGTGGCAAACAGGGATGCAGTTTGGGGACCTTGGCAAGACCTCACAGGTGACTCAAAGCACATACTTAGCCTCTTAGGGGAAAAAAGGTGTTCTCTTCTGAAAAGCAACTCAGGGACTGTTATAGAGATACAGTTTAATCACCAGCCCCTAAGGCATACTATAATTTGTACTGCCTGCCTATCATTAACCGGGGGAGGGGGATAGTTAATCCCATCAGGCAATAAAACTGCATGGGCACAGCAACATCCCACCATCAAATGTATGGGGTATATGTGTGATCATGCTTGAGAAGGTGTTACATGTTTAAGTTACATAAAAGGTGCCCTAATGCCTATGGTCCTCTCTTTTGTTGCACTGCATCGTCTCTTCCAGCTTGCACCTACAGATGCAAGAGACACAGAAAGAGAAGACTTGGGACTTCTTAATCTGCTTTCATCATATGCAAGACTTAATCTGCAACACCACAGTCACTCTCGGGAATTGTACATGGCATTGGTAAAGAGAAATCATGCTAGGCATTACAATAACAGCATTAAATCTGGCTGTCAACTTTTTTTTTTGGAGGAAGAAATAGTATGCTGTGTAGATATATACCATTTTATTTTATCCTGTCATCCATGGGCTGTATAAATGGATGGTCAGGGAGGTGAAAGTATGATTGGGAAATTTCTGCTATGGAAATCTGAGGAGGAGTATGGGATACCACTCCCAGAACACACCAGGTTCATGGACCAATTTCTGATTATGTGGTAATCCCAGTGAGTGACATCAGAAGATGAAGACTTCAATAATCAGACAAATAAAATGCCCGGTCATCATCCACTAAGTCAAAGAAATAAATGACCGTTATGACAAAGACAAAGGCAACGCATGGTTAAGCAATATGAACTTGAACTCTGCAGACTGTCCTGGCGATATCACCTGACAGAATTTAATTTGCTGGCAGCAAGTGCAGCATGGAGACACAGTGTTCCCTGGAGTGGAAAGCCACCATCCTGAAAGCACATCAACTAGCTTAGAACAGTGCTGTCATGGAACAGGAGGTATTTCGGAATAAACACTTTAGATAAAGATTTGTTTTCCCTGCCTGGAAGATTTCAGCCAAAACTGTCACCCAAGGGGCAGTGGTTCTTAACCTGTGCATTATGACTCCTTCAGCAAACCTGTATCTCCAAAACTATATACATTAAAATTCATAACAGTAGCAAAATTAGTTGTGAAATAGCAATGAAAATAGCTTTATGGATGGGGGTCACCACAACACAAGGAACTGTATTAAAGGGTCACAGAATTAGGAAGGCAGAGAACCACTCATTTATAGGGTGCATTATTCACTGCTGTGGTTCTGCAGGGCACTGTTTCTGATCCGGAACTCATGTCCCAGCAAGTGCAATGCATCAGTGACTCCGAGCTCATGAAACCCACTGCTTTTACCATTTCTCTACTCTCCTTGACTGACTTCTCCAGAGCAACGTCAAAATGGCCACCTGAAGCCTCCTCAGCTATATACTGGCTAGAGCACCACTGGGCTGAAATAAGGTTTTCTACGTCTCACTCTCAATCAGTATCTAATATATGGTTCTATTTCTTTCATAGAGGGTCCAGGGTTTCAGGGATGAGGAAGTGGAAGTGCAAATGAGGAAACCCTCACAAGTGTCCCCTAGTCACGTTCTGATGGCTTTAGGCTATGGCCAATACACATCCCAGATTGAATAGGAGGAAAGTTTCCTTCTACCCAAGAAAGTAGTAACTGTGATTCCACTTGGCTAGAATTGGCCAGCAGTGTTTGTTCATTTTATTCTTTTGATTTTAGTCATTCTAGTCAGTGAACAATGATGCCTCATTGTTGTTCACATTTATGCTTCTTTCAAAATTAATGATGCTAAACATTTTATCATAGACGAACTGGGTGTTTATATGGCTTCCTTTGATACTGTTCTTTGTCTTCACAATTGTTTTGTTGTTTGGATTCTGTTTGATTCTTGTTTTTGCTATGGAGTTTTTCCTTTGAATATATGTTCTCAGTATTAAAAGTCTGTAGGTTAAGTACCAGTCAATATTTTATTCCATTCTGACAGTATTTATTCATAATTGATTGTTTTGATTTGGTTTTTTTTATGTGCATCTTAGTTTAAGGTAAATCTACTTGTGTGTGTGGGTTTTTTTTTCTTAAGGTGTACATACTGTATTACATAGTTTAAAACAACCATCACTAAAACCAATGCGTACGAAAAGATAATTTCTCTGGTTTTCCTCTGGTATTTTTATAACATCAATCTGATGCTTAGTCTTTTATCCATTTTGAGTTGATTTTATTATATAGTGTAGGAAAATGATTCATGTTTATTCATCTTGTGAATATCTGCTTTTATAATCCCCTTTATAGAAAAGGCTACACATCCCTATTTTGTGCCCTGGCACTTGTATAAACAGTTCATTTCCACGTGTGCAATAAATATTGTTTGTGCTCTCTATTCTGTTCCACTGGTTAATATGCCTGCCTATTAATTAGTTCTTGTTTTGATTATTATGGACTTGAAAATATTTTTGAAATTAGAGACTATACAGTCTCTGGATTATTCCTCTTTCAGAAAATATTTTTGATAATCAAAATCATTGACTAGTCTCATTTTCTTTTGGTTCCCTGTGATAGGAAATTATATTGTGGGAAATGATACTGAAAATATTTTGCTTGAATCTGTGGTACTGATGGTAATGCACACAGTCAGCAATATTAGCTCTTCCACAAAGATCATGTTTTGGTTTTTCAGTCATTTGTATCTTTTAAAATAATGTTGAAGTTATCTCTATAGTATTCTACTGAATTGAACTCCAAGATGGCTCGATCATACAACTAGGGCTTAATGGGGCAGTTGACTCAGTAGCTGGCTATGCCGCTAACCAGAGCTCCTGCATATGGCTTCTCCAGTATTTTAATACCACAGAAGCCAGATGTTTCTTATGGTGGCACCTTCAGAACATGCAGAATGTGGTCCTGCCACAGATCTTTTTCTGACTTGGCTACAAAGGTGATTTTTATATCATTTCCACTTTTTTAAAAAACCACAAATGCATCACTAAGAAGCAGTTTCAAGGGAAGAAGAAAAATTATCTCTTCCTTTGCAAGAATTCAGAGACTTTGTCCATATGTTTAAAAAAAATATCATGCAAAATAATCTGGGGGCCAGGTTTCTCTAAGTGGTATAAAATAATAATGTGGGCTTTGAAATGAGATCAGGATTAAATCTTTCTTTCATTCCTAATTGCTTGTATGGCCTTACCCGCATTAATAAAGGCCTGGTGGTTCCTTGGCCTTCTCTTCTGCTGGTATGTAACGTGTGCATGGAGAAGTGATCTGTGTGTGATCTCTGTTATGGTATCCAAGGCTCAGTTAACACCAAAGGAAGCGTTCACACTTCCACCACTAATTCATCCACTTCGGAGATTTATTGAGTATAATTCAAAGCCACTTTGGTACCTGAATTATAGTTGGCTTTTTTCCTTAAGGGACAATAGATACTCTTCAAATTTATGTAATAATACCAAGAGACAACAAACAATAGTTCAATCAGAATGGTAAGAACCACTGAAGACCTATCAATCTCTCTGAAGACCTGTCAATCTCTCTGAAGACCTGTCAATCTCTCTGAAGACCTGTCAATCTCTCTTTTCTGGTTTCACTGCATAATGCTAGGCAGACACTTATACGATAGTTAACCCAGCACTCAGACCTCTGTGGTCACATCAGGGTTGCTGGTTGTTGTATTCTCATGGGACTTTCTTCTTTTCTATGGCTTAGAGAAAAGTAAGTTCATGATATTTAATCAAAAAAGTTTTATTGAAGTGAGATAAAGAAAAATCTGTTATTTGGAATCACACAAAGAGCTTAACCGAACGAATAAATCTAATTAAAAGAACAAGAGCGTGTAAAAGACACAATCCAGGGACACTCTTGACATGGGACAAAATGGTCCATGTGGAAATCATTCCTACTGAAACTTTTCACATGCTTATGTGAAAACAATCTTCTGCAGAGATTCAGGAGGCATGCCGGCAGTCTCTGAGCCCTGCCTCTGTGCAACTGTCAATTGGAGAAGTTAACCTCTCTGTTGTTTTGATGAGACAAAGATAAAAATCGAATCCCTGGTGATTTTATGAGAGCACAAGCTGCCTGTGTCTTTGGCTATCTCTTACACTCATTTGCTGTTGAGACATACTTGATTGAAAGCAGATGCTGTCCCCTTGGCAGGGCCCACTGAATACATGTTTCTCAGAGAACGCCATGGTTAACAAGAGGTACATAAATACTCAGGGATAATTTTTCTGTCCATCATAAAAGACAGACAGACAAACAGACACTTGATTTTTCAGAAGGCTTTCCCAGAGTCTAACTTAATAGACAATAGGTGTCCACTTATCACCCTATGAGAGGGTGTGTCCTCCAACTCCTCAAAAGGTCCTTGTATTCCTCTGAAGTGCCACAGTGGCTTTCCACTCTTGTCCTGAAATTTTAAGAGGTAGTTATAAAAATCTCAATTTCCAGCTTCTGGCTCTTCATATAATGACAAGTAAGTGTATTTTACAACTGTTTGCTGACTGTGCCTTGGGCTATTTTCTGAGCAGATGGAACCCAGCCTTGAGAAATGGGGAATAGTTTCCTTGTTTCCCTATGGGAAGGGAAAGTGGGGAGTTTTCAATGGGTCAGCATAGTTAAGCAGGCATGGGTTTGTTTGGAATAACAAAATTTATTCAGCTTCCATTAAGAATATTTAATTATAAATGATTACACTAAGCTTATTTAATTTCATCTGCTTGAGCTTTATCACAGCAACAAGCTCAACCACGTGCATTTTGTTAAGGAGACCATTGCACTGTGAAAGGGGAAAACACTTAACAAGATTGATCTGGTTTGCATGGGAGACAGGGATCAACAATAATTGAGCATGTTCTGCAGTATCATTTCCCATTCCATTAGAGTTGAAACATAAGTAGGTGTTTCAAAAAATGAGTTCATAGTAAAGAATTAGCTGGTTCTAATAGATGGCCACACCCTATTTAGGAGCTAATGCCAGAAGTAGGCAAACAATTTGTCTTACTATTGAGCTAAATTTTTAAATATGTAAGAAATAAGATTATGAAGGCTGACTGCTGACAAGTGGCTATACTATGAATTTATATTAATTTTCTTCAGCAGCCCATAAAGGCTTAATGATATAGACACTTTCCCTTTGAAGATGAAAAATGAGCTATGTGGTTCTTGAATTCCATATTCAGATCATTTTGAAATAAGATTTTTTTTTATATTTCTGCCTGAAAAACTAATTCATTTGTAACTGAAAACTCTAGATACAACAAAATAAAAGATGAGAGTCTAACTATCTGGTATCACTATTTACATACTGGCATATCACCCACCTGATGTATTTTTAATATGTGAAAATCATTTTATTGAGTTGTTAAAAAGCATATCATACCTATAGAAAGTGAATAAATGATACATATTATTGAAGCAGTATCTGAAAACTAAATAGAATCCTTGATCTCCACATTTACCTACATTAAGCCAACTGCCTTGATTCTTAAAACATTTTTAAATTAAAATATATTTATATAACTTTTCCATTTTATCCTCCCTCTAGCATGTTCCTGGCACCCTTCATCAAACTCTTCCCATGCCCCCAACACTGAAGTTGATAGCCCCCTCTTTCCTCGACTTTTATTGTTTTACACACAGAGACACCTGTAGACACATCTACATGCACGCACGCACGCACGCACGCACGCACGCACCCACGCACGCACACACACACACAAATGTATATGCATGCACAAATATATAAATAAACCTGATAGGTCTGGTGTGTGTGTGTGTGTGTGTGTGTGTGTGTGTTTACACAGTTTCAGGGCTGACCACTTCATATTAAATAATCAATAAGGGGGTTCATCTCTAGGGGAGGCTAATCTCCCTGTCCCTGCAGTCATTAGCTGTCTGTACTTCATTGTCTAGAGGTGGGAGCCTGTTGTCTTCCTTCTGTGTTACCATCTCTATTGATACTGCCACTGTCTCTGTCAGATTTATGCACCATTTCTAAGGGAGAATTTTTCAGAGCATAGTTTGAGGTATTCTGGCTCTAACAGTCATTCTGCTCTCTCTTCAGTGATATTCCTTAAGCCTTAGATGCAGGAGTTGTGATACAGATGCATCCACTGGGAAAAGGGTCCCTATGATTGGCTAATCTCAGGCATTGTGTCCAATGGGGTTTTCTCTGATCATCTCCATTTGCTCTAAATAAAATCTTCTTTGATGAGGGGTGGTAGCTACACTTCTCTGGGGTCATAGCATAAGATTTAGACTGTATTAGGGTATTATGCCAATCTAGCAAAGTGCTGGTAGTAGATTCTTTTCTAAGACCAGTGACTTCATTAGCCTTGGGAAGTTAGGTTTCTAGTACCAAGCAGAATTTCCCTGCCACTGAATGGGCCTTAAATCCAAGTAGACATCTCTTGGATCACCACCAAGTTGTGAGTGCTACTTACTGCACCTGTACGGCTATCTTACCATGCTGGCCATTGTTTCATAGGTGTTGGCAGCTGAGTAAGCCTATTAACTGCTTACCTCCATTAGCAGCTTGATTTTTTTTTCTGGTAACAAGGAAGCCTGATTTCAAGATGGTGGCTTTCAGTGGGGATCCACCTTCAGTCATTTGAATCTGGCATCCTAAGTGTGAGGCTTATCTCAGCTTCTGAGAATGGACCTCCTACCTGCTACTGGGATTATTATTATGGTAATTTAAACTCTCCTCTCCTCTACCTCCTCCTCCTCCTTCTTCCTCTTCTTCTTCTCCCTCTTCTTCTTCTTCTTCTTCTTCTTCTTCTTCTTCTTCTTCTTCTTCTTCTTCTTCTTCTTCTTCTTCCTTCTTGTTCTTCTTGTTCTTGTTCTTGTTCTTGTTCCTGTTCCTGTTCCTGTTCTTCTTGTTCTTGTTCTTCTTGTTCTTGTTCTTCTTGTTCTTGTTCTTCTTGTTCTTGTTCTTCTTCTTCTTCTTCTTCTTCTTCTTCTTCTTCTTCTTCTTCTTCTTCTTCTTCTTCTTCTTCTTCTTTTCTCTCTCTCTCTGCATTCATACACAATATACATACATTATGCATATAATTATTTGTTATTTGTACTTTGTCCCCCCTTCGTCTTCCTTACTGACCTCCTTCCTCTTCCCAGTTGCAACTCGCCCCCATATTTTCCATATCCACTTCGTGTCTAACCTGTATTCTATATCCTTGATCATTTACCTTAAATGGACTCTCAAAACCCTTTCTGTTTGGCCATATTTTCCTGCCCAACCCATTGCCTCTTTTAAACCTTTGTCCTTGAACTTTGGAACTTCCTCCATGCTTTCCCCAATCTTTGAGCAGAAGTCTGATCCTCACCCTTCATGTAGAATGCAATCTGACCAGAAGTGAGTCCCATCATTAAGTCTCTACTGTCAAGCAAAAGCTTGAGGTATGCTTGCACATGTATGCACACAATCTTGGCTCATTCATCTCTGAAAATAGAGAAGCTGGCCAGACACACACCAGGTTTGTTTTCATCTGACTCTGAAGGATACTGCCTCCTCTCTTTGTGCCCCTAACTTCTGTCTTTTCTTTTCAGAGCCCATTTATGCTGATTGGATTCCAAATGTGCTTAACTCTTTTGGCCCTATAAATTTTCTTCCTCTCAAATGTCCTTTACTGATCCCATCTACTTGAATCTGTTCCTTCTCTTGCTGTGTATCACATTCTTTTCTCTGGGTTTGTTCTATTTCTCCATTTTTATTTTGTTGGGTTTTCCCTCCCAGCTTTTTTGCATTGAAAGTTCAAGATCCATCAGTAAGCTCATATCTAGATATATATAATCAACTTGGCCTCTTTTCTTTTCTTTTCTTGTTTTTTAAAACTCTCTGTCAAATGTCTAATTGGTAACTTTTATCAAATTTGTAAGAAATAAGACACAATTTACATTATTTTTTTCTGAAAAAAAAAATGATGACCTAAATGAGAAGCTTTGGCATTTTTTCCTGACTCCACTTATGTCTGCCTTTCTGTGCCATCAAAGGCACATATCTGTCATAGATAACTTTCATGGGTTTAGTTCATCACAGGACAGATATGTGCTTTCATTATTTTAGCTTCACTGTTTGTGCCTGACACTAAGTGTAAGAAAAGTGAAACTGCACATAATCCTTTGTTTCTTTAGCTTCTATAGCTGTGTATATCCTAAGATTACATGTTTATGAAGGTCTCATATTAAAAGTCTTCCTTGACATTCAAACTGGATCAAACCCTATCTTTTTCTTACTATTTCCTCTTTACTAATGTATCCCTCACTTTGCTATTTTTATTAATGTACCTTTGGAAATTTAAAAATATTATTGATTTGCATCCTGTCCACCCTTCCCTCTCCCCTCAACAACTACCTCCATGCCTCTGCATTACCTCTTACATTCTTGACTTCTTTAATATATAATTATTATATTAATATATGGTTAATATACATTCAATATTATATTAAACACATATTTATAAATAATATATAATAATATACACATATTGTGTGTTTGCATGTGGTGTGTGTGTGTGTGTAGGTGTGTAGGTGTAGGTGTATAGAAATACATACTAATAAATCCATTTTGTGTTGCTCTTAGATATGTGTGTTTAAGAATGACCACTTGGGTTTGGATAACCTCTTAGGGAGCAGGAACCTCATCTTTTGAGAAAACTGATTCTTCTTCTTTCAGCAGTTGCTCTTTATATAACATGATATTTTCCCATTCATTTTGGAATATCAATAGGTGTTGTCATCTTCAGGTCTTGTTTATGTGACAATACTATTGGAATTTCATGGATACAACTCCCATGCCAGGCACAGAAGACTTTATCATGCAGCATATATCCTGGTTCTTTGGCTCTTACACTCTTTCTGTTCACCCTTCTGTAGTTTTTTTCCTGATCTTTGGTTGTAGAGTTTGTTTTGAAGATGAATCATTTAGGGTTGGGAAACCCAGTCATCTCTTCACTTTCAGAGATTGTATATTTCTGAAAGTGTCTCTGTATGTTGCAATTTGTTTTGATAAGGGATGCAAGTTAATTATGGATATAAGGATAAGTAGAATGAAACTGGGAAATACACTGGTTTAGAAAAGGGTTCCAGAGCCTGCTCTGGACAATACTGAACAAGTCACAGACCAGGGAGTGAGACTGATAAATAAAGCAACCGAAATAAGGAGGTGAGGCAAGAAATAGTCGGAAAAACAGGATGAACTCGAGATGCCTGCAGTCGATGCCACATGACCCTTCCTCAGCTTTATTTACCAGTTCAATTCATACACATTTCAGGCATGGGGAAACAGGGCAGAAGGCCACTCTTAGGAGATAATGCTGACATTCTCATGGGAAAAACACTGTAATCTCAATTGACTCTGAGCCTTGAGGCCACAGTATACTTTTTCTGACAGTCTGAAGATCTTAATTATATTCTTGGTGGAACTTCTTGCTTAATCACGGTTTCAGCAATCTATGTGATTCATATGCTGTGCTTATGGACAGAGAGCCTTTACAAATGGCTCCCAACAGTTCCCACTTTTTAATTTAAGAAAAACTAAGGCGAAAATGACTGAGTCTGTCTTAGGTTGTCATATTCAGGGTATAGGGCTTACACGTCATTGGTACATGAATTCCATCATTAATGCCCTGTATTAGGTTGATCTATCCCTAATGGATCTTACCCATCTTTGACTACCAGCCTCTGTAGAGGATTATAGCAATGCTTTCAGATTAACATTGTGCACTTCAGCTCAAACTTTCCAGAAGGGGTTGACCATTGCCTTGACCACAACTGGTAATACACATATGCCAAGTAAAACAATATGCTCAAGGTTATAACCCCTCCCAAAAGAGAGGTAAATGTTGACCAAGACAGAAGAGTGGCCTTCAGTCTATTTAAAATATCTTTTGCTGCTTTATCTGCAGCAAATCTGAGCAGTTCAGAAATGTTCAAGTCTAAGATTTCTTGATGCAACCATATTAGGTCAATAGTAACATTTGCATTATTCCATAGTCCTTGTAAGTGAGTTTTAATTAAACTCCAATTATACACACTCTCATTATACACTTTAAAAGTAACACAAATCCAATCATAGTCTGCATGACAATTTAAGTGAGCTCTAACTTTAACTCCCAGAACTTCATCACTAGAAATTGTACCTCTCATACAATGGATATAACTTCAGCTCTAGCTTAATATCAGTATCTTCTTGAGTTCCAAGTGCCAAAGCGACATTTTTAGATAATTGATTTACAAAAGAAGCAGTTTGTATGTCATGAGACAGAGCAATTGCAGCAGTAGTGGTGGTAGCTATAAGTGTAATTAAAGCAGAAATCCTAGCTATAATCAATCCTGTCATTCACTGGTGTCTACTTAAAACATTTTTAGTTCTTCCAAAATTTGTAAGCCCTGTTTATCATACCAAGGTCCTAAAACACTAATTGGGACCATAACAAAGGAAGGCTATTGAAGTACCATAACTTGAGTGCTGTTAGGCACCTCCGAAACACAATTAATAATTGTACAGCTAGTACAGCTAACATTGAAGTACTCCTTAACAAAACTAATTGTTAAATGTCCCAATAACAAAACATAAGGTAAGTTGACACATGCTTTAACAATTCCCAATATAGGGAATCCAGGACTGTTGTTTCCATAAGAGTCTTTTCCTTGGCCACTTACCAGCCCCATGGCTGTAGCAAGTTTCTATACATACATTTAAGGATATCCTGAATCCAACCACAAGAGTCCCACAGATAGCCCGTTTTCCCAATTGGCCAAATTCATTTGAGGTGATTCTTCAGTACCTCTTATTTCATTACCTGACCAGTCCAATAGAAATCTGATGCTTTTAGTCACATTATATTGTAATGGTTTGTCCCCTAGACATCATCTCCATAGTAAAGTTTTGTTGCTATATAGTGTCTCTGGTCCACATAGTAAATTTTTTTTGGAGAAGCTTTTCCATCAATCAGATTACCTTTGGGAAGTAACAGTTCAGCATTGGTACACATTCCTCCATGCCCAATAAGAGGCTAGTTATAGACTCCAGCACAACTAGGTGGAAAAGGGTTTTTTGAAAAACAAATGGGCAATGCTTTTCCAAAACCTGAATAATTAAATTTTGATGATTGTTGTGTTTGACCTTATTAAAGGAGGACCTGTGAACAACCACATCCTATTCATCAGTGCCACGAATCCTCATCCTTCCCAAACTACAGGATGTGAAAGTGGAGGATCTGCAAAGTAGGCCCAATAGAGCTCTCCATCAGCCTACATCATCTGACACATCATCCCCATCATCCATAGCATCAGACATCTTATATTCAGTTACAGCAAAATGAACCAAGCCTTATGGCAACCACCTGGAATTCTTAGCATTCTGTGGAAAAACACAAACATGCCCTCTCTCCCAAATTAACACCAGATCGGGGCCATGCCATTTCCCCATAAGAGAATCTTCCCACTTAACCTGAGCACAGTTTTCTGAGTTTTAGGATGCCCTAATCTCTATGCTGCAGAATGACCAAGAGCATGCACATTTTAAAATTTTGAAATAAAAAAAAACATGATTTAATCTATTATGCAGAGAGAAGGGGTATAATTCCCCCTTTTTAATTTTAAGCAACTGAAAATTTAAAGTGTCATGAGCATGTTGCACAATTCCCTGGCCTTGGGGATTATAAGGAATTTCAGTCTTATGACTGATTGAGAATTGAGCACAAATCATTGAAACATTCGGCTTGTATATCCTGTACCACTATCTGTTTTTGTAGCAGCAGGTATACCAAGTGTAGCAAAACACTTTAGACAATGAGAAACAACATATTTAATGGTTTATCCTGATTGTGCAGTAGCCATTGTAAATCCTGAATAAACATCTATGGTAACATGTACCTATTCTAATTTTTCCGAACTCTAGTATATGAGTAACATCCATTTGCCATAACTGATTAGGAATCGAACTCCTAGGATTTATTCCATTTGAGGAACAGGATGAAATTGTGGACAAGTAGAACATTGTTTAACAATTTTCCTAGAAGTCTTTTGAACAATATGAGACTGCTTTCTTGGACTTTGACCATTTTGATGAGTCAAAGCATGAGATTTCTGAACAATTCAACCTGAGTAAAATGTACTTGTCTAGTAGCTTGGTATGTCATATAATTTCCTTTTACTAAAGGACCAGGCAATCCAGAATGGCCTTGAATATAACTGATATAACAAGTATGAGTTCTTGCATGTAGACATTTCTGTATTTGAGAGAACAATGATTGTATTTGAATATTAGTAGTCTCAACATATGGAACTGCTACCACAATCTGTAAGGCCCAAGCTATATATTGACTACTGGTATATAAGTTAAAAGAAGCATTAGTCATTATATCAAATACAGCTGTCACAGCCCTTAATTTAACCACTTGAGTGGATGCTAAATTTTCTCTGAAGCAAGAAGCAATCCATGCTTTTTAAACACGTTGTAAATGTACATAGACTGTTAATAAAATACCTTTATTTTATAAGCTAATAATATATCATAGTTTTTTAAAAGAGTGAAGTCATAGAGTATAACCATAATTTTTTATAAAATAAAACCAAATTTTAACAGTGTTAACAATTTGGTGTCTGTAAGTGGAACCACCACATTAACTTTCATTATTCAACCCCATTGTGGGTAGTGGCCCTGTACTCACTATGTTGAGGCTTTTGGGCTTATCAGAGTTCAGAGCATATCACTAGGTGTTTCAGCAACCATGGGATTGTTTCCACTTTGATCCAAGCTGGAAACTCCCAGCTCTAAGTGCCCGGTTCCAAGGGGACAGAGATAGTTTATCAGTTTTTGTGATCACTGTTTTTTTTGGGGGGGGGGAATCTTTAATGTGAGTTAGAAAAATGGCCATCAGGTGAAGTTTGGCCTTTTTTCTCAGAATATAAAAGATAAAACAACATTTAAACAATTAAACAAACTTATAGTCATAGAAAGAAAATTTGACAGGGAGACCAGAAAACAACCAGTCTGATGGGCAAGACAGAACAACACAGTCTCGAGTCTTTGACAATATATGGCTGAACAGACTGAGGGACAATTAGAAGGAGCTCTATTACCACTATTATGCTGTTCTTGTACTAACTGCGCTGAAACCTGAATTTACATAGGCTTGGGCAGCAGACCAGAAGGCTTAGTTTCATTTTTCTCCAGCATTGAGGTGTCCCTCACAATGTTGGTTAACTTTTTTCTTTCATGCCTGGGTATAAACTCTCTCTAACTAAAGCCCACAAACTAAAAGTATTTACAGGAACCTTCTCAGATCTAAGAGCATTATAATGATCTTGCAACTTAATTCCTACCTTTTCCCAAATTTTCAAGCTTACTGTTTGTTCCCTCCTCAGGGAACAATGGACAAACACTTTCTATAAACTCTAAAAGTGTAAACAACTGTTGCTGACTTATCTTTATTCCTCAGGCCTGAGGCATGTTTCTAAGCATAAGTACAAACAGCAAGTAACTATTAACTTGGCCCATTATTACTCTTAAGAGATTATTTACTAAACTCTTACCTTTTTATTTTATGTGAGCTCAATTTTCTCTTGCTGTGTCCTTCACTGAATCCCCATTATCTAGGAGGCCCTGTTCGGGCGCCACTTTCCAGAACCAGCTCTGGACAATATTGAACAGGTCCTAGACCAGGGACTGAGGCTGAGAAAGAAAAGAACAGAATAAGAAACTGAGGCAAGAAATAGTTGGAAACACAGGATAGACTCAAGAGGGCCTGCAGTTAATTTATACACATTTCAAGCATGGGGAAACAAACCAGAAGATCACTCTCAGGAGATAATGCTGACATTCTCATGGGGAAAACAGTGTAATCTCAATCAACTCTCAGCCTTGAGGGCACTGTGTATTTTTTTTTCTGATAGTCTGAAGACCTTGAGTATACTTGGCAGAACATATTGCTTAATCACATTTTCAGCAATCTATGTGATTCTTATGCTGTAACAGAGGCCAATGCTTACGGACAGAGAGCATTTACAAATGGTGGTAAACATGCACAATGCAATTCTAATGTTGTAAAGAAAAAATGAAATAATGAAGCTTGTAGGGAAACACCTATAGCCAAAAAAACACCTATAGCACTGAGTGAGCAAGCTGAGGCCCAGAAAGAGAAACACCACACGTTTTCTGGACTTTGTACATTCTGGATCCAAATCTTTAGATCTGTTGTACCTACAGAAACTAGGAAAGGTAAAAGTGAACTACGGGCAAGAGAGAGGAGTGGCAGAGAAGGGGATAACAAAACACATGTGCGATTCGGGGAGGGGAGTAAGTGGGGTAAGGGAGCCATTCCTGGAGAGGAAGAGCAACACAGAGGGAGTCAGAGGAAGGAAACATAAATAACATTAAGGATGTCTTAAAAATCATAGGGAAACATAGTATTCTACTCAAAAATATGTATATGTGTTAGAATAGAGTTAGGCACTGTGATAATGATGTTCCCTCACAAGAGCCAGAGATTTGCAAGATCCCGAGCACTATGCATAGGTGACCTCCTTTTAAGTAGATGATTAGGAAACTTATAGAGGCTCTCCGAGCAACACAAACTATTGCTGTTGCCTTTTGTTACCTCCTAGAACCAGACACTAATACCTTTACTGAACAGTTCACTTCTGACACAAGAGTGGTGTTTTCTTTTCTAACAGTTTTACAGCTCTAATCTTGCATGGTTGTCACCATTTGACAATTCTTGAGATTCCTGAGAGAAGGGTAATCCACGTCATTGCTCTCCATTCTGATCACAGGCTCTGAATAGGAATTAATGATGAAAAAAAAATCCCAAGAAGAATTTATGCACTAAACAACAGACCTGTTCTTTAGACTTTCATATACATTAACAATCTCTTGTACTTTAACTGAATTATTCTTTATCTTTGAAGTCATGATATGTTTAATTTTTGAGTTTTATTTTCTTAGGTAAGTATTTCTCTTACATATTTACCAATGTAAAGATTTTATATAATTGTTTTGCATTGTATGTTTTGAATGCTGATGATTTGAACATTTCTATGACTTTTATACATGCAACCTGTATGAATAGTAAGCTATTTAAGAATATGGTATTATAAGCTTTGATAATTTCTATAATCCCCTTAATCCTAGTGAGATAAAACTTTGTCCATAATATATATTTTATATTTTTCTTAGTCTGTTATCTGCATTTTCATATACCATTTTGTAAAATATAATTTTTCATTCAATAGATATTTACTAGAATTCCATTATTTGTCTAAAACCAGTAGAACAGGCATTAATAACGATACACAAGATACTACCTCCATGGGGCTTACACTGAAGTTGTAGGTGATGAGAGGGTAGAAAAACAAGAAATGATATAAAAAAATAAATAACACAAATAAAACACTGGGTTACATATAATAAATGTTTGTAATATAAACTGGGAAACAGAATGAAGAAGAATCAATAGTTATAAGCTGAAATTTAAAAACAGATTGCCTTAGGAAGGTTCACTCAAAATTCACCCTTCTACCAGATGTGCAGGGAGAAAGCACATACCGCAGAAATTAAGGGAAGGTCCAACCAATGCCTGATCCAACCGAAGACCCACTCATGCCATAGAAGACAACCAACTCCTGACACTATTAAGGATACTGTTTTCACACAGGAGTCAAGCAGAGTTCTTCTCTGAGAGGCTCCACCCAACAGCACCTAGAAACTGATGCTGACACTCACATAGAGAGTCTTATGGAAAAGTGAGGGAAAGGAAAAAAGGGACCTGGAGGGGACAAGAGCTTCACAAGAGGACCAACAGAGCCAACTAACCAGGGACCAGAAGGGCCTGCCGAGACTGAAGCACAACCAAGGACCTTGCACGGACTGGACCTAGGCCCACACAAAGACGTAGCTGATGGGCACTCAGGATTCATGTGGGTCTCTTGGTAAGGGGACCAGGGGCTCTCTCTTACATGCAATCTCTTGCCAGGTTTTCAATTACTTCCCCCTAGCAGGACTGCCTTGCCATGCCACAGGGGAAGAGGACACACTGAGTCCTGATATGACTTGATGAGCTGGCATATATGGGAAGTGGGGAATAACTTCTTATGAGCAACAGGGGAGGGGGTTGGGGAAAGGAAAGGAGGGTAAGACTGGGAAATGAGGAGGGATGGAGCTATGACATGGATGTAAAGTGAATAAATAAATACATTTAAAAAAGAAAAAAGCTGAGTTTTTTGTCTTACCCATTCTGTCAGTATAAGACAGAATCTCAGAGTCCTTTGCAGTGATTTGCATTTCCCTGATGACTAAGTACACTGAACATTTCTTTAAATGTTTCTCAGCCATTCTGTAGATCTTTGTTGAGAATTCTGTTTAGCTCTGTACCTCACTTTTAAGTTGGCTTATTTGATTTGGTGGTGTTAATTCCTTGAGTTCTTTATATATTTTTGTTACTAGCCTTTGCCAGATGTAGGGTTGGTGAAGATCTTTTCCCAGTCTGTAGGATGTCACTTTGTTCTGTTGACACTGTCATTTGCCTTACAGAAACTTTTTAGTTTCATGAGGTCCCATTTATTAATTGTTGATCTTAGAGCCTGAGCTATTATTGGTGTTCTGTTCAGGAAGTTGTCTCCTGTGACAATGAGGTCAAAGCTCTTCCCCACTTTTTCTTCTAACAGATTTGGTGTGTCTGGTTTTATGTTGAGGTCTTTAATCTACTTGGACTTTAGTTTTGTGCCAGGTGATTAATGTGGATCTATTTGCATTTTTCTACATGTAGTTAGACCAGCACCATTTGTTGGAGATGCTGTCTTTTCCCCGTTGTATGGTTTTGGCTTCTTTGTCAAAACTCAAGTGTCCATAGGTGTGTGGATTTATTTCTGGGGTTTCAATTCAATTCCACTGATCAACCAGCCAATTTATATGCCAGTACCATGCCATTTTTATTACTGTTGCTCTGTAGTACAACTTGAGATCCTGGATGGAGATTCCTTTGCAGGCAACGGATGGAACTAGAAATGATCATCCTGAATGAGGTAACCCAGATCCAGAAAGACATGCATGGTATATACTCACATATAAGTGGATATTATTAACCCAACATAGATATCCTCTGAGAGACTCCAACCAATGGGAGATTGGGACATGTGCTAGGACTTGCTGCTGGACTCCTGGTGGAGGGATGAGAGTGGTATGGAAGAACGGGGTGATGGAAGGACCCAGAGGATTCAGGAGCCCCGTAAGGAGACCATCAAGGCTAGTGGATCTGGACCCAGGGGAGCCTACACAAGCTGTTGCAACAACCAAGGACAATGCATACAGTAAACATAGACCTACTCTTCATATCTAGTCAATGGACAGCTCATTCTCCATGGTTGTGGGGAGAGTAAAGGCTGTCTCTGACATGACATCTGGTGCCCCTGATTTAATCAATTCCCCTTTGGTGGGGAGGCCCAGCAGCACACAGAGGAAGGGGAAGCAGGATATCGGGATGAGACCTGATAGTCTGTGATCCTATGGTGGGGAAGGAGGTCCCCTTCTGTGAAAGACCTAAAGGAAGGGGGTAGAGCAGAAGAGGGAGGGAGGGTGTGATCAGGAAGATACAAGCAAGAGGATAACATCTGGGGTGTAATATGAATAAATTGTAATAAATTAAAATTTAAAAAGAAAAAGAAGAAAAAAATATCAATGACCTTAACCAGCACCGGACTCTGCATGCTACGATACCAACCTGCCAGGCATGTTCTGCCCACCTGTGTAGTAGTGGCAGGACTGTTGTGACATAACTGAGTAATTTCCACTGAAATTTGAAGCCTTCCTCTACATGAGGAAATTTCATCCCTGTAATGGTTATTCTGGACAAAAGCTGGAAACATCATGGGTCATAGGGTAGAAGCTGATACTGTAATTTTAGTAATTTTCTCAAATTGTCTTCTAAATATTTATGCTGGTATCCATAGACCTGGACTGTTCTCAAGTTTGGTATTCTCTTTGGTTTTGCTTTGGACAGCAGACAATGAGTTGATGCACAGCTGGTTAAAGCACTGTAAATAAGATATTTAGTTCCCTGTTCTCAATGGAATTTTAATTAAATCTCCCACTATTAAGGCCCAGGGAATGTTGTGGGAAAGAAGACAGAAAGAATATAAGAGTTAGAGGGTGGGAAGGAATCCTGTGAAAATCTGTCTTCTGGCCATGACATGAGTATCAAACTCGTAAAATAATAACAGTGCTAGTCACCTGCACAAGGTCTGCAGAAGATCAACGCCTAGTCCAGGAGTGTGGGTGGCCTTTTGTGGGAACATGGATATTGTTCATGCAGATGAAAAAAAGTCAGAATGCACAGGCATGTGGTGAGCATTTGAAAGTTATATTCATAATGATCTCATTTTCTCTACTCAGTAAAGAGTAAAGTGATCATCTAGCAGAATGATCCATGCAGACCAAAAAGAAAGAACAAAGGGGGTTGGATATCACACAGGGATGTGTGAGAGCTGTACAAACTCACAGTATGTGCTTTCCTGATATGAACCCCCAGCACTGGCTTCTGTGTCTGCAATGGAACAGAATTCCATAGGCCCCAGATCATGAACATGCTACTTTAGTGCAATGGAATATTAGTTATGTCTAGATTACAACTCAGACATGTTACTATGTCAAACAGGGTCCTATGGTCTGCACCAACCCATCTACACATGTGTATTTCCATGACTGTCCCCAGGATTGCACACAGCTCAGGCTCTTAGAGGCATAACTTGTCCTAGCACCATGTGCATGCTCACTACTGTTTGTTTTTCCTTAGGCAGGTCCTCTTTTCTGGAGAGACCTGGGAATACCATTTCCTCCTCTTGGCTTCTTGAAATGTTGGTCCTGCTCCCTCTGTGCTCCACTAACTTGGGAAGCCGACCTTGGAGCTTTGACTCCTGACTTCCTTTTACATTAAAGTTTAGTTCACTACTTTGCTCTGTCAAATTGTATTATTGTTTAGAGTCTTCTCTCTGTAGATCAGATGTCTGAACTATAGGGACAGCCTCTCCAGTCTCTCCCTCCCTCCCTTCCTCTCCCTTTCCTTCTCCCTCTCCCTCCCTCCTCCCTCCCTCTTTCCACCAGTTTTATGTGTTTTTAATTTAAGAACAACAAAAACAGTGCTAACATTGCATCTTGGCAATGATAGACATCAAGTTATAATTGGATGAAGAATATGTAATCCAAATTGGATATAATTCAGCATTTCTCCCATATGGAAATGTTGAATGGAAAAAATCTGCAAATAAAGTAACTGGCCTAAATTTTTAGAATACTAACTAACTGTGTGTATGTGTAATAGTATATATATGTGTGTTTTATAATATGTGTATATTATATATACAATTTGCTTCATTCTTTTCATTCCTGGTGAGGTTTCCTGTGCTTAACTTTGGGTCAATAGTGGAGCTGTTTTTTGTGTGATAATGAACATTGCATGCTGATCAAGTTAATATAATGAAATATCTATTCTAAGAACTGATGCTCTACCACAGAACACACAATACATTCTTCTCTTTCAAAGCTGTTTGTCAGAAGTGAGTTTCAAGACTTTTAGTTCGTAGGGGAAATTTTATCCTTGTGAGGTCTGCAACTTTGTTGCTTTGTTATTGAAACTTTAAGGAGAAAAATGATTTGAGTAAATGAAGGCAACCATGGGCACTTGCCTAAACATTAAGAACAAGTTTGGCTTTAATCCCGGCACCATGGGCACTTGCCTAAACATTAAGAACAGGATGAGACTTGATAGCCCATGACCATATAGTGGGGGAAGAGGTCCCCCTGGGTCTTAGACCTAGGGGAGGGGAATAGGGTGAAAGTGGGAGGGAGGGAGGAACGGGAGGATACAAGTGATGGGATAGCAATTGACTTGTAATCTGAATAAATTAATTAAAAAAAAAAGAACAACTTGGCCCAACCTTTAATGCCAGCACTTGGGAGGCAGAGGCTGTGAGTTCAAGGCCAGCCTGGTCTACAAAATGAGTCCAGGACAGCCAAGGCTACACAGAGAAGCCTTGTCTCGAAAAACCAAAAAAAAAAAAAAAAAAAAAAAAAAAAAAGAACAAGTTTGCACAAGGAGATGTGAAACACACACTTGGTAGAAAAGTTCGCATTTGATTGTGAACAGTGCTGGGCACTGCTTCCCATGGAACACAGTGTCTCAAGTTCTCAAGCTTTAGCTAAAATAAAAATTTGACTAGTATAGTTCAATGCTGCGTGGTTAATTGGAGTCCTATGGGCTCAAAGTCTCTCGGACAGCACAGTTGGAAGTCAGCTCCTGGTTGTGTCTTTCCATGGGACAATAATTATGAAAGCAAAGGCTGTGTGCTGAAAGCAAGTATCGTGATAGCAAGCATTCCAAGAGACTCGGGCAGGAGGCACAGGTTTCTTACGACTTAACCTTTGGAATTCAAGGAACTGTTATGTTCAAGTTTTGAGCAAATATATTAGTATAGTGAACAGAAAAAAGGTCCCTGAAGGAGAAGGCATCATTTCTTGATGAGGAGAGCATGAGGCTACACCAAACTGCATGAAGCAAAGGGCATATGGAAATAGCCACCACTGAAAACTGAAAACTGCTGTGAGGCCCATGAGAAATGCTGTAAAGCCATGAGAAAACAGGAAAGTCCGTTTTTATTGCTATCATTATTTTTTTTTCCTCAGATCACCACCATGCTTCTCTTAGTTTATAAGGAAACGATTAGCAATCCTCTTCCCTATGGTCCATTCTTATCTACAGGTCACATTTTTGTGAGAGCCCAGAATTGTTTTCTACATGCAGAGCACCTTTTATACAGTTAACCACCAGAAATACCCCCCACCCCCATGACGCTAGAAGGATGGTTCCCTGGCCACTTAGCTGTATACTGCCCCTTGCACATCCATCCCAGCGACACCCTCTTCACTTTGACCTGTACCTTGCTCAGGTCTCTTTAGAGTTTTACTAGACAAAAGTATTAAATGGAGACACCTGTTTCCGTTCGCTCCTGATTATATTTTAGTTTACATTTTTGAGTATGACCAGACTTAAGTATATTCCCGCTGGGATTCCATTATACCTGACTATAACTAGAATGTAAGTCTATCTCCTCAGGGCCTCCAGAATACCTGACAGAATAGTAGACAGACAGTAAGGCTATTTCCAGTAGGTTTCTGTGATGCCTGTAGCAAATTCCTTTCCACACTGAGTTGGAACTGCTTAGTTTCTTAATGCTCCTTCCAGCTTGGAATATCCATAACCATTTCCCCTAGACTCCTTTCAGTGATATGTTTATATCCATCTTCCAAGCACTATACACTGTAACCGAATGCAGAGATGCTAGTGATTGGCATGTGATATCACCCGTTGCCATACTCTGTGTGTATAAACAAGATCAGTGTAGCCTATGGCATCCAGAAACAGCATAAAGCATTTTTCTGGGACACAAATCTACCTCAACACATTCTAAGGGGATATAGAAATCATGTAAAGTGTGCTTTGAGCAAAGAAAGGAAGCAAAGTAGACATCAGTAGCGCAAAATACTAAAATGGTCCAAGATTACATAGTCCACTTGAGGTAACATATGGATCAAAAAATGTTTTGAGAAAACTCCAAACATTTTGAGTTAATAAAATGACAATAGGGAAACTACAGTGCATCAGTACAATTGAACACTATGCAGAAAAGACCTTAGAGAACAAACTGAATGCATATTGCTAAGTAAACGATGCCACACCGAATAGCTACATGCTGTGTAATTATAACATTATGACATTGTGTAAAATATAAAACTACGCACAGAGAAGAAAGATCAGTGGTTTCTGGGGACAGGATTAAGGAAGGATAAATAGGTTGAGAACAGATGTATTTATATTTGAAGCTATTTAGAAGACAGATCCTCAAATTCCACTCACCAATCTGGAAAGGAAGACAGAGAACGACGGTACTTGGAAGAAAGCTGGGTCCTAAGTCATTGTCCTAACACAAGCGACGAACTTGAAAACCCTCTGATAGTTTCTCATTTGTGATTCTTACATACATGGACACACATACATATACACTCATTCACACATGCACACATGTACACAATCCACTCATACATGTATGCATTCAAATATATCACATATATACATATGAGTACTAACACTCATAGACACATATCTATACTCATGCACCCATACTACAGACACCCACATTCTGTGCAGGTCTCATTATACACAAGAACTTATTTAATTGTCCCAGTCTTGACCTTCACGCTGTATACTATCTTCATATCTCTTCAGGTGATTTGAAAGTTTATAGTTCGGAATATATTTTTAAACTATTTTTCATTGAATAAGCCAAAAGAGAGCCAGGAATGGTCCTCTGTAATATATTTATGGTTCTTGCTTTAAATATTAATTATTACGTTTTTATTCTTTAATCAGAGTGTTTTAGTTTTGTCCTTTTTGTGAATATTCAGAAGGCTGACTATACATAAGTGGCTGAACAATATTAGAATAACCTCAGTGAAGCTAAATAGCAGCTACCCGCTCGTCTTTCTCCTCTGTCTTCATACACACAAACCACTCCCACAGCTACAGTGATATCTCTCATACGTTTCAAGCAACAGAGTTTAGGAAACGTGATCTGCAAAAACCTCTCAGAAATAAACAATGAATACCATCAGAGGTATGCGGAGCATTCATCCCAGCCGGATGTGTTATCTTACCTGTGAAGACAGAGGTCTTCATGGAGTAGCCGTGAATGAACGGGAGGACAACTCTGCCTGAGACAATATGGGCCAGAACTGCCAGATCTGGAACTTCCTTTGGTTTGACTATGACGTCTCTTCCCTAGGATCACATGTAGAACACTTGCTCCGCTGGTGAACTATTTGTAGCAATGCCAAGTGGTGCTTTCCTTTGAAACACACCTCTGGAAGGGGAGCTCACTGGGAAAAATGGATCACCAGCAGAGCAGGTCGTTGCAGGGTTAGCATGGCAAGCCTGAGGACTGAGTTTAGGTCTCCAGAGTCTGTGTAAAAAGCTGAACACTGCTGTATGTGTCTATCACCCCATCGTAGGGGTTGGTCTGGCTGACCCCTGAAGCTTGCTAGTCTGCCAGTCTAGCAGATGAGGTGCACACCTTGCACCGTGGGAGACCCTGTCTCCAAAATAAGGTGGAGAGAGATTGAGGACCACCCCTGACATTGAATTCTGGTCTCTGGAGATGCACGCATGGGCAGGTGTTCCAGCACACACATGCACACTCATAAACACACACACCACACATGCACACGCACATAAAGAGCTACAAAATAGTACTACGTCATATTTTCTCATCTGGTTGTGATAGACCTTTGACCATCATTTGATGTCATGTGCACTGATTACACTCTGGCTCCCAAGCTTGCAGCTATTGGAGAGGAATCTCCCTGGAAACGCTCCAGAAGGAATCCATGAAATCCATTCCTTTGACCCTGGCCTGCCTTTCAGATGTGTACTTTAGAAGTATTGCTTCACAGCAGTTTCAAGATTTCAAACAGAACCTTCTATAGAATTCAAAACACTAGCAAGCAGAGTATCAGTAACCTTCCCAAATGTGTTTCCCATTATAATGGGAATTTGAAAGACTCGAGTCAGGCTGAAGGGAGTGACTAATAGACTTCAGTTTGAATTCCGAAGGAGGCTTTGCTGCAGACATCATTTTGTTTGATGGGCTTATTTCCTTCTTGCTCGGTGGAAACACTTCTGATAACTGAACCTGGGCCTTAGGCATCTAATCCAAAATGGTAGGCCTTCTGAAGCCCCACCCCCACCCACTCCCCACCTGCCAGGAGGATGTGAGGCAGCTGTGAGTAAGGAGTCAGTTCACAGGGCTCAGCATGGCCAGGGCTTTGGATCAGAGATTGGTCTGTTACAAATGAGGACAGTTTTGGTTCCATGGAAAGAAGGCACTCGTGTGTGTGTGTGTGTGTGTGTGTGTGTGTGTGTGTGTGTGTGTGTGTAAACATTTTGTGATTAACATCACAGGCTTTCAGTTGCTGAAGGATGTAGAAATATAGTTGAGAGTGTAACCAAAAGTTTTATATTGAGACCCATGAATTATACATGTGTGGAACAATATGTAATGACTTCATACATGTATACATTGTTGAAGATTCGACCAGAGTAAATATATTTCTCCTCAAAGAATGATCATCTTGTGGTAAAAACATTCAAAATTCTTTCTTTTACTTTGAAAAGAGCTCAATACTTAATGCATGTTTATTCTGTTGTGAAATAGTATGCCAAAAATGTTTTCTCCAGTCTTCTTAATAAGCATCAATCAAACTTTACTTACCTTTGTCTGGCTCCAATATTCCAAGCCTCTGATAACCACCATCAATACTAAGAGATAAACATTTTTAGATTGTACATATGAGTAAGATCATGTGACACTTTCTTTTCTGTGCCTGACTCAGTTCATGTTATCTAACAACTGCCAGGATTTTATATTTTAAGGTAGAACAGTTATTCCTTGTGTATATGCACCTCTTGTTTATTATTCCTTTAGCAGCTACTGAACACAAGGATTTCTTCCATTGCTTTCTTACTTTGTATAACACAGCATTCAGTTAACAGATTTAAAGGCATGGTGCACTATAATAAATGTATGCCTAATAAACTGCATAGCAGGGCCTGATGTCTTCATCTGCTAGAACCTGAATTTTCTATCCATTCTTACCCACTTGCCTAGCCTCCAATGCCCACCAGTCCAATTCATCAATTCTCTGTTTCAGTATTTGCATGCTTTTCTATAATTGCAACTCAAATTATGTATCTGACTGGCCAAGCATAATGTCCTAATTAATTATGGATATGTATATAGATATATATATATATGTATATCATCCATGCTGTCACACATAGTGGGGCAAAAGTTCCTTTGTAAGGCTAAATAATATTCTATGCATATACAACATTTTAAAACATATTTATATGATCATGGATGCTTATGTTAATTGTACAACTTGGATATTTTGAATAGTGCTAAAACAGGCATGGGCAGACTGGTGTTTCTTTGATGCATAATTGCCGTTCTTTTGTGTAAATACTTGGAAGTAGACGTGCTGGATCAACTAAGAGTGACCTTTCCCCTTACTTCCCTAAAGACTGCCATTGCCTGCCCCCTTATGCCTTCCCGCCAACACTGAATGGAAGTTCTGACTCTGCTACACCTCTACCAAGCTTTGCAGCCAACTTTATGTTTTTATTTCATATGTATGTGGATGCGGTATACATGCACATGTATGAGCATATTCCTATGAGTATATGTGTGCATGTGTATGTATGCTGCGGATGAAAAGAAACATCTAGTACTGTCCTTGATTGCTGTCCACTTTATATACTGAAGTGAGATCTCTCCTTGAACCCATGACCGTAATCCTGTATCTGCCTTCTGGATATTAGGATTACAGGAAAGTAACACATCTGTCAGGCAAATTACTCATTATTCATTTTCCCCACTGGGCCAACTCCTAGGCCCTTTCTTTGTTTTGCACAATAACAGCACTAGCAAATGTGAGGTGACATGTCATGTGATTGAGACTTGTACTTCCCAGATAATACTGACACTGAGGTGAGAGATCATTAGATAGATATTCTATGGCATTGAGTTTGCAGTGGTGTCACAGACACTGCACCCCAAACACATTTATGAATGCAAACATCAGAAAAAGGCAGCAGAAAATTCACAAACCTTCTTCACAGAAGAGCCAAAGGTCTCATTTTCCCCCAAAAGTCTGTGGCAAGGTCTTGATCTATGGTGGTGCTATCAGAGAAATGGTGAGCCCTTTGGGAGGTAGAGCTTAGTGGGAGGTACTAGAGAGATTATGGGACCTCACTTTGCCATTTCTGTCCTTTCCTTTCAGCCTATGAGGTCAGTGGCATTGCTTTGCATATATAATTATCACAATATGGAACTTGCAACAGCCTCAGAGTGCAACTTGGTTATAACTGGAAACTCCAACTCTGAAACAACAACAACAACCACAAAACCCTTCTATTGCTATAAGCTAGTTATCTCAGGCATTTTGTTATAGTAATGTAAACGAAAATAGCACACATATATATTTAATAAGCAATCCTACAATTCAGTAGAATTAAAATATAAATAATAAAGCCAGGAAATAGCAAGTGATGTATCACAGAGTTCAGATGAGATTATTGAGATTATATTACCTAGAGCACTGGGAGTCAGGTTGAAAAGTTGAGAGCTTTTATAGCCATGGAAAATTAATTGAAGTTTTTGTATAGGATTTTGGCATGATGAAACTGAGACCATCAAGGAGCTTTACACTTAAAGATTTTTGGTAATTACTACCATCAACTTTGTTCAAACTATGCATTATTAGGAAAATCACATGCAAATATTTCTAAAGTTGAACTTCTTCCATTATTCTTATGAGATTGTGATCTCCCTCTCCCTCTCTCCATATATATATATTTTTTTACTATATCTCTATATAGAGAGATAGACATAGAAATGGTTTTTGCACATGTTTTCTGATATAGTTTCTAAAATGTTTTAGATAAGGAAACCAGGAGAATCTTTGTACCTAGATCCTGCCACGGGGACCCCAGAATATTTGTAATTTTCTCAATGATGAGAACATTCTCACATAGCTCTGAGATTTCTTTGGGATTTCCAATAATTTGACTGATAAAGTGATGTTTTATGAGACCCCAGGGAATCTCAGGACAAGGCTGTTTGTCAGTCTTTAAGAAAGGAAAATGGGCTGAAGGTTGAGTTGACTTCTGCTGTTTAATAGTTTAATAAAGAATATGTGTGGGGCATCATCTTCAGCCTTCTGGCCCAGTATATCTGACAGACATCTTTGTGAGGCAAAAACTGTTGATGACTGGCTTACCCTGTCTTGACAGAGTTTGGCCATCAACTCTGCATCCTAACTTGCTCATTTTAGGCAGAATTCTGTCTGTGACAGAAATGAGGACATTTTGCCCAGTGGCTTTTTGCCACATTTGAAACCATCTCCATAAGGAGGTCCTTTGATGTTTATCATCTTCTTTGAGGTAGGCTGCAATTGCCAGAAGTTAGCCTGTCTTGTTTTCAAAGAATTTTTAAAATAATAAAAACATCTTTAAATGCCATATTCTGTAGGTCTCTGGGTCTTTTGAAGACCTTATCTAACTATTTTAACTTTATATAGCTATAGATTTATATCTATCTGTTAAACCTATGATGTATATTCTTGTGATAAAAATAGACTAGTAATTGAAACGACCATGATTTAATCAACTAATAATTAGTTTGTATTACTTAATTATCCTAAACAGCCTGCAATAGCACTTTCAAGGTATTGGAAGTATTGGAAGTAAACCTTGTATTATAATTGAGTTGTGGGTAGAATACTTCACATTAGAGTAGAAATATAGATAATGCGTGTGAAGAATAATCTTAAACTTGAATTCTATACCAATGTGTCAATACTAAACTTATTTTGCATCAACATGCAAAATTATGTACCAATGAATTAAAAATAACCTTATTTGGGAGTAATAATTAAGGCCTTAAGTTGAAGAGTAGATACAATAATCTTTTTTATTCTATCTTTCCTATATATTTCTATAACCTCCTTCTTTCTTTTCAAACCATATCTCCATAGCTATGAAGGAATCATAAAGGAAAAGAGACATTTCTGAGTCCAACTATGTTTTCTTTCTGAATAAGACCAAATAACTTATAACCAACTCCCAGTAAAAATAAATCTCTAGCCCAAGTGAGCAACCAAAAACCTACCTAATTCCACTTAGGGGAAATGGGGCATCATTCTCTTAAGGTATCTTCCAGCTGTTTTGGGCAAATAATATCTTTGTAGGGACCCAAACAAAACTGGGGAAAGTGGCACTGTTAGAGTTTTGGGTGATTGTTCAGACAGCAGACTGTCTCTGTCATGTTTTCATTTTGGAAGCTGTTAACATGTACTTCTCGTTTACTCTGGTAATTAAGTTTTATTCCTTCTCAAGTCTCTGATGGAGTTGAAGACCAGATAGTTTAGTTTTACAATTAAGTTTAGTTGTTTAGGGGTTAAGATGTTTTTAGATCTAGATAGATGTTTTAAGTTGGTAGAGATGAGATATGATAGATAATGATTTCCATTCAGAATTTTAGGTGAACACCAAGATAGGAAAGATTTTTTTTTCTTCAATGTTGCCAAATACAAATAGCCAAAATGCTGTGAATGTAACATTAATATAATTCCTGATTGTTCCGCGGTTCTTCTTGCTGTAGGTAGTTTATTTTATTTATGTGTAATAATATAAATGTATATCTAAAAAAGAAATATAACAAAATTGCTAAAAAGTAAAAATTTAAAACTATGTGTGTGGAATGCATACTCTAAGTCACAGTTTAAACAGGCTGGTTAGAAACACAGTTCACAGCCTGATCTTTTAATTAGCATCACTCTTGAGGTACAGATTCTTCAACCTGATCTTTATGCTTTGGGGGGAGTTGTGTTAGAACTGAGCTGAATTACAAGAAGGCCAGTTTTTTATGGGAAACCTGGTCTCAGAAATCAATGTCCCCACTGACCGCGAAAGATGATAAAACCTCCAAATGAAATCCATAAACATGATCTGTGAAGGGGCATGAGCTATTTTTAGACTTTCTTATTAACTTCTGAATGAATTCTCAAGTAGAAAAGGATGGGAAAAAGGAGGAAGGGACATAGTTTAGCAAATAATGATAGTTCTTAAAACATATTTCTTAAAACAATATTAACATATTGTATTAGTCAATTATGCCTTAACAACACCAGATAAGGTAATCCTAATTTAGTACTTCAACATAAAAAATGATCAGAAGAAGTGTTTATTTCTATCACTCCCTGGACTTACTACTATAATGTGCTCATTCCTGGGTATATAGTCATTGTCAGCTTGTTGAAACGTTTAGTTAAAAGTCATCTGCAATTAATTAAAATATATATCACTCTAAAGCAGTCCTTCAGGCAAGTTTGTCTTCTGTGAGTTCTTCAGAAGATTTTTCCATACAGATTTGTCTACAAGACAGACCCTAAGTGAGAAGTGTACTTCTAGTAATCAATAAAATTCAGGGGTGAAATATTGATATCATGATGTGGAATTCTGGAATGGCCATGGCTTTAATACTTTAGGTGATATTTATCCCGTCGGAGCCCTCTTGATAACTGTAGGCATTAAACTGCCATCAGTGGCCAAGAGGATGTGCTACTGTGTATCCCATCTGCCTCTCTGTTGTCCTGATAAACACCATGATCAAAAGCAACTTGCCAGAGGAAATGATTTATTTAGTTTGCATCTTGACATTATAGTCTATTATTGAGGAAGCTGGGATAGGAACTCAATCAGAAACCAATAGGGAATGCTGCTTTCAGGCTCACTCTCTGCCTTCCTCTAACTGGTTATGTTTATGTGTGTATATATATATTTTTATATAATGCTGTTTGTTGGCTCACACTCTGCTCCCTCTAACTCATGCATTATATATAATTATATATGTGATATATACATTATATATATGTACATATATGAACCATTTGCTAATGGAATAGTGCATAATACAGTGAACTATGTAATCCTACATGAATTAATAATCAAGTTACTCCCTCATAGACACAGTTACAGACCAGCCTGATCTAGGCAATTTTTTTCCTCTCAGATGACTCTAGACCAAGACAAGCTAACAACTAAGGTTAACCTGCAATGTAAGTATGTTAATCCCTTTTTAAACCATGAGACATTTTACAGGCTCCGTCTCACCCATTGGTAGAAGAAACATTAGCCAACATCCACAAAAGACCCCTATTTTAGACGTCCCATGGAACCAAAGGTCTGAGAAATTACCATATTTTTCAGACCATGAGATGCACTTTTACTCTCGAAAAGTCGAGGGAGAAATTGGTGTGCGCCTTATGGTCTAATTGTTCTTTTTATTGTTTTTCTTGTTTTATTGCTCTAAAAACAGAGTGCATCTTATCATCAGGTGCTTCATGGTCTGATAATTATGGTATATGGATGCTTATTGTAACTAATGTGAGGAGCTGCTCACATTGACTTTTCATGTTAAATGTTTCTCTGTGTCTCCAAAAGAGAGTAATCATGACAAACAGTATCATGTGCATCAGGCTGAGGAGGGCTAGAAAACAGAAACCATGAAAATACAGTCACCTCTACCTCTGTATAATTTCTAAAAATCAAACATGTTATCCTCATCAGGAATATACATGTTAACCTTTTCATTTTTTTCTGTAATTATAAAATTTTTTGGACATGGACTCTAAAGATTACAATCTCTAATAATAATGGCTCTGGGTACAAAATACAAATTTCCAATACACAACCTTAGGGCATTAATATGGCCATACTAGTCCACAATTTTCACTGAAATGCAGAAATATTCAATATTAAATCATATAGTTGTATGTAAAAAATTTCATTGTGCAAAAGGAAAAGGCACCAAAAATGTATTAAAGATGAGGTTGGATTCTGTTATATGCTAAAAGCAAAAGGGGTAAAATTTTGAAAGCATTACTGTAGAGGTGAGACCTTTTAGTACAAATCAGAGCTATCACACACAAACTTGAAAGAACAGAGAATGAAGTGTCTGGAGGATCGTGTTTCAGGCACTGGCTAAGACTTTTAAGGATATTATATTGAGTCAACTGATGTAAGTGGGCAAATGATGTATTTTCTATACTTCTGAATACTCAAGATACACTCAATGACAGAGTCCAGGCACAACCTCTGTGTCCAGACACCAAGCCTTTGAGAGTCACGAGGCGTAAGTTAAATGCAGGTTGGGCAACCTCCGCGCCTCTGTTCTCTCACGTGGGGTGTGAGGACAAGGAAGGTATCTTGGTACAGGTTTGTTGACCACAAAGGATTGTGCTTGGAAAATCAAATGTGCTAAATCACATGGGATTTTATTATTGTTAGAAGATTTACTTGAGCAACAAATAACCTATGGGCATCTCTACTTTTATGTCTGATAAGCGTTTCAAACTGAACACATCTCTAAGGAAATTAATGGTTGTCTTCCAAAGGTGGGTCATATTTCAATGTTATCTTTTGAGTTGAATCAAACCCCCAGACTCTTATTTGCACTAGCTAGAACTCCAGGTCTTATTTTTGGCATGTCCATCAACCTCATATGGAATATTCATGCAAATTTTGCCAATGTTACCTCCCAGCTAGACCAAGAAGTCTTTACATTTCTATTTCTTTTTATGGTCACTATGCTATTTTTATCATTGGTATATAAATTCTGGACTATAGCAATGGACCTCCCTATCATGGCTTATACTGGTTGTTTGCTATCTTTTTTGTAAACTTGATTATATAACACCCTCTTTAACTAAGCCTCCATTTGCTACCAACACTCTGAGAATTCAGACCCTTAATCCTTAATCAACCTTCCCAAAGGGTGGATGCTCCCTGTTACACACAGTAGGACACTGCTATATAACTGTCATTTGCTTTCACTGAAGGCTGGTTTATGCTGGATCCTCAATGTAGAAAAAAAGCCTTTCCTATCCAACCCACAATTGCATGTACAGATTTCCCAGAGAAGGTCTTTTTGAAGCTCCTATGTCAAATCTCCTTTTGTAAAGCATACAGCAATATTGACTTTGTTTTATGATTTCCAGGACTTTTTTTTCTTGTTCATGGTTTAAAAATTAAAAGGTCTTTACTCAAATAGAAGGCAATTTTTAAATTTATACTTTCTTTATATATTAGGAGTAGAGATATGCTCAACAATTTACAACACTTGCTGATCTTGTAGAGGATCTGAGTTTGGTTCCCAGTACCTACACTGGGCCTACAACTATAGCTCCAGGGTATTTAATGCCCTTCTTTTGGTCTATCAGTACCCACCTGCACACACATGGGCACACCACACACATACACACCACAACACAACACAACACAACACACTACAAACATACACACTATTATAACACAAAAAAAATCTTGAATTTTTCTGCAAGTACTATTTCCTTCTGGGAAACTTGTTTACTAAAAAGTTAGTGGAATATTTTTCTTTCCTTCTCCTCTCTTGGGCAACTAGACATGGCATTCATTAGCTCACTTTGGTATTTGTCACATACAAATAGGAAGTAAAGAAAAACAGAGTAATGAACAGCCCCCAGCAAGACTGTCTGTGTACAACATGCTTGGTTCTTTTTCTTCAGGGTTCAGTGAGTTCCCTGCGATGACTGACTAAATTAAGCTTGCAAAGATCATCTGGATCGTGGGAGAAATGTTAGCAAACCATTCCCACTTAAACCTTGGGAAGATTTGCTCAAATTAGATTTGTTAAATAAGCCCCATATTTTGTAAGTAGGCAGACGTACACACAATTATCAATACAGATATAGATAATGATGAAAAACTGTGTTTACTACCCATGAAGTAGTAGAACTTCTGCCTTCGTTTAAACTCTTCTAATATGCTCCTTCTTCTATTCTTTTACTTTCTAAATGAAAGAAGTTTAATCATTCCTTCCCTTGATAACTTTCTAAATGAAGTAGCTCTCTCTTCTATACACTGCTTTTGATTGTTACCCTTTCCTATTTTTCTGCAAAATCAATTTTCCTTTTATCCCATAGACAAGGCTGCTTTGCTGAAGAAGGTGATAGGCAGCTTGTAAGGGGATTTGAATGTGTACGTTGGCTCTTGTTCATCTAAATGGTCTGCTGAAACTATGGACCATGTGCACAGCTGATTTTCAACTTAAGTGATGATAGAATTTTCATACTCGGTTACTATGGGAACTGAACCATACAGCCGTATTAAAAGGAAAGACTGACACTTACTTTTGGCCAAAACAGTAAAACTCGCGAAATCCCAATGCATTTGGAATGGGTCTGTTTCCAACCTCAGTTCAAACAGAGGGCACTGGTGAGCCCTGAATTAGCAGAATGCTTAATGTGGGTGAGCTGATCAGCACGCTATCCATTAAACTTGACTAGAATACTGACATTTTAACTCTGTTCTTTTTAAGGCACTTAGGAAAGTGGATTTGGGGAGAGCGGACCATGAAAACCTCGTCGTTGATTCCCATTCCTCTTGTGAGACTCCTCAGGACTGATTTTGAGCTCAGTGTCTTCAGCGTCCACTCTCAGATTCTTTCTTGTAAAGGCCCCCTTCCTTAATTCATCTCATTTTCTCAAAAGGCAGCCAGCACATAATCAGCCCAATATTATGCAAAAGATGGAGTGATACTGCTTAGACCTAAAAGTTTTTCATTTTGTGGAATTTTTGAGACTTCCATAATATTTCCACTAAATTTTATCACTTAGCAAGCTAAACACATTCTTTATTTTTCAATGGTATGGTGGAGGGATTTGGAGATTAGAAAGAGAGTTTTTGTTTGTGAGCATATATTGCTGTGTTTATCAGAAGCACTTAGATATGGATAAAACAGGTAAAAACCCATGACAAAATAATGTAGCTTACATTGAGTCTTTGGGGCACTGGAGTTTGGCAAGGACTCCCGGGGTGTGTGAGCATGGCTTTACGTGGAAAAGAGGAACACATGGCTTTACACAGACTAGAGGAAGAAAATGACGGACTATTTATCAGGCCCATATAGCATTTGAAGAATTGTAAGCAGGACTACTTGGAGGACACAAATCCTGCGGCAATGCCACAAAGGAACACAGAGCTATACTGTGGGGCCGTGCAGTCTTCAAAAATCCAGGTTTACCAAGAACCATAAACAGGAAGGTGGCAAAGTAGGAAGTGGTTCTGCGTCCGAATCTCTCACAGTGTCCTAATCACTCTCATATACTAATTTACATAGACTGTCCCTGCTTCTGTTTCTCTATCTCTCTGTTTCTCTCTGTGTGTCTCTTCCCCTCTCTTTCTTCAAAGAGGGGAATTAGACATATAGATAAATACTAAATTTACCTATAGGACTGAAAATTCATTACTGGTTGCATATTCCAGAGAATCTGGAGAGGTAATCTGAGTTGGAAAGGAATGAGATAAAAACACTACCTTGAGTGGGTCCACTGGACACAGGAGCGAAGAAATTTCAAAAGAACTAGGAGTCCAAGCCAAGCAGTTCTCCCAGCCATATTTACTGCTATAGCTATGATGAAGAGAAACAAAAGTATTTCTTTTGATGTCATTTCCCATTGTGCTGTGAAACAAAAGGCCCCAGAGCATCCTTGCCTCTCTGCCATGTTTCTTAGTCCTTTGGGGTTTTGTTGAGAGGTTGTCTACTTGAGGACTGAACTCTGTAATCACACAGTGTTTAAGGCTCTTTGCTAAAGCTGACTTCAGAGGAGATACCTATGGATTTCATGCAGACATCTCACAAGTGAGGCTCCACACTACTGCAAGGATATCTCAAGACTATGAAGCTGACACTTCAGCTTCTGAAGGGAATATAATGAGAAGAAAGCCACTTAAATAGCAGAAATGGGACCTTTAGTGTGACCTAAAGATACTATTGTAGTTACTTCTTGCCCTGGAAGTCTTTCTTCTTGAAACGTCTTTCAACTGCTCTTTGTAGTTCTAAAAGTTGTATTTGTTTCCCAGAATTTCTACTGCTTTTGCCCAGGTAATGAGCAAAATAGAAGAGCTTGTTCTGGAAGCAAAACTCATCTTCCCTGTTGAAAAGTCACGTCATGGGGGATGACCATGAGACCATGGGCAGGATTTGATCCTTTCTGGGGCTCAGTCTCCTGAAAGAACCTGCCATCAGACTGAATGAAAGTTTACTTCCTGCTCTAGAGTTTTTATACATTGTCACACAACTCTGAAACTACTAACTGCAAGAAAATAAAACCTGCAAATATAATGTCAAGCTGACTTTGCAACTAAAAGCTTTTATCTGCCCTGCCTTTGCAGACAGACAGGGGCTAAGGTGTTGGTACGGCTGTAGGAACAATGTGTTTCTGGCCTCCTTTTCTCTGTCTGTCAGCAGTGCACCACTTTGCATGCCTGTGAGTCTGAGCCAGCTGTAGAGAGAACCAAATCTTCATCACCCGATATGGGCTTTTGAGTCTCTGTCTTCCAGATCAGAGTGGTCGCAGGCCTGAAATGACACTGCAAAGAGCTTTTCCGTTCCTAGTTTCACTTCCTGGTTTTACATCCTGCTGCATCTGTTCGCTTTGATTCGCTACAGGATACTGTAGTCATGATGCAGATAATTTCCTTGAATGTGACTTTTCCCCTTGTCTCCCTCGTAGACTGGGTGATATTGTCCCTTAACTTTCCCTGGCAGGTCTGTCATGGCTCTTTTAGCCGGAGTGGCAATTAGGAATTTACTGGTTTTTCTACTTACCTCAGCATCCTTCCCTACTGCTGACAACAACATGAAGCTGGATCAAGGTGGAACCAATTTTACATGTTCTTGTGAGCTAGGAACTGGAGGAGACCATGTATAACTAGCTAGGCTTTGCTCATTTGCAGCCACACCCCTGGAATGCGCTCTTCTTCCTTCTTTTCTGCTACTGAGGTCCTAGCCGGTCACTCCACGCAGACTTTCATGTTCCTCTATGCTAACAGCAGGTTACCTTCTGTCCCCATTAGAGACCTTTTTTTCCTAATGTTTAACTCCCCCGTAATCAAGCATTTATGATGACACAAGCTCAGTGTCTCTAAAATTCAGTGATTTCTAAATTTGCCAATGTTTGTTAGAAGAGAATATGAGTAAAATTTTGTGGGTGAATAAAATTGTTAGTAAGTTATGTAGTCATTGCATGAAATACTGATTAGTATTTTTGGTGGATGAAGAACTCTTCTCTACCAGCTTTTATCTTCAGCTCCTAAGATTAGTCCTCAGATCCTAGGAGCTGGATCAAAGTGCAGCATATTGTCATCAACAATGCTGGATACTAACAAGCAAAAAGATTAACTCGGACTCACTCTAGATACAAAATGGAACCCAAAATGAATTATAAAGGTATACACAAAAGCTAAAAATCATATAAAAAGTCTTAAGATAAAACCTGAAGTTGACCTTAGGGATGAGGATTTTATGCATAACTCAAAATGACAGAAGAAGAATGAGCTGAAATTTTGGTGAGTCAGTGGACAACATAAAGAAAATTAAAAGTTAGTCTAAAGAAATAGAAAATATACTTGAAATTCAGATGCCTAAAAAACCTTAACATTCAAAACATGTACCTAACTCTTAGAACTCGATTTTAAAAAATATAAATAAAACCCAGCGCCATCAGAAAAATCGGAGCCCAGGACTAGAAAAGGAGTCCATATTTTGTGTCATGCATATTTACTACAATAAAATTAAGATTTCAAATGTAATTTTTAGCATGGGCTCAAAGATGTTCATTATTATTCCCCAGAAGCACCAAGGGCAGTGGTCCTTTGTAAGTCTGAGGTTTCTGGACAGCTCATTCCCTGGGCCTGTGTTAACATCTGCAGCTGTTACCAGAGCTAAGGAGTTGTGTGGTGTCAATCAAGGGAATGGCAATCTGGAATAAAAGAGATCAGGGCAAGGTCTGGGCACCCATCCGCACTGGCTCTACCATCCAGGGAGCAGCTTAATTTTTCTAAACAGCGGTATCCTCATTTGTGAGGTCTGGAACTGACCCCTCATAAGCTTGCTTTAAGGTCAAATGCCCTCCAAGTTTAACAGCCTCCATCCTGTGCCTGCTGGGTGAGCAGTGCACAAATGCTTGGCTTGGTTTTCTCCCTTCCCTTTAAACTTACTTTGGGATAGACCAAACCTTTAATTTTTGCAGCTTTTATCCTTATAACAATAAAAGCAATGGAAGAGCAAAAACTCACAAAACCGTGCTGAGGAAGAAGAAGAATCATTGTGTTTTCCACAGGGTCTTCAATTTCACGCTAACTTCTATACCAACCGGGTGTCTCACCCTCTTTAGTGGACACATTCAGAGGAGAGAGCTTAGCTGGGAGCTGGGCTTTCAAGGAGCTAGCACCAGGGCTCTATTAGTTACTTTTTCGCTACTGTGTTAAAATACCTGGCAGAAACCACTTAAAGGAGAAGGGTTTTTTTTTTCCCCCTGGTTGTAGTTTCAGGTGATTTCAGCCTATCAGGGCTACAAAGGCAAGGTTGTGGAGGCAGCTCCCACCTGTGGCAGTAGTAGTACTGAAAATGCGAGGCAGGAAGCATAGTAGAAAGCACAAATAGTGTTTGAGGTAGCTCCATAATGCCCCTCTCAAGCTTGCTCCAGCAGCAGCAGCAGCAGCAGCAGCAGCAGCAGCAGCAGCAGCAGCAGCAGTAGCAGCAGCAGCAGCAGCCTGCCAGTATCCCACAGATACTGTAATCTCCCAAAACAATTCTCCCAGGGGCTAACCACCCATTCAAAGTATGAGGCTGGGGCTAAAGAGATGGATGGGTTGGCAGTTAATTTACTGTTCTGGCAGAGGACCGGGATTCTGTTCTGAGGACTTACATGGTGGGGTCACAATGATCTGTTCCAGGAGGTCCAACTTCTGGTTTCCTCGGGCTTTCTGCATGCAGAAACATGCAACCACACATACATACACATAACATTTAAAAAATAACAGAGAGAGAGAAAGAGAGAGGGAGAGAGACCCATGGAAGACATTTCAGAATCAAATTATAACAAGAGTAGATGCTAAAGAAGGGGCATTGTAAATATCTTGAGTCTTTTGGATCCAGCACGTGCTTTAGACCTTAGTTCTCATTCTGCTCCAAGCAGAAACATTATAGAAACAGGACTGGCAAGGGGGTGGTGGTGATGTGGGGGGCGGGGATTGGGGGATGTTCTTGGTTGTAAACAAGTTAATTCACTTTCTGTTTCAGTATTTGAATGACTGAAAGGGCAGAGTCAGAAGGCACAACTGTAATGCTGGACTTGGATCCATGACTCGTGATGGAAGTTTAGTTCTCTTTATATCCTAATATGATCTGCTAAGGTTGCGCTGTCCCAGTGTGTTACTGGAGGCGAAGGCTGAGTTCCAGGGCAAATGAGGAATTCATTAATTGTAATCAGCGATTCTGCAGTGGACTACATATGATACAGAGGACTTTGCCAGACACATGGCCATGCACATTTCTTCACAGCACTTATAGATGAGCTGTCAAACAACATAGCCTGTGTCTGCGGCCTAGCATTTCACTCTTACACTTACCAACATTTCCAAAGAGGAGATTGTAGAGTAATCATGCAACTAAAGGGAATTTGAACTCATAGAAGTGTGCCGTGTTGAGCTCTTACTTTTGTCTGTCACATCTTTGTGCGGAAATCTCACCTTGAGCGAGACAGGAGACACTAAAAAAGCCGTCTACTAGCTGTTCCAAACTCCAAAGATAAAAGCTCCCTGCCTAAGAAGTAAGCTTTTCAGGAGTCGGCTTCAGTTATATCTACATCCATGGACACATGTTGAATTACTTCCTATACTTTGGCCCCCAGCTTGCATTATTCAGGGGTTCATACGGTCATGCCAACGATGCCAGACAAATACCAAGCAGACGTGTTCGCCTAATCCCCATTACCTTTACCATAGTTCAATGTAATTTCCCCAAATGTTTCATTTATTTTATTTCAGAGCTTGTGACAGTTAGGATTTTGAAGAACAAGCCTGCATCTGTAATCCATTTACCAACTCTCTCCAGTGCAATGGAGAGAGAGAGAGAGAGAGAGAGAGAGAGAGAGAGAGAGAGAGAGAGAGAGAGAGAGAATTTGGAGATTTTTCTTGAGCATTGAAAAACAAGCAGAGGGAGTAAAAGCACATCTGTTTTCATAAGAAATCATGGAACCTGGCCTCTTTTCAGTGGGGTATTTTACTACCACATGGCTTTAATCCTACATCTGGGCCTGTTGTTTTATGAAATATTTCCCACAGATGATGTCAATTATAATTTTTGTCCCGGTCGTCAATTTACGGACTCTTGGAATAAGACAAAATGAAACAACCAGAAAAAGAACAACTTATGTGGTCTACTCTCTGACAAAATTATAGCTGTGCGATACACATCTAAAATCAATAACTCTGCTAATGATTAGCAGTGCACACTGCTTGGTTTATGGGCAGGAATGGGGCCCACACTGCACATGTTTGGCTCCAGATTGCATTTTTTTGTTTGCTGTGTGTTTACCAGCAGATGTCCAGCCATTTATTTAATGCTTCTTCTATGAGCCAGTAGTAGGCCATGTCAACGTCTGTGCGACATTTATAAGTCATCTGCCAGCAATACAGGTGGAATGCTTTCATGAGGCCTTTTCCTTCTTTCTGTGGTGATGATCAGCGAAATCAGGGATAAGTCTTTATAGAGTTATATGCCTATTAAGATGTGGGGCTCTGATCATGTGTGTAAAGAATTTTGGATTCCAGCATATGGTTTTTTTAGAATTGCTTTGAAAGGAACGTTTGTGGTGTTCAACTTTAGCAGCTGGTCTGAGGGCGAAAGGTTTTCCAGAGAAACAAAGAAACAGCATTAGAATCTAAGCAGAGCCAAAATGCTGGCAGTAAACACAATTTCTCTCTATTTGTAGGGATTCTTTCAGTTCGTGGAGATAAACTGGATTCCTTAAAACTTACTTCATGAATGCAAAGTTTTGTAAGTAATAAGGAACCAGAAGATTGGGGGTTTAAATTGGGCTGGGGGTGTGTGGCAACCCAGTGCAGAGGAGTGTCAATCTCCTTCTGGGGCTCAGGCTGGCTTCAGAAAAGGAGTGAACCCCTAGGCTATGGCGAACTTTATTTTTTAAAAGAAAGGGATTGGAAAAGAGCAAGAATTTCAGGGTTCTCTTCATGGGACACAGCTCCTCATATTTAATTTTAGAAACTCAATGTTCATTTTAAGGTCCAAAGACTGGTGAGCACTTACAGGACTTAAAACTGGCTAGTGGTAGCCCACAGACATCAATCGTTTCATTTATCATTCATTATACTTCCATTTTCTCATGAGCGTCACCATTGACTAAGTTAGACCACGTCACTGTAGTCAGTACCATGATTTGGAAAGAAGAGAATTAAGAGTTTGGCTGGTGATGACATTTGTGTATATTACTGATTACATGAGTGTAGGCTCGCACTATAAGGGCAGTGTTTTCTCAAAGGTCTGCATTTAGAGCGGCATTTTGTCTCATACAAAGAGGTTAAGTGATTGAGGAGGACCCTGTTGGTCTCCTGGTCTGATCGTGATTAAATGCTCTGACACTCTAACCCTGAGGTCTGCATTGGCTGCTCAAGTGCCTTAGCTCAGCTCCCCATCAAAGCCTAGCCTGCATATCTCATTGTATTTCAATGAGGGTTATCCTTCAAACCGCACACATACCTGGGGGGTGCAGTTCAACCAGAGGCAGCATGAAAAATGAGCAATTTCACGATTCTTGGAAGAAAAGGGATCATCAAGAGAAACTAGGGAAACATCAGCTCTGTAGCTAGTCTCACACTGTGAGTGTGAGAATTAAATATTTCTCCTTCATTTTTTTTTTTAAATTTTGAGACACTGTACATCCAAGACTATCTTCAAATTCTTGCCTACATCTTGCCTAAGTGTATAGAGCATAGGGATTGTGGTAGTACAAATTGAAGGGTATTATTTGTTCCAACAAATCTTAATTAAAGTATGCTTCTCCTGCTCTGACTGAACCAGCTTGTTCACATTTTTCTTCTTCTTCCCTCCTCCATCATCATCACCATCAGCACCAGAACCACCACCACCACCACCACCACCACCACCACCACCACTACCACCACCACCACCACCACTACCACCACCACCACTACCACCACTACCACTACCACCACCACCACCACCACCACCACCACCACCACCACCACTACCACAACCACCACCACCACCACCACCACCATCATCATCCTTTAAAAGAAGTATCTTCCCTTTTCTCTATCCCTTTCTGGCCACTCTCATTTCCTTACTTTAACATTGTATATTTATTATTTAGTTTCATCAGACATTGGGCAGGGTTTGAGTTAAATGATGTAAACAATATCAACATTAAGGTGCTGTTTTTAAGCTAATAATCATAACAGAAAGTAACCAAACCCCCAACTGAGTCTGGTAGAGAATTCTGGGAATAGTAATGAGCTTTGCTGGGACCAAAGGCCCTCACATTTGAGCAGTAACTAGAACTACGGGTAGGAGGATTTTGCCAGGGAAAGCAAAGGAGGGAACTAAAAACAGCACAGACATATAAAACCATTCTACCCAGAGGGCGGGGTGTGGAGGAGATGCACGGTGACCGCTGAACAGCTTTGCAGTATTAAGAAAGACTCCACAAAGGGCTTGGGCTCCATGAGGTTTCCCCCACAGGAACCATGAATAGCAAAATCATGGAAGGGGACTGGTCCTCAGGATGAGGACTCTGACGTTCTTTCTATAGTAGAGCAGAGGTCAGCACACTTCTAAAGTTGTTCGAGATGTTACCATCCCTCTCATTACAGTTTGTGGGGTCTGCTCTGCCACCAGGAAGAGAGAATGGAATGCCTCAGCAGAGACTTTCAACAACAACAGCCAAAACTGTTTCCCATTGTCTCATAACAAAAGCAGGGTTTGCTTAATTGTAAAACTATACTATCTGGTCTTCAACCCCATCAGAGACTTGAGAAAGAAAACAATTAATTATCTGAGTAGACAGGAAGTGCAGGTTAGCAGCTTCCAAAATGAGAACATGACAGAGACAGTTTGCTGTCTCAACAGTCACCCAAAACTCTCTATAATGTTGGAGCATCATCTTCAGCCTTCTGGCCCAACCTGATAAACATACTTGTGAGGCAGGAACTATTGAGGACTGTCTTGGGAGAGTTTAGCTGTTGACTCTGCCTGCATCCAAGCTTGCCCATTTTTAGGTAGAATTCTGTCTGAGGCAGAAACGAGGACATTTTGCCCAGTGGCTTGTTTGCCACATTTGAAGCCATCTCTATAAGAAGATTATTTGTTGTATCATCTTCTTTGAGTTAGACTGGGTGTTGCCTGGAGTAAACCTGCCTTATTATCAATGCTGTTTAGGGGTTAAGATGTTTTTAAGTCTAGAGAGATGTTTTAAGTTGATAAAGATGAGATATGATAGATATTAATTTACATTCCCAATTTTAGACACACCAAGTTAGACAAGATGTTTTCTTCAAGGTAGCCAAATACAAATAGCTAAAACACTGTGAATGTAAGTAACATTTATATAATTCATGACTGGTTTATACTTCTTCTTGCTGTAGGCAATTTATTGTATATATGTGTAATAATATAAATGTATATGTAAAAAAGAGAATAATTTTAAAAAAGAAAATTATTCAAACAAAAGAGTAGGATTTGGAGTTAGAACACTAGAGAAAGGAGAGGATGGTTACTGAAATAGCTACCAGGAGGCTTTGCAATGACTGACCCTGCAGAGCTGAGTGGCTGACTCTGAGTGCTATGCTAGCATTTAGGATCAATGGGAGGACAAAGTGGACTGGCATTACAGTGGTAGGATTTTCAGTCACTGTTGACTGATTAGCTTTGGCCACTATGAAGGGGCAGAACTATGTGTCATTTCAGCATAGGGAGCAAAGCAGGTAGTTAGTCAAAGTAATAAATACAGAAACAGGATCAAATAGGTAAAGGGAAGAAAGATGTGGATAAAAAGCGTGCTTTTTGACATGCGAAACATGAAATTCTGGTGAAATATTCATGAAATGATCTCTAGGTGGTAGATGGATATGTGACTAAGAACAGAGAGATAGATTTGGGTTTCTTTAGGTCTCGTTTACTGTAAGTCTTGTGTATCTGTTGTGTAGCAAAACTTTTCCAGGGTAGAAACAACACACATCTACTCAAACTAGATAGGGATCCCATGACTGACCAGGGTACTATGGACACCATCAATGTACAACTTGGTGAACCAATGAGTTTTATTGGCTTAAGTGCAAGGATAGAAGGGAAGGGTTACTTACAGTAGTAAAGATGACTCAAAGACAGTCACATCACCAAAACCAACCCAAGCCTGGGTGGCAACTCATAAAGCATGGATAAGAGGCACTAAACTTAATTTGTTCTCTGAAACCCTCCGTCATTCTCTCTGTGCCATTATGTTTTCATATCCCTGAGCTCCTCCACAGAGCCTCCCTACGTTTCTCCATGTCCGATGAACTCAGTTGGCCTAACTTAATCTGTTCAGACTGACTCGGGGCCTAGGGGAATTGAGGCCCTGCTCTCCACTACTGTACCTGCTGGTTCACTGAATCTGAGAGGCCCTTGGTAAGTATTGTGGCTCCAGCCATATGTGTTTGATCTCCATTCACCATATGATGTCTAGGCAAACCATCTAGACCAATAGCATAACCTTTTTCTGGAAGGAGTTGTACCCTCCCAGCCTCAGGTAGGATTGCTTGTCTTTATCTGTATTGTCCTATCAAGGATGTCCAATGTGAACTGCTCCTCGAGCATTGAAGCCTTGAAGAAGCTCCTTAACACAACTTTGGCTCTTTATCATATTTCCCTCTTAGGAACTCCAGTTAGACACAGGTCATGCCACATTTGTCTTTAGGTAAGACATACATACCTCCTCCTCTGTTTTACCATTTTAATCTCCTCTGTGTTGAACACTTTATGGATGCTGGTCTAAGTCACTGAGATCTGCCAATGTTTCATAAAGAGCTTGTTCCACCCAAGAGCTTAGCAAAGCCACTAAAGCTCCATACCAGCCTTGAGAACTCTGTTAGATCGTTTCCTTAACTCTCTTGTTAGCATGGGTCTATTTCTATCTCCTTCCAGAGCATCTGTGCTTGTTTTTCATTCCTAGACAACTGTGGAGACTTCAGACAGAGACAGTCAAATGTTCCTCATGGCTCTGATAGGCCTGTCCATTGTAGACTGACTTGCCTTTCACACTGTCTCAGGCTATGCAACCTTTACCTTAAGACTGCCACAGAAGTCAGACAGATTCCATCTGCTTCCATCTCTCACAGCCTCACAATCCTTGATGTGACAGGCTCTTTCAATACTTTTTTGACAGTTTTCCCTCACCCAAGAAACTCAAGTGCTAAGTATTAACTGATTATCCTAGTTTCTGTATAGTACCATTGTAAAGGTGGTGTCTGCAGACTGGATCACAGATTCTCACTAAAGGTGGACTTGAGGGGTATCTTCTGTGACCTTCACCAAATTTTCCTCCTCCAGGCTTTCTGAATCTTCCCATGGTTTCCAAGTTCCTGGATCCAAGGAAGGGCTTTAGGGCATGGATCTAACTTGTACTCTCATTTCCTTCTGGCTTCTGGAGCCATAAGAAGTTCCAAGTCAGCACCTCCAGGTCATCATCTTGTTTACCTAATTTACTTTGCCAAATTTGAAGCTCACGTGGGGGGGGGGGGGAGGTGCTCTCCTCATCTCCCTTTCTTGTTGCAACTGTTTGTTTACACAAGCATGTTTCTGCTTAGCTGCCATCTTAGCCTCATTTCTAACTACACACAGTAGTGTCCAGGAACCTCTGCTTTGGTGTTGGACCAATCCCTAAGTGTGCTAATCTGAAAGACTTCAAATTTTACTCTAAAGCTTGAACTGTTCCTATCACATCTCGGCATTCGTGTGATGGACCACACTCATCAGGCAAGCCTGCCACCCCATACCACAGAGACTAAGACTTTTATCCTGGCATTCCTCCCACAGAATTCCTAGTCCTGATGGCTCTCCCTTACTTGCACATCTCACCGCCCATAGCAAGAAGCATGCAACCTCTCCCATAACACAAAGACACACTATTATCAACCAGACACGAAAGGACAGCTGTATTAGAATTTCCTTCCTAAGTGCTCACTCCACAGGCTTCTCAGCCTTAGCTGCATGCCTTGCTATCCATAGTTAGGACCAGGCACTCATTCTTCCCCAGCCCATCTCTGGTTCTGTCATATTCCTGTTCAGGTGCCAATTATCTTATATGTATATTACTCAATAACAGCTATATTACCAAAACCCACCCCAGTATGGATGGTAGTTTACAGTACCTCAGAACTTGGAGTACACTGCACTGTCGGGAGATAGATCAGTCAGTTAGAGAGCATCCCTTCCAAGTAACTATTTCCTAAACCCCTTCCAGGCAGTGCTGCTCGTTTCTGCTTTTTCCAGGCAGCTGGTCGGGTCTTAGGGTCTTCTTTGCAGCCTGGTTTGTCTGCGAGTTGTCTTTTAGGGCTTGGCTTGTGTGACAGTAACTTTAGGTAGCTTGACTTGTTTACTTGGACAGGGAGGGCCCTGGTGAATCTAGTCAGTTTCAGAAACTTCCTGAAGCTATTTTGCATTGTTTACCTTCTGGCTTAAAGAGCTTTCCTACTAGGTGGAATGTTTCAACCCCAGGAGATTGAACAGCAGTGCCCCAGCAAAGCTGTACATAGCTCTTCTGCAGCATTTTATATGAGCCATTAATGTGGCTTTGCTCTGCTATATTTTAATTTTCTGGATGGCAGCAATTCCACATAGTTTGTTAGGAACTATTTACTTACAGCATTCAATACCTTGCACGTTGTTCATTCACTGAATGTGTATTCCTTCACCTCCTACCTATGAGCTCATGTGCATGTCTGATATTATTCACAATGCCAATTTTAGCTGATTCACAAATGCATTATTCCAGCTAGAACCCAACTCAGTGACAGCTGTCATTTATTAATATACTAAACTTTAAAAATATTTTCCCCTTTTATCATAATCAATCTTTTTTTTTCTCAGTTGTGCTTTGGTGGGGTTCCAGACCATGATTTCTGTGCTCCTGTGTTGCAGAATATAGCCATGACTGCCTTCCAACAAACACATCTTTCCTTATGCTATTTGAAGGTGCGTGGTGTTGTGAGGCCATTCAGTTCTGATAAATAAGGTGATGGATATGTTTGCTTTTTTAGAGTTGCTATGGGTTTTGGTGTTGTCGTTCTGGCTAGGTGGATATTAAACCATTAGTAGTGGAGACAGTGGAATTTTCTTTGAAATTTCTCCTGGCTAGGTCTCTATTAATTGTATGCTATTTAAGCTTGGCTCCTGTGCTTTCCAAAACTCTGGCAACTAATTAAAGACTCTGCAGTGTGTCCTTTATCCTTCAAGTAGGTAAAATGATGTATTTGCTGCTTTCTTTATAGCTGTGATATCTACATGACCAAAAAGGCAAGTTAAGAAAGTAAGGGTTTATTTTTTTCCTCAGCCCATGCTGCTGGGGAAAGTCACAGTGGCAGAAGGAAGCTTGGGACAAGGTCACATTGAATCCAGTGTCAAGAAGGAGAAAGAGATGAGTGAGAGATGAATGTTAGTGCTCATCTTTTTTTCTCCTTTTTGTTCTGTGAGGGAGTGGTGCTACCCACATTTAGATGTTTTTTTCCACTTCAATTAACTTAATTTAGAATCTCTTTTACTGATATACTCAAAAATTTATTTCTGTAGCAATTCTTTTTTATTTTTAAGACCAAGCTGGCCTTGAACTCTCAGTGATCCACCTGCCTCTGCCTCCCAAGTGATGAGATTTAAAGGTGTGTATCCCCATGTCCAGCTACATGGCAGTCCTTAATCCTATCAAAATTAATATCTTAACTCAAGTCCTAGTCAACATGACATACAAACACATGACTTTTTTATCCATAATCTTCCACTATTTGTGTCCATAGACAATTCTGTTTTATACTGAAAAATGCATACAATTTGATTTGAAATGCCCTTGAAGTCTTTAGAATGTGAACACTGTTCAGAAGTATAAATATAGAGTCTTTCTGGATTTAATCTTTTAACTCTAAATCCCTGATCAATTGAAAACAGCAATATAGGCATAGCAGTGAAAGGCTGGATCACAGCATGACTTAAATGCAACATAGTAAACACCAGACTCTGCTCTTCTGAATATTTGAAATTACTAGGAATCAAAAATTTATTGAATAGATCTATTCTTCCTTCAAAGGTAAGCTTCAGGAAGTTATCTTATATATGTATGCTTCTAGGCATCATATTTTAAAATATGTATTCACCACAAAATTCTTAAATTAAAATAGTTGACATATCTATCATATTACATGGATACATATTTGTGTGTGTAGTTAAAAATATATGTTTACGTTTTGTTGATCAGGGAAGTTCAAGAGACTTCCATAACAATATGGGCTATTGCTATTGCTCTCAATTGCCTTTCAGAGGTCAAAGGTAAATTCCATATTGGAAAATGGAATTCCAAGTTCCATGATGACACCATATACATTGGAGATAGGGCTAATCCAACCTGGGTCTGACTTGAAAGCCTTATTCCTGGGAATTAGATTTCACATTACTAGCATATGCTATCCTAGTTACTTTTTTATTGATGTGGTGAAACACATGATCAAGTTCACTTAGAAAGCATTTATTTTTAATTTTAGAAAGCAATCTTATCTCTAAAGAGAGATAACGGTCCCTGACCAAATGGATACCATCACACAGACACACACACACACACACACACACACACACACACACACACACACACCATCACCACCACCACCACCACCAAACAACAACCATGACTTCTCAGGATGCAGGCAGCAACTGATCATGCAATACCAGCTCCAGTTCATATGACTACAATACAACATTTGCACCTAAGACTCAGGTAACATTTCAAAACAAGGGGTGTTATGATTATAGGAGCCAGAAAATACAGAAAATCTGCTGGGAAATGATATATCTTGGAAATGTCGGGGAAGTTTAAACCATGATACTTCAGCAGCATAGCTGCCCAAATAAGACCTGAACAATAACAGCACCAACAGACAGAATAGCACAAGATGCAGAAACATCATGAGGTCATGACCTCCGAAAAAGAATGACAGGCGATGAAGGAAGGATTGCTGAGAGAGGGAGAAATAGTATTTCCTAGGAACAAGCCCTTTCTTATCCAATACCAAGTAGACAGCACTGAAATGACATACAAACAGTTAAGGCTAAATGGGTTAAACAGGTTGTATTTATGCATAAATGTATGCGTATATACCTGTAACAGTAGTGACTAAAGAAAGAAAACCGGTTTGCAATTTGAAAAAGGAAAAGGGAGAAACACAGGAGGGGTTGGATGGAGGAAAAGGAAGGGGGAATGATGTAATTATATTTTAATTTTAAAATTATATATATATATATATATATATATATATATATATATATATATATATATTATACAGGGCCACTAAAGAGAGTAGGAATGGCAACAGTAGGAACTTACCATGGCCTAGAAGAGAAATACAGTTTAAATTCAGTAAGAAGAAAGGATGATTAAGGTTTACACCACTGGAGAATGATGATATTTTTCTTAATTTTTTTATTAGTTATTTGAGAATTTTGTACAATGCTATTTTGACCATTTTATGTTTACTTTTTTGTTGCTGTGGAAATCTATAATGGCCAAGGCAACTTACAGAATAAAAATTTTATTGGGTTTACAGTTCCTGATGGATAAGTTCCTCCTGAGCAGGCATAGCAGCACGCCGACATGGTGACTACAGCCAGAAGCTGGAAACTCATATCTTCAATCCAAGCATGAAGCAGAGTGACCAAACTGAAATTAGATAAAACTTTTTACTCTCAAATCCTATACTCTATGATGCATTTCCTCCAGGAAGTGCAAACTACACCTCCTCAAATCATGTCACCACCTTTGGACCAGTTATTCAAATGGCTGGCAGTATGGGGTCATTTCTTATTCAGTTCACCACAATCATGCTTACCACATCCCTATGATCCTCTCAGTTCCACAGCCCCTTCCCCACAAACCCAATGTCATGTCCTTTTTTATACGTTTAAACCCACTAAGTTGAGGTGGTGCTGCTTATATGCCCTATGTATGTGACTTTCCACTGGGGGATGGCCAATTCACCAGGGGTCATCTCCTTAATGAAAACTGGTTGTTCCAATAACTATCAATCTCCAACAATTTCACAGTTAGGGGTAGGATTTCATGCCCACCTCCCTTCTCCCATCTGTGGTTTTGTCTGGCTTGAGCATACTCAGGTCTTGTGCATGATGACTCAAAAGACGTGAATATATATATATTGCAACTGCCCTATTGTGTCTGAAGAGCATTGCCTCCTTGTCATTATCTGCCACCTCTGGCTCTTCCAATCTTACTCTCTTCTCTTCTATGATGATTCTGAACCTTGGAAGGAAGGGGTATGGTATAGATGTTCCTGAGAAGTCTATGGATATGTGTTATCTGAACGTTTACTAGTTGTGTGTCTTTATTTTAAATCTTTATCTACGAGAAAAAGAAGCTACTCTAATGAGGACTGAGAGATGCCCTAATCTGTTGGCCTAACTGTAAGTCATCAAGAGTTGACTTAAAACCATATCCATTTAGCAGAGTCATAGTTGTACAGTCTCCCCTCAGATCTATGAACAGGCTTTTGTTTTTAATATTCATCCATTCCAGGTCTGGATTTCTACTACTGTAATTGGAGTTAAGTCCAATCAGAAAGTTATTAGTTATTCCCATGATATTTGTGCCACTATTGTATAAGCAAGCAGGCATGTCTTACGAGACCAGTTGTAGTCCATAAGGTTCACAGGTAATGGCTAAGCCCGATGATCACTTTTCTCCTCCAGGACTGTGAATAGCCCCTTGTCCTACTATAATAGATAGCACAGAGGAATGAAGCTCCCAGATCATTACCATGGTAATTTCTCGTGGACTACTATGAAAGCATGTGATGTCTTCAGCATCGAGGTCTTCTTATTAAATTGTAGAGGAAAGCCCTGCGCACTGGCAATATCCTATAGTGTTCAGGGTTTATGGGACCTCACTGGCCAACAGCACTAAATGAGATAACGCATTTCTGGCATTTGGATTTTTATTTCTTAGCCTTTAGTGTTTCATAGGTGCATTGTTGCCCTACTGTTATTAACTCTATTTAAACACTTTTTAGTGTGTCAGTTACATATACATTTTAGGATGTCTCTACAGTAGGTTTCCATGACTCTTTTGGAATATGTTTCAGGGTAGTTGTCTCTCCTCATATCTCTTCTCTACTTGGAAAAGCCATCATTTGTCTCAGGATGCACACTAAGGTTATGAAAGTCAGAACACAAGCTCAGGCCTCTCATCTTGAATTATTTTGCCTTTCCTCAACTTAAATGATCTTAGCAAAAAAGGACCGTGAGGAGAAAGACATAATGCTGAAGAAATGACAGGTAATGCAAGCTCTGTGTTTTGGATACCATGAAGACTGATTTTCATTGCCAACTTCATTGGACTTAAAATCACGTGAACTGATGAAGCACATCTACGGGGCTATGTGAGTGGTTTCTGGAAAGGATCAATGGAGAAGACGATCCACTGTGAATGTGAGCCACAGTGTCCAGCGATATGTGGATGTGAAACAACTATAAAAGCAGAAGAAGGAACCCGTCAGCATGCTGGTACTCAGTACTCCCCTGTCTCTTCTCCTTTGCTGACTATAGTAGAAACTGCTCTAACTGTCAAATCCTCCCACAGTTGCTCATTGAAACAGTGAGCATAAGGGATCATTCTTTCTCTAAGTTGTTCTGGGAAGTATTTTGTCAGAATAATGAAATATCATAGACATAAAGCTTGAAATGAAAAAAATAGTATAAACGGATCAGCAGTCTCTTTTGATCATTTATAAGTATCCTTTATAAAATGTACTTTGAGGAAAACTCAATTGGGGAGAAATTTTCCAATTTCTTTTTTAAATTTTTTATTATTATTATAATTTATTCACATTACACTCACTACTAATAGTTCCCTTCTACTTTATCTGCAAAGAATTTCCTAAGACATATAATAAGACATCTGCCTCACACTGATAAAGTCTCACTTTTATGTTTATGCATGTGTTTTGTGTGTGTGTGTGTGTGTGTGTTTGCACACGCAATTGTGTATTTGCATACTGTAGATTATTTTGGTAAATTGTCTTCTGCTGTTTGACCTCCCTGAGAAACTGGCTCTCAGGAGGACTGGTCTCTTCCAGTTCAGACTCCAGCATCTCTTTCTCAATGTATCCTCCAAGCCCCCTGGGCTGGCCATAGGCTGTCTCCCTAATGCTGAGAGGGAGGACAAAACAACCCAAGAGTGAAAGCTCTGTGTCCTGAGAACGGCTGGGAGGTGAACCATTTCCAGAAGATACTTCTGTTGTTTGTCCCATGGTAGGAAAGTGCCTGCAATGGGAAAAAGATGCCAGAAGTTCATCCACAGGAGACTCAGCACAGGGAGAAAGTTCCAGGGGCAAATGATTATCTTTTTCACTTCCACATTGGGTTCTGGTGACTGAGCACCCAATTTGATGACATTGTCTATGTAAAGCTCTATTGCTGTGAGAAACACCACGACCAAGGCAACTTATAAGAGAAATCACCTGATGTTGGGGAGCAGACAGGCATGCTGCTGGGCCAGTAGCTGAGAAAGGAGAGAGAGGGAGAGGAGGACAATTGTGAGCTCTTGAAAGCCAACAGCCAATCCCGAGTGACGCAGTTTCTCCCATAAGGCCATACCTACTACATCAAAGCCATATGCCCTAATCTTTCCATTATTTCATCAACTGGGGACTAAGCATGCAAATCTATGCATCTATAGGAAGTGTTCACATTCAAACCACCACTCTACCTTCTATACTTCTTCCATGGATCTATATTATTTATTCTTTTACTTTGCTTGCTGTATGCCTAATTCATCCCTCATTCAAAACAAAACAGATTGCTAGTGCAAATAATTGTCCAGACCATACAGAACAGGTATGTGTGTGTGTGTGTGCGTGTGTGTATGTGTGCGTGTGTGTATGTGTGTGTGTGTGTGTGTGTGTGTGTGTGTGTGAGAGAGAGAGAGAGAGAGAGAGAGAGAGAGAGAGAGAGAGAGAGAGAGAAAGAGAGAGAGAGTCTGTGTGTGTGAGAGTGTGCGTCTTTGTGTGTGAGTGTGTATATGTGAACGTGTGTGAGAGAGTCTATGTGAGAGAGAGAGAGAGAGAGAGAGAGAGAGTTTGTATGTGAGAGAGAGTCTGTGTGTGTGTGTGTGTGTGTGTGTGTGAGAGAGAGAGAGAGAGAGAGAGAGAGAGAGAGTTTGTATGTGAGAGAGAGTCTGTGTGTGTGTGTGTGTGAGAGAGAGAGAGAGAGAGAGAGAGAGAGAGAGAGAGAGTTTGTATGTGAGAGAGAGTCTGTGTGTGTGTGTGTGTGTGTGTGTGTGTGTAAGGGGGGAAGTGGTGGGTTGAACTTGAGGAGCAAACCCAAGTTTCTGTGCATATTAACCAGGTTCACCACCCCTGAGCTGAATTTCAGCCCTTACTCTCATTGTTTATAACCCGCAGAAAAACACATAACATCTAGTACAATGTTGTCTTATTTTATAGTGTCATCTCTTTACACTGTGTTACTTGGGAGAATCATTCTGGGAACACTGAGCCCAGTGCAGATTTTATCTTGGGATCTGCTAAATCCCTGGCAAGCCTGTGTCTGCTAAGAGAAGAGATGTTTACTTTGGGATCGGCACTTAAGAGCTCCAGGGTTCCTTCCCCTTAAAGTATTCGGAAGTATTTGTTGCTTCCTTAAGTATAAGAGTGTCTAGAAGAATGACCTATGTGTGAAGCCTGGATTGACAGCCATTAGCAGATGTGAATTCTACGTAAGCTGACAAAGTTACCTTTTGATCATTCACAACTGCAAGAGTAGCGTGGTGTGCACCATATTGCTGAAACTTCAGCCAGGAACCGATAATTACACAGAAGAAAGAAGGTGGTCCAGCCATGGACAGAGGGTTTATACTGGACTCTATAGAACAACAATAAATTTGACAGTAAGCTGCATTTGTGCTACTTTGATTGCCATCCCCTTACTCATTAAGCCATACTTAGCATGTCTACAGAAGGCCAGGCTTATAGGGCTGTGGGGTTCTTGTGTCTACTATAGGAAGAACTGACAGACCCAAGCTTATAAAATGGTCTCCACACAGCTTTTATTAAGAATGGGCTAAATTGGTCGTAACTGGAATTTGTCATTTGTCTTGAACTACTTACCAAACACAAAACCCAGTTTGGTTGGCTGTTTTTTGTGTTTTTGGTTTTTCCTTAATTTTTAAGCCTACATCTTTCCTAGGAAATGTAATCCATATGCTTCTGAGCCATTTTTACTTAGCTCATCAAGATGTTTTGCAAGAACTATTGATGTCCAGGATGTCTTTTAAAGCTACTTCCCTTACAAGCAGGAAATTATTCTTTGTTTTGTTAATTTTTGTAGGGGGAGGGCTTATGCTTTTTCTTATGAATGAACAATTTAGGAACCCAGAAAGAATGAAACTAACATCAAGATTGTGAAGGGAGTTCAGCAAACACTGTATACAGAACAGAGGCTCCCCCAAGTACAAAGGCAGGTAATGATTGTTTTATTAAAGTTCTGGTACACAGGATTCTTACTGATTAACACTAAGGAGCTGTTCAAGGACCTTCAAAGAAAAAATAAAAAAGAGTTGTTTTAAAACATAAGGATGGATATAGTTGTAGTTATAGGAGGAATAAAAATTTAGCCAATCCTGATTTTCTAATAAACTCAGCATACCTCATTGGTTTTGTTGAGGATTTCCATTGAATGTACAATAATGATAAACAAAAAATAAGGCAGGAGGTATATGTCTCCATGATAGAATGCTTGCTTACTATATATAAGGCCCAGAATTGAAATCCAGATACTGCTCCCAAATAATACTAACAATACTACTAATACTAATAATACTACTACTAATAAAAACATTTTGAAGTGCTTTATAAGAGAGTAAGTATACAGATAAGAAGTGTGTAAAAACTCTTCAGTCCACTGGAATTCTTCAGTTTCTGTCTTGGGTGTTGTGGCTAATCATCTCCAGACACAGTATCCTCACATACCACTGATAACTGTGAGTTGGCAAAGTGGTTATCAAGAGGCATTTGATATTATTACATAGGAAAGCAATGCACAAGTCCTTCATTTCATGAATTTCATAACTGATTGTAAAGCCTAGAAAACTATTCAATAAGCACACAAACTCTCCAAAAATACAACTTATAGTATGGCAAACAGTAAAATTAAAATGGTTGTATTTTATTTTTAATATAAAGGAAGCAAGATTGCTTACAACAAACTAGTCTTTTTAAAACATTTTTATTTTTTACATATACATTTATATTATTACACACATATACAATAAACTACCTACAGCAAGAAGAACCATGAAACTATCAGGAATTATATAAATGTTACATTCTTAGTGTTTTGGCTATTTGTATTTGACAGCTTTGAAGAGAACATCTTTCCTATCTTGGTGAGTCTAAAATTCTGAATGTAAAACAATATCTGTCATATCTCATAATTATCAACTTAAAACATCTATCTAGACATAAAAACATCTTAACTCCTAAACAACTAAGCTTAATATTAAGACTAAACTATCTGGTCTTCATCCCCAACAGAGAATTGAGAAGGAATAAAATTGATTATCTTAGTATACCAGGAGTGCAGGTTAGTAGCTTCCTAAAGGAGAACATGACAGAGAGTTTGCTACCTGAGCAGTCACCCAAAACTCTATAATGTTGGAGCACCATCTTCAGCCTTCTTGCCCAATATATCTGACAGACATATTTGTGAGGCAGAAACTATTGAGGACTTGCTTACCCTGTCTTGGCAGAGTTTGGCCACTCTGCCTGCATCCCAGCTTGCACTTTTTAAGGCATAATTCTGTCTGTGGTAGAAACAAGGACACTTATCCCAGTAGCTTGTTTGCCACAATAAGCTAGTCTTGATTGGGGAAAAAAATAAAAGTGGCAAAAGTCTCTGGAAAGAATTTACCGAACAACTTTTCTACAAAGGTTTTTAGAATGTGTTGGAAGGTAGAATTCTCTCTATCCTTGTGAAGCTCACATTATGTTAGCAACTACTTCCCAGGAATGTCATTCCAGGACTCCTCCTGATTCTAGTCAGGGGCCTGCTTCCAAACTAAACATCATAATGACCATACAGAGTGGCTCTCGTATATTGGAGAAATAACTCCATTTGCCCTCTTTGAGGCTACTGTAGACTTGCCTCAGAATAATGCCTCATAAAGTCAACTGTCTTCTGCTGGATCTTCTGGGAGACTGACTCAATACAATACAGAGCAAATTGGAGAGTGTATAGTCAGTAGTGAACACCTGCAGATATGGTGGTCATGCTTTAAAACACTTCAAGTTTTTCTAATGCATTCCTATCATCAACATTTAAGATTTGGCCTTTCAATCTACTTATAAACCTTTTCAAGAAGGCACAATGTAAACTTCCAAAGGACTGTAGAACTAATTTTCAATAATCTCTCTTAGCTATGAATCGTGTCAATGACCAGCATGGTACATGACCCTAAGGACATAGTAGTGGCACACATAATTTGGTGGTAATCAATTGCCCTCTAATTGGACTTATGCCCTTCTCAACAAGAGGGAAGCAGATGAACAAATGGTAAATTTGGACTGTAACATACTGCTCAGAAGTTTAAATGAATGCATTAGAATTACAAGTTCTGATAAAAAATTAACTACGCCATATTTTATAAATAAAAGAGCATATGGAAGAAGGCACTTTAAATTCCCATCTGATTTATGTAGAAAGTCTCATAAATGAAAACCTTGGGATTTCTCTGTATGGTGAAATATCAACTTGATAACTCTGACTGTCTGTGACCAGGGGGCGGGAGTGTGCATGAAACATTAAAATTGTACCTATATGGTATCAATGCAGTCTATTAATAAAATGATTGGAAGAAGATGGATGAGCCCCACATTAGTGTGTGGAGATGCTTCCCAAAATAGTCAGTGGTTGCCTGAAAGTGCATACAGTAGTGGATGCAGCATATTGTTGTGTTTATATATGCAAATGTGTGTGTGTGTGTGTGTGTGTGTGTGTGTGTGTGTGTGTGTGTGTGTAGCCTTATTCATACCTGATGCTCAGGAAGAGAATAACAACATAAAAATTGAGAATGCATGGTGGTAAGAGTTATAAGAATGCTCCTTCTCTTTTGTATTTTTCTGTACTCACTTTCCCCGTGATTACACGAGATGATGAAATCCTACATGGTCAGTTTCAGTGAGACCTGTGCTACAGGCTCTATTAGTCTGATTTCCATTTCTACCATAAAACAATAACTAAAAACAATTTGAGGAAGAAACAGTTTATTTGGCCTTCATATATCAGGTCACAGTGCATAGACAGAAGCCAAAGCAGGAACTCAAGTCAGGAACCTGGAGGCAGAAGCTGATAAAGACTCCATGGAGGAGCACTGCTTAGTAGCTGGCTCTCTCATGGCTTCTTCAGGCTCCTTTCATCTACAAGCCTGGACTACCAGCTCAGATGCGGTGCTGCCCACAGTGTGCTGGGCTCTCCCCTCCTCAGTCATCAATCAAGAAAATGGCCCACAGGCCAGTCTGGCGGAGGCATTTTCTCATTTGAGTTTCCCTCTTCCCAGATGACACTGAATTCTGTCAGTGGATAAAATACCAACCATGGGCATATGGCACACCATGAGGTTACGCTGTAATGGTTCCTTAAGCACAGGGATTTGTATGCTGCAGTAGTTGATGTGATAACATAAACGGCTATGCAGGAACCAGTAGGCAGGTCCCATCTACCACATAGATACACTAGGTAAAGGAATGGCTTTGAATAGAAGGGAATGAGTGAGTTCTTCATGATACTCAGAAGTGTACAATTGTAAACTTATCAGTTGTTTACATCTGAAATTTTCTCTTTATGTTTGGACCTCAATGAACCACTTGCACCTAAAACAATAAGCGGAAAGGAACCTATGAAAGGAGGTAGGTGTTACAACTGATTGTACATGCTGGACACCTTAACTGTGTTGTGAAAACTGCCTTTTATCTTAGTATCGGATTATTTCATTTAAATTTATTTAAATGTTAGTATTTGTAGCTGACTGTAAAGTGCATCCCACCCAACCTTCAACCTCTGCAACGTTCATTTTCTATCAGTAGTTATTTCTCTTATGAATGTAGTATTTATACAGGGTCTGATCCTGCTATACAATGCATACCTCTTCTAGGTGACCCAGATGTCCATTTTCTCTCTCTCTCTCTCTCTCTCTCTCTCTCTCTCTCTCTCTCTCTCTCTCTCTCTCTCTCTCCTGTATGTGGCAAGACTCTAATTGACTATTTCATATTATACCCTCTCTTAAATATAATTCACTAATACTTAGTGATTTATCAGCCTTAAGTAGGAATTCATCTTTTGTATATTCACTTGTTGGGCACATGTCATGTGCCAAGAAATGTATTTCTTGATCTTAAAGAGTCCCAATCCATAGCTGTCTATATAAACTGCCTTTTCACTCCCATATTTTCTATCTGGTCAGGAACTACCATAGAAGAAGTTATATTATGATATAAATATGATAATAAAATATATTCATTTAAAATGGGTAAGTTAACACCAATCAAACATAAAAAAAGAAAATGACCTCATTTACTGAAGTGGACCCTAAAACTATAGTCATAATTTCTTGAGGGCTACAAAGCTGTTTAAACAGAGTTCAAAGATGATTTCAGGTCTCTCAAAGAATTGTCTAAATAAATTCAGTTTGTGTAAAAGAATGAAGTTTATATTTGTCCCTACTATGATGTTGTCTGCTCTTTGATCATTTCTTCAGGTTGGGGGCCCTTACTAGTCCACAAAGAAAGAAAATGCAGGTAGTCCTGATGAGATTTGGTAGGCTAGAGTCAGTTGGTGCAGGAGAAGGGCTCCCCCTCTCTGAGGACTAGGGGAGGGGCATGGGGGAAGAGGGCAGGAGGGTGGGCCCAGGAGGAGAAGAGGGAATGGACTATGATTAGGATTTAAAGTGAATACATTTTAAAAAGTAAATTTAATTTTTTTTTTTTAAAAAAGAAGAATTACTCTAAAGATCTTATTTCAATTAGGTATAGCTTTGGAAGTAATAAGGACTAAGAATCCGAAGCCTGGGGGCATGCAGTGTTTGTTTATAAGATAGCTGTGGTGCATGAGCTGGTCTGGCCACCCTTGGCTAGGCTCACTCTGGTGTTGACACCCTGCTGACCACCAGGTGGTCCTCAGTTCTGCCTCTCAAGAGCTCCACATGTCCTTAGTCTGAGGACAGAGACTTTCACAAGTGCTTTTCCAAAATTCTCCTTGCTTGTTGATTTCTCATTGGTCAAATCAAGCCACGAGACTGTTCTTTGATTTACAATAGGAGATTCCCCAGAGGATTTTACGACACAGACTATGATGACAAAAGAGGCCAGTTCTCCATCCTACTGCAGATCCCTGCAAGCACCGGGTTTGTAATTGGATTGCTTAAGTGAAAAGTATTCTTTCCAAATTCAGTTTGTACTGTCACTCCCTCATGCACACACAATACAGAAAATTAGACTAATAGCTATGGAAAATGGAAAAGAAAAAAAAACAGCTCTAATATTTTGGCTAATCTCACAGTGTGTGTTTTCTTAATTTAGTCCAGTTATGAACATCAAAGCAACGCTTTTCTACGAAACTCAGTGGTTTTTATTTTTTAATAGTTAATGTGACTCTTGAGAGTTCTTAATTTGAGTTAGTAACTAGAGTTTTGAATGTTTTCATCAGTCACTGTCCTAATTATCTTATTGCTTATTTTTATTATTATAAAGGAATGAATAAAAAATAAATAAGACTTGGGGAACCTAAAAATGGGCTTACTGTAAAAAATAACAATAAAATGGGAAATTTATTATATATAAATCCTACCTATTTTTCCAGATTAAAGTCCCAAGTCATATACACAGCCAGACTTTGTATACAACATCAAGTGTCCACTTATGACAACCTTACCCAGAATGAACCCTGTCTCAAAAATAATGGTCTTTATCTCATTATCTTTGTGGGATCAAAGATATGATGTTTCTCCACTCAGAAAGAACTCCCTTCTCTTCAATTAGCTGGTCTATGATCTACAACCGTCCCATCAGTATCTCACACAGCTCATTCTAGGAAGAAATCACACTGTCTCGAGTTAAATGTATAAGGTGAAACTTGCATTTTGCACTTGGCCTTTCGCAGTGCTCATTAGGAGAACAGAAGCTTATGATAAAAAACATCCCATTTAGTTTGAATTCAGCTTCATAGTTCTCAAAATCTATTTGATATACGTGAGTTTTGTTTGGAAGTGTGGAGAGGGGAAAACAAACAACTGGTTTCAAGACACTATAAATTAGTTTTTCCTGGAATGCACTGTATAAACTGTTACCCTCTAAAACCACTGAATTTTTATTTATTTATTCCCAAATGTTTGAGGATGTAAATGTTTGATGATTAAAGCATTACTTTTCACTTAGAACTTCTGTGCTGTGGACCTTTCCCTGCGCTAAATTAGTGAGGAAAGCAGAAAAACTGTATGTTAGGCAAGATCCTATCAGCTACCAAAATGCCCTGTGGTTGAGTTTATATTTGAACCCAAAGAACTCAGCCACAGAAAAATAGGCTGCCAGGAGGCTCTGTGCCTTTGAATGTGCTTGGCCTCTTGGGCTCTTCCATATAATTGAGATACAAGTTAAATTACACAGCAGGTATTTGTTGCATATTGAAACTAGAGAGAAAAAGCGATAGAGTGTTTTTCATGGATATGACACTTTAAAAAAATGTGCCATGGAATCTGAAATGCCTCATGTAGCGTTTATGTCCCGTTCACTGGGGATACGCAGTTCTATTGGGATGCATGATGCAATGCCACAGGACTGTCAGTGAGTCTTTGATTTTTAAGGCTCTGTCAAACAAACAAACAAACAAACAACAACAACAACAATAAAAACAAACCATACATTACACTTTTAACTTTTGTTTAATTAGCGAATGAAATTACAATTTGAAGAGCCTGGATTACAAAGTGACATTGAACTCAAAAGCCAAACAATCCAACGAGCAGGCTCCCAATTCCGTTTACCCTCTCTCCAGAGAAGGCCAACACTCTCCACCCGGGTTCTTCTTGAAATTCTGAAATCTAATGAAAGTTCATCCTTCAACCACTGAAGGGTACAGGTGTCTATCATCTCCTGTGGAACAGAAAGCTGCTCAGAACTTTAAGGCTGCCTCACGTAGTTTCAGAGGGGAGTAAGGATTCTGTCTACAACTGGGCAAGAGGTCATTGTTGCAGGGTATTCAGTCACACTGTGGACCCTGAGATTGTGTTGTTTACTGGAAAGACCCCTTTCTGGTTGTGGTGTGGCTCAGCCATAGCACACACCTTTAATCCAATAGCTTTCTGCTTAAATTAAATAAAATCAACCATAGGTCAAGAGAGAGAGAGAGAGAGAGAGAGAGAGAGAGAGAGAGAGAGAGAGAGAGAGAGAGCAAGCAACCAGTTAATAGGGAGTGAACACAAGAAAAAAAATGGAGTGTAAGAGGAAGAAATAGGATGGGTAGGGAGACAGGAAGTAGAGAGGAAGATCATTCAGTTTGAGGGGATTTTTGGGAAGTCATGAAGTGAGAGAGCTGTTTTGTTTTCTAGTTATTTTTGTTTGTCTGTTTTACTTTTGGGACATTGGCTGAGGAGGAAGGTCAGATGATGGGTGCTTTCTCTGCCTCTCTGAGCTAGCAGTCTTTTACCCCAACATCTGGCTCCCAAGTCTTAATTAGTAAAATCAAACGTTTGAGATTTTTGTAAAAAACGTGTCATTTTTGTGATATTCTGGCAAAGAATCTGGCTACATTTTCACATGAGGACGTGTGCAGTAATAGGCTTCTTTGCTTGGCAGAGGAAATTTCAAGGACAGGATAGGATTTAGGCAAGGTTGAAGGCTCCTCTTGCTATACCCATCAAAGTGTACAACGAAAAAGGGGAAATGGGGGGAAAAGTCTAGCAGAAATATTTAAAATGTGAAGCCATACAAGGAAAAGCACATGAGACAGTTAAACCTTACTGACAAGGCAGGTTTGAAAGCAGAGCTAACTGTTAGACATACGGGCTGCCTCGGAGAGAAATCATGATGCTTTTCATTGGGAAGCAGGGAATGTGTCCTGAATGTAAGATCTCCACATCAAAGGCTTCATCTTGTGAAAACACAAATCATTTGAAAGGAGAAGAACTAGATTTAGGAATGCTGGTGAAGAGAGAGCTTGTTCCTTGAAAGCAACCGTGTTGAGAATTATTTCCTCGGGGTCATCACACACAAGCTGATATAAGTGTGATGCCACTGGCTCAGGTTCTGCTTCTGCCCTCAAGGTGTCCAGACACCTCTGTGCACCAGGGATCGCCTTGAAGAAATAAAGCTTAGCTTCCGGGTGCGTTAGCAGAATCTCAGCCCAGTGGTGAATGCAGGAGAAAAGCTTTCTCTGGGACAGTTTTCAGTGAGACACTTCTCTTTTATTGGGGGAATAGGGACTATATAAACCTTAAGAAACTGGGTAGGCATTTTGGGGTGGGTGCACATCATTGGCTGGGGTGCTGACAATGCTTCATTTGCATGGAAAGGAATTCTAGGTGCTAGTTGGACATTCCTTATAAGGAAACAGAAAGTTTTAACCTGAAACCTGGCCACTACACTATATGACTACACCAAGGGCTGCGGGGGAGGGGAATGAGGCGGGGCTTAGCAAGGCTGTGTGCATGAGGCATGCAGGCCCAGAACAGTGAGGGGACAGCCTGCTCTCCTGCCACTCTCAAGACGAGATTTTGGAGCCGGGCGTGGTGGCACACGCCTTTAATCTCAGCACTCGGGAGACGGAGGCAAGTGGATCGCTGTAAATTCGAGGTCACCTGGTCTACAAAAGCGAGTCCAGTACAGCCAAGGCTGAAACAGAGAGACCCTGTCTCAGGGAAAAAAAAAGATGAGATTTTGGGTATTTGGAGACGTCTGGACCTCACTCTTACTCCCCAGTCACATGGCTCATCTGCCCGACAACAATCCAATGGGAACAAGTTCTACCCAGAGCTTGTAGCATCATTTTGTCCTTATCAACGATGTAGCATTTATTTTGTAGCTATAAATGAGGAAGAACTGAGAGTATCATACAATCTTGAGTCAAGGAATTCACTGAGGCGGGACAACATGTGATTGCACAGAGGGCATGAGAAGGTGCTTCATGAACTTGGGAAGGTGAAGCTTATGTTGCAACAGATGTTAGGGATGTTAAGACCATGGGACATCTGCTGAGGAAAATGGGGTGTCAAGTGGAGGCATCCCATAGAAAGACTACATATACTGCAAGTAGCATAGATGATAGAGTGGGCCACTCAAGTTTTTTGGACCCAGAAAATCCTGTCTTGAGCTCTGGATTCTAGACATGCAGCAAGATCTTGTATTTGTTCTGAAATTTGGTCTTGCTCCTGTTTTATCATCCCCCAACCTTTTCCATTTGGAATGGGAATGTTTATTATGTGTCACTGTATATTGGAACTAGTTTTTTTTATTTAATAGAATCTCACAACTAAGAGATTGACTGAGTCTTAGAAGAAATTCTGCACTTAATCTTTCGAGTAATATTAGAACTTTAAAAGACTATGAGAACTTTTTAAAAGGACTTTTATCTCCTATAGCATACAGACTATGTTTTCTTCTAGCATTTAGCTATCACATTGAGGTCTATAATCTGCACACAGTTAGTTTTTATGCGGGTTAGTAGATACAGTCACTTTGTTCTTCTCCATGAGGATACCCAACTTTTCTAGCATGATGTGTTGATGATGCTGTCTTCTTGTCAGTGTATTTTTGGCACTTTTTTGGGTCAAATATGAACAGCTGGGTAGAATTCTGCTTTGAATCCATCTAGGCCTGGCCTTTTCATAGTTGTGAAGCTTTTATTGTTGTTTCAATCTTCTCCTTTGTTAGGAGTCTGCTTAGGTTGTTGATCTCTTCCTTGTTTAATTGTGGTGGTTTTGATGAATCTAGAAACTCCACCATTTCCTTTAGAGTTTCCAACTTGATGGAGTACAGAATTTTAAAATATTCATTTTTAATATTTCAAATTTATTTTATGGCTTGTAAGATTTACCCATTCATTTATCATTCTATCAGTATGGATCTTTTTTCTTTCTTTCTTTTGGCTAATTATGTCAAAGGTCTATTGATCTTTATGTACTCAAAGAACCAGTTCTTAGATTTTTAAAAAAATCTTTGTACTGTTTTTCTGTGTTTCTATTACATTAATTTCTGTTCTAATTTTTCATTATTTCATACCATCTAATGGATTAACATTTTTATTCTTTTTCCAGAGTTTTTGAGTTACATCAATGACAAGTGGGATGTCACATAACTTTAAAAGCCTTTGTACAACTAAGGAAACAAGCAATCAAGTGAGGAGGAAGTCCACAGAATTGGAGAGAATTTCTGCCACATACATCTGAGAAAAGAATTAATATCCACAATATAAAAATAACTCAAGAAAGAAAAGAACAACTCAAACAATAAACAACAATGGGCTATAGATTTAAATAGAAAAATCTCAAGAGAAAAAAAAGATGACTAATACCTTAAAGATTATTCAACATCTATAGAAATTAGGAAATCCAAAGCAATTTTGAGATTTCATCTTATATCAGCCAGTATGGCTAAGATCAGCAAAACATCCAAGAACAAATGCTGAAGATGTGGGTAATGAAAAACCCTTACTCATGGTTGCTGGGATTGCAAACTGCTGTGGCCACTTTGGAGATCTGTGTGAATAATTCTCAACATCTAAAAGTAAATTTACCATATGATTCATCTATACCACTCCTTGGCATATGCCCAAAGGACTTGATATCTTATTCCACAGAAACTTCTATTCACAATAGCTAGGAAATAGAAACAACCCAAGTCTCCTGTCCTTCAAATTATGAATAGATGGTGTGAAACATGATGCATTGGGCCTACGGAATACTATTTACCTCGGAAGAAAAATGAAATCATGAACTTTTCAGAGAAATAGATAAAGCTCGAAAGTATCATATTGAATGAAGTAACCTATACATAGAAAGGTAAATACCCCACATTCTCTTATTTGTGTTTTCTAGGTCCATATCTTCAGATTAGCACACATAGCCTGGAGTATAGGGCTGTTGCTTTATCTTTAATCTCTAAGAAGACTGTTCTTGAGCTTCCTTTAGTGTCAGTCTTCAAATTATTTTATCTAGGAGTTCAAAAGCCCTCAAACAGAGCTTCAGTGTCCCAAGTAACAAATCCATAATAAACTTGTATCTAATATTGGTTCTCTGTGGTCTATGAATTTCTTCATGCGATACTAACCTAGTAATGGCTGAGTCCTTAGAAATTTTGTGTGATCACAACCTTCTGGCACCCTAACTTCTGGATTAAAACCTCACACAAGATCTGAAATAGGCTCCGGTGCTCCCAAGAACACCTCAAAATGTTCTTATGCTTTGGGGCTACGACTTCCCCACATGCATATAATCTAGGAACGTCCTCTTCTTGATAGGGCTCCCTCATCTCCCAGAATAGAGAACATGCTTGAAGACAGCATCTTTCCTGCACAGGACTATGGCTAGCACATTTGTCACTCCTTGGGGAATATGTCAAGTCAGAGAAAACCACACTCATTTTACATCTTCAAGCTTCAGCTTTCCCATTCAGAGGCCTTGGCTTCTGTTGGCTTTTCTTTTTTAGATGAGGAAACTCTTTTTCTGATATTCATCCTAGTTTTTGCAGATCAGAGAGAAACCACTCTACCAAACAACCAGCCAAGATGTATACTTCCCCAGTTCCCTCAGCCAGAGAAAGATAGCCTGTACTGATATCCCCCTGAAAATGCATTAGGATCTCTCTCCATTCAGGAAAAGTACCTGATGGACATTAGGTAAGCATTCCTGAAGAAGGCAGTCTCACAAGTACATAATTTGCATGCAAATAGATGCAACTAGGAACAATCATCCTGAGTGAGTATCCCAGACCCAGAAAAACATACATGGAATATACTCACTTATAAGCACATATAATCCATATAATACAGGATAATCAGATTACAGTTCACAGACCTAAAGAAGATAAATAACAAGGAAGACTCAGGAGGGATGCATAAAATGCTCATTCAGAAGGGCAACTAGAACAGACACCAGAACTGCTTGAAGAGAGAGAAGAGCAAGGGAGTCTACCATAGATGTCCTCTGAAAGACTCCACCCAGAAGGGGATAGAAGCAGATGCTGTGACTCACAGCCAAACTTTGGGGTGGAGTACAGGGTGACTTAGGAAAGAGTTGGGGGAATAGAAGGACCTGAAGAGAATACCAGGTCCACAAGGTGAACAACAAGGCCAAAAATCTGGGTGGAGGGGACCTACAGAGACTGATGCACCAACCATGGTCCATGCATGGAGAGGACATAAAGGCCCTGCACAGATGTGGTGATTGGTAGCACAGTCTCCATGAGAGAGCCCCATAATATGGGGAGTAGCTGTTGCCTCTGACATGGACCCTGTTGCCCAGTCATTGATCACTTCCCCCTTGTGGGGCAGCCATGCTAGCCCACAGAGGAAGAGGATGCAGGCAATCCTGATGAGAATTGATAGGCTGGGGTCATATCTTAGGGAAGGAGGGCTCTCACATTCTGAGGACTAGGTAAAGGGGAGGAGGAGGGAAGGAGGGCATGGGAAAAGAGGGAGGGAAGATGGGACAGGGAGGAGAAGAGGGAGGGAGCTACAATCTGGACATGATCAGGGCCCAAGGGGGTCTACTCAAACTATTGCACTAACCAAGGACAATACAAGTAGTAAACATCGAACTCTTACTCTGATTTAGCCAATGGTCAGGACATTCTCCACAGTTATGTGGGGAGTGGAGACTGACTCTGACATGAACTCTGGTGCCCCATATTTGATCACCTCCCTTTGGTGGGGAGGCCTGAAGGCAATCAAAGAAAGAATAAGCAGGCTACCAAGATGAGACTTGATAGCCTATGACCATAGAGAGGGGGAGGAGGTCCACCTTGGGCATGAACCTAGGGGAGGGGAATAGGGTGGGGGTGGGAGGGAGAGAGGAAGGGGAGGATACAAGTGATAGGATAACAGTTGTGCTGGAATCTGAATAAATTTAAAAAATAAAAATAAAGAAACCTAATATTAAAAAATCTGGATGCAAAAATACTTTGTTCATTTTCTCCTATGGAAGAAATCAAAGAATTAAACATTTTCTAAGTCCTGTAAAAAAAAAAAGTTGCACCTCCTACTTGGGGTGTCTCAGCACTTTGGAGAGGACAGAAACAATTTCAGAGGAAATGACAAATTTAACAAGCCATCTGATTTTGAAGAGTGTTTTCTCTTTATATGATTCATTTATAGGAGTATTTTCGTTTTAAAATATATTTTATTAATTTATTCATATTACATCTCAATTGTTGTCCCATCCTTCTCGACTCCCATTCCTCCCTCCCTCCCATTTTCTCATTACTCCCCCCTCCCCAATGACTGTGTCTGAGGGGGACCTCCTCCCCCTGTATATACTCATAGGGTCTCAAGTCTCTCCTTGGTAGCCTGCTTTCCTTCCTCTGAGTGCCACCCCGCCTCCCTATCCAGAGGACGTGGTCAAATATGGGGCACCAGAGTTCATGTGAAAGTCAGTCTCTACTCTCCACTCAACTGTGCAGAATGTACTGTCCATTGGCTAGATCTGGGTAGGGGTTCGAAGTTTACTGCATGCATTGTCCTTGGCTGGTGCCATAGTTTGAACAGGACCTCTGGGCCCAGATCTGCCCACCATAATGTTCACTTGTAGGTTTCTAGGACCCTCTGGATCCTTCTATTTCCCCATTCTCCCTTGATTCTCTCACCTAGAGTCCCAATAGCATGTCCTCCCCTCTGTCCCACTTTCCTGGTAAGTGAAGACTTTCATGTTACATGCCCCTTGGGCTTGTGTCCAGATACAAGTGAGTATATACCATTTGACTCTTTCTACTTCCAGGTTAACTCACTGAGGGTTAGGGATCAACAAGAACATTTGTTCAACCATGTTCATAGCAGTTTTATTCATAATAGCTGGAACCTGGAAACAGCCTAAGTGTCCCTCAGTAGAAGAATGGATAAAGAAACTGTGGTACATTTACACTATGGAATATTACTCAGCTATTAAAAACAAGGAATTCCTGAAATATGTGGACAAATGGATTGAACTAGAAATGATCATAATGAGTTAACCTAGGAGTATTTTCTTAATCATCTCACACTATGCATTTATTTTTAAATTAAGTGGTGTTCTGACATCTGGAAATCCATTCAGACAAATGCAGCTGTATCTTCTAAACTCATGGGGACTAATAGTGCAAACTCGGGTTGCAAACAAGAATTCTCATAAAGGTTCCATTGGAGAGAAGTGTGTAATAGGAAATGTATGCCATGACCCAAACACCAGTTTACCCCACCTAAACGTGAGTGGCCATAGGAATTTGATGGGGACTCTACTCTATTTCATTAAGAAGAATCACTATTCTAAATATCTTCAGTCAGCATGCTATGGCATGTCAATCACTTAAAAAAAAAAAGAAAACCCACACTATGCTGTCCTTCACTTGTGAAAGTGACACTCATAAATTGTTCATACCAAGTGCTGGGATGAACTATTTCCGTTATTGTTTTTCTTTCTTGTTGCGACAAAATATAATCCTTTCTAAGTTTTGTGACTCACTAGATTTTGGGATGCATGTATTCTTGTACAAGAGAAGGCAACTGGCAACATCATAGTTACTTTGCTTAAGTACACCAGAGGGATCTATGGCATTCATGAGAAAACCTAACAAGCATCATTATCAGACCAACTTACCCATAAGAGAAGTGTTCTTTCCCCTTTCTGTATCAGAACTGCCCCGGGGTTTTCTTAAAGTTCAGATTAGTGGCTCAGCATGAAATCTGTTGAATCACAGTTCTGGGATGGCACCTATGAAACCCAATACTGGTTGATCCCCTAGGGCAATTTTGTGCAGACTAGGCTTAGAATAGTAATTGGGTAATTTTGGACACAATAGGCCTGAGGATCAGCGATGCTGGTTTTCTGGAACTGGTCCATATCTTGGTCATCTGCAAAAAAAACAATGTAAACAATAACTTGTGAGATGGCCATCAGGGCTATGTGGTCTCTCGACTGATGGTTGCAGAGCTGATTCCTAGGCTGGTTATGGCACTGGCATTCCCCTTGTCTACCAGATCTTTCCTCCAGCAGAGTGAGATGCTCATAGACCCATCATTTACAGATGTTTATTTATAAGGTGTCTTCTACCTACCTCTAGAAACAAATGGACAAATTAACTTGAAGTTTGATGCCCAAGTCATCCTGCCTTGTACTCCAATATAGAGATTAATGGAGGAACAAGGATAAGTCTCTGCCTATATGAGACAGTGAAGCAAAAAAATATACATACATACATACATACATACATACATACATACGTATGTACATACATACATACATACATACAAATTTAAAACAGAACAACACTGGTACTCAGAGCCCCCCTGGTATGTTCATGGTCCTGGCAAAGGAAGTGCTCTTGAGAAGCCTCTTGTTCTGCCTGGGTGGGGCATTGCATCATCACCTCCAGAAGCTCATTTGGGCAGAGGCAGGAATCAGTACTTGGAATGGGCGTGCTTGGTGCATGAAGGGTAACCACTGAGAGTATAAATAGAGCTGGAAGAATAACCTTTTTGTGAACTGCTGTGTGGTAACCACCAGGAAGCCAAGGAGCTGCTAAGGCTTCAATGGCTCTTTTGTAACCTTACATGCTGCTCCCCCAGCTGCCCTGCACACATGGGCAAGCCTTGCTTAAGTTACCATTTTTAATGCAAATCATCATAATGGCTTGATAATTATTTCAATTGGCATTTGTGGAGCCGTTCAGTAAAAGAACAGCCAAGGGGAAACCTTCTCTAATCTTCCCATCTTTCATACCCTCTGGTTTGAGGTGGAATAACACAAGAAAGCCCCAAAGCCAGAGGGTTTTTGAAGTTTCTTCTTAATGAGCCCAAGGCTCCCTCCCTGTTACTCTACAAAGTGAACTCAGCCCAAGTTAAACAAAACAGCAAGAGCATAATATTTTGGGTGGCTTGACAGGCGAGGAGGCGGTGACAAGTGACCCCTTCCTCCCTGCTTAGCTTTCAGATTGGTTACTTTGCCTTTTAGCAAGTTGTTATTATTGAGAAAAACATAATAAACACTTATTGAATACTGTGATATGGCAACTACTCTAAAGATACTTTGTTTGAGAGCGTCTTTTTCAAAAATACTCATCTATTTATTAAAAAACCCTCTCCTTAAGGGGTAAATTTTTATGTTACACTTTGAGAATTTCATACTGCATATTTTGATCATTTTCTTTTCTGTGCTACATGCCCTCCCAGGTCCTCCCTCATTTCCTATTGACAGAACTTCAGGTACTTTCTTTTTCTTAAACAAACAAACAAACAAACAAACAAACAACAACAAACACAAAAAGAGACTAGGAAGCATGGAGTCTCAGTTGTGTGTGCTACTATCCCTGAGAATGGGCCTTTCCTGGACTGTGGTCCTTATATCCAGTGCCATCCATTTGCAAATAGCTTCTTCGCTAAGGATGGGACTTTGTGTCTTTTCTGTTCCTTCTCATGACACTTTGCCTAGCTTGAACTTGTGCAGGTCTTGTGCTATTACAGTCTCTGTGAGTTCATACGTACACCAGTCCTGTCATGTCCGGAAAATGCTGTTTCTTTAAAATCATCTACCACCTATGTCTCTTTCCCTCTCTTTATTTGAAATAGATTTTTTCCTCATATAATATATCCTTATTACAATTTCCTTTCCGTCTATTCCTCCTAGTTCTCCCCACTTCCTCTCCCATCTAGATCCCTTTAATTAGAAAATAGGCTTTTAAGGGATAATAGTAAAATAATAAATAATAAGATAAAAAAAACTAACACATTAGAAAAGGACAAAATAAACAGAAGGGAAAAGAACCCAAGAAAAAAAAAATACAAATACTAGGTATGGATGTGAAGACCCAACCATTCACACATTCAAGAATCCCATAAAAACACGAAACTAGAAACTATAATATATACCCAAATGACCTTTAGGGTAAAAAGAGAAAGGAAAAGATATATAAACAAAATAAAATGAAAATAAAAATATAAAAAATAAAAGTAAAAAAAAAAGCCTTGATACAACATTATGAGACAAGGAACCGCCAAAGATGTCATTGAGTTGCTTTTCTTTTCTTTTCTTTTCTTTTCTTTTCTTTTCTTTTGTTTTTTTTTTTTAAGATTTATTCATTTATTTTTTGTGGACACCAGAAGAGGGTATCAGATTCCATTACAGATGGTTGTAAGCCACCATGTGGTTCCTGGGAATTGAACTCAGGACCCCTGGAAGAGCAGCAGCCAGGGCTCTTGACCATTGAGTCATCTCTCCAGCCTGTTGGCCATCTACAGCAGGACATGCAGCCTACACTTAAGTTAATTTTCCTATTGAGATTCCCTTGGAGAGAACTAAATTTTCATTTGAAAGTGGTTGTCTACCTCTGGTTCTTAAAATTTGGCAGCTTTTAGCCCCCACTTCCACATATACTTTTGAGCCTTGGGAGGATGGGTGTGGTACAGACCTCTCATTTTAGGGCCCAGTGTTCTAAAGCCTCTCACTCTGTATGGTGTCTGGCTGTGGGAGTCTATGTCACTCCCCATCTACTTTGAGAAGCAGCTTCTCTGCTGAGGGTCGAGCCATGCACTTACTGATGGGTATAGCAATGCCATTAGAAGTCTTTAATTTTTTTTTCTGTATTCATTAAGTAAAAGGAGATTGTTGAAGGAGCAGTTGGAAATTTTTAACTCCTTTCCAAGTTAAGTAATGTGCCATATATGTGTATGAAACACAGATATTTTGATGGCCTCTTTATCTTACCCCTGGCTATTATAATTAGAGTCAGAAAAACTCAGAACTGAGAAAGGCAAGTCCTGGTTGCTTGGTATTTGAGTACAGGGGCTTGATGCCAGAGACAGTGACTAACAACCTCCTCACTGTACCAATTTACCCTTAAGAACTTAGGATTGGAATTCTTTTCTCTAAAGTCAAACAAAGGATGCTAACTCTGAAATATACTTCTGTTGAACTTTCTAGATCCACTCAGGAACTTTCTGGTCAAAAGAATGGAATCTACCTCTGTGTGGAGACATACCTTTGTCTCTTTCCCTAACAGTTAATCCAGTTGGGCGAGTCAGTCACCTGGCCAAAAGACTCCCCCTCAGGAATTCTGATTCATGTTAAACCATACTTAAGAGATGGGATGACTCCCTTCCTGGAATGCAAGCTTTCTGTGCTCCTGGGTTACCACTATGTATCCGGCTAAGCCGGTAGGTTTTTATGAGCCCTTACTCAGAAAAGCATAACTGTCTTCTTACTTCCCTTTCCTTTTGTAGTTACTTGTCAAAGCCTGGGCATACAACCAGGTGGTGGTGGCAAACACCTTTAGTCCCAGCACTTGGGAGGCTGAGGTAGGCAGGTCTCTGAGTTCAAGGCCAGCCTGGTCTACAAAGCAAGTCCAGAACAACCAAGGCTACGCAGAGAAATCCTGTCTCAGGAAAAAAAAAAAGAAAGAAAGAAAGACTGGGCATGCTTTCTCAGACTCTCTGTGCTTTCTCACTCTTTTATTTGTAGTTTGTAAAGTTATCTCCCCTTCATCCATCCCTGTGACTAATTACAAACAACGTGGCTCCCTAACATCCTCTTTTCTACTTTCTTCCTCTCAACAACTGCACAGATTTCCAGCTAGCCTGCCCTGCCCTGTCTTTTTCTTTTAAGCTTTATTAAAATTGTTCTTGAGCTTTTTTCTCTGAGTCCATTCTTACATTCTTTTATTAACGAGACCAAGAACACACAGAGAGAATTCCCATTTCCCTATTAACACAATGAAAAGCTGGAAGCTGTGCATGCTTGAGCTCACAGAGCCTGCCTGCTGGACTGAAGGAGCTGTGAATCCAGTCTTAGTGCTACGCTCTTCCTTAGACTCACCAGTCAGTTCTACATAGGAAGCTGGTTTCTGAACATCAACTTTAGGTCAAGACATTAGCCAGCTCAGTGGCAGCAAGATCAATCAGCATTTGGGAAATTATAAGTTCAATGATTCTTTTTTTGTTGACTAAACTGATAATAAGGTTTATTCACAGTATCATTTAAATTTCTGTGTCTATCTCTTTAAGTCTCCCTGCTTTTGTCTCTCTTTGTGTATGTGTGTGTGTGTATGTATTTATGTATATGTATATATTATTCTTCCATAGGCCTCAATAGGTTGAGCTGTTTTCTAAAATTATCCAATGGAAGATCTCAGGTTTGCGGCTTGAGGAAGAATCTGAGAAGGTTTGTCCTCTTGGGTAAGAGATTTGTGAGATGAGGCATTAATATCACAGACAGACAGACAGCATGGCTGGGGCTCTGGTGAGAGTTCAGACCCATAAGCCAGAAGATGAGTCCCTTCTTACAGGTCTCAGTGGTAGAAGATATTTTTTTTTTTTTTGGTCCAGATGTCTCTGATTCCAAGGAGGCAGCAAGAAGGCATGAATCTTGCATTGCCAAGCAGGAATGTGTAAATTCAAGGTTGTGGGGACAGTGAAGAGGAAAGGCTCATCCAGCTGTACCCATGACATGGATGGGGAGATATGTCACCTTGGCTGTCCTGGAGTCTGTCAGCCTCCTTGGGAAGGAAAAAATGGTGCCAACTATTCTCCTGCAACCTGGGCAGTAAGCAGCCTGTAAGAGAATTAGAGATTTGTGGACAGACTGTGTGGAGGGCTCACTCTACCTCCATCGTAGCTGTAGGAAAGAGGCTTTTTGCAAGTGGACATGACCAGAGCATCAGTCAGGTGTGGATTCTAACATCTCAAATAAGTTTTCTCTTGCCACCAGTATGATATACACAAGTGTTTATTTGTTGTTTTAAATTTTGGGTCCATAGATTCTAAAAATATATATATATATATATTCCTTTTACTAAATTTTAACTGAAATTAAGGATTTCTTTACCCACTTTAAAATATAGTAAATTAAAATATAATAATTATGCATACTTATCAGTTTATTGAATAATGCATTTTAAATATCTATACTATAATTGTTTAATAATTTTGTACATCTGTGTACAGATTCATGTGTATATGGGGGCCAGAGAGCAATGCTGTGGAAGTGAGGGATAACATTTTAGGGTGTTTTTATGATGCTAGGTATCACATTGAGGGCTTCGGGCATGCTTGGCCAGTTTTTTACAACCGAGCTATATCATCCATCTACATTTTAAGCCTTTTGGTTTTTATCATCAGTCAGTATATTGGATTCCATTGTGAATCCCGTGTGCTTTATCTTTTGCATTTAAAACTGTTTTTCTGAGATACATACGACCTTTGGCTTTGTCTGATGATATAGGTCCACAGGAAAAAATAATGGCAACAGTTAATAATTCTTACTATCCTCTATTATGATAACTGATGCATTGAATTAACTGATCCTCTCAGGCCACCATACAACTCTGATCTGTGGTAATGTCAAAGTAAACAAGCAAATAAAACAAAGCCTCAGGCCATGGAAATCCTAACCCATAAGAAAAGTGGGTGAGGAAACTCTAAATGGATCAATTTAAGCTGTGGTTCTTTTGTTTCCTCGGTTTGTATTGTTAAACTTCCGGCCTCCCATGGATGTCAGGGTGACAGGAACACCCAGCTACAATGAGTTTCAGAAAATAAGCCACAACCAATTGGTTATTGTCACTTTGATCTTCAAGTGTATTGCAATTATTCAGGAACAGAAAACAATATTTGGTAACACTGCAACATGGCAAAAAAAATGGCCCTATTCTGTCACAAATTTGTCTTTTGTTCATTAACCAGTTTCAAGTGAAATTCTATGCTCAGAAGGCTGCAGTGGTACACTGAACCAATTAGCGTTTATGAAACAAATACATAAACAGAAGGAGGACCCAATAAGTGAGATGTATGTACCTTTTCCTAGGAAATTATTTAGATTATTCACCAATATTAAAAGCATTTATTTAGGGCTTCAGATAACCCTCAGAAAGTCTGTGCTGGAACCCTCTGTGGATTCTGGAGAAATATAAGTTTGTGCCCACAACATAAATGTATAACTTAGGATGCATCACACATCACACTGCAGTGAGTGATTGTGGACAAACTAACATGCCAGTGGGTAGCTGATGAGAAATAGAACAGATTTTGCTATTACAAACGTTAGTACTGAGAAGGGAGAGATCCAGTGTCTCGTCTGAAAGCTAAAGTACAACACAAATCCATCCTTTAAATTAACTAATTTTCATTTCTTTTAAATATCTAGAGAAACATACATATACCTTGATACCTCTGGGCCGTACAACACACAACCATTCAACATAAAGAATGGAGTTTATTTTAGCACTTCCATGGGAAACGATACTTCTTTCTTCTCAGGCAGCATGAGCATCTCGATTCTGGGAGGAGAATTGCATGGTCATATTGAACTCATGAAAATACCAGGAAAGGAGGAAGGGGTCGGGAGAACTGAAAGAAGGAGCAGTGGTACCTGGGATCTCTTACGTTGAGAATGCCCAGCAGTGTTTCCAAGGAGACACAGCAAGTTGGTTTGGAGAATTTGCCGTGGCCGACAAAACAAACACAGATCATTTTAACATTGTGTGGCTAAAGGAGTAACACTCTGGAGGATGACTGAACTGGCTGAGAACATGTAATCATGAACAGGTGAGGAGGCCTCAGGTGAAAATGATGAGTTTTACAAGGGAAAAGTACAGCTGCGCAGGTCTGGTTGTAGACAGGGTGAGATACTGGACTGGATGCAAACCCACTCTTTCCTAAAGTGTTAACGTCCTGATGGAGTAGCTGCTTTCACTCTTCCAGCACATAGTCTGGCATTATGCAAGGGAACTGATGTTTGAGTCACTTCTGTAATCTCTTGACTTGACCTATAGTTTCTCCTTCTGCTTCAATCATTTCCACGGTGCCCACTGTTCCCCATAGCGTGGAGCCGCACCTGGACTGAATTGAGGAATTGAAGAAAACAAAGAACCACCTTAACGCATATTTTCACTCAATGTAATTTTAATTCTGCTTGAACTGTTATTTGTAGAACAAGAAAGCACTGTTCATTGACGCAGACACGTTTTACACTGTGAAAGACGTTTTCCCTTGCATTTAAGGTCTATTGCGTTCGTGACTGGCTTTCGGTTGTCCTTTTTCCATCAAGGAATCAAACTTCTTCAGTGCCATATGTCCTCTCTGTTGTTTCTTTCCCACTCTTTAAAGCTCATTTCCCCCAAATCACACTGTTGATAGTTTTTAGAAGGCTCTTCCTTCTCCTTCCCAGCTCTGTTCTCTGATTGATATACAAGTCCCTTGCCTAGGACATGGCTCAAATGAACTTTCTTTCTTTCTTTAATTACAAATGATTTTTAATTAAGTCCTTAAAAACAAAACAAACAACCACCCAACCCTACAACCACTTTAGAGAACATAAAATTGAGTAGTGTGCCAACAGCTAAAACCACCGTGCCTCTAGTTGTGTTGGAAAGCTGCTTTAGCACTGCAGGCTCTTGTATAGCAGAGTAAGGTGCATCCTGGGACATGGAGTTCAGCTGCTCTCACCATCACTGCTGATGATGCCACACATATGGGACCAGTCTGGAGGTGCTTGGCATGGCCGTTCCTCTTCTGAGTCCAGAGTTCGATGATGAAGCTCCCCTGGCAGAAGTTCCTTCCGCTGAAGGGTTCCAGGCATTTCGTCTTTGTGGTCGGCCTGAACTGCTGATGATGTTGACAACACTCAAAGACGCCAATTCAGCTGCCTCTTCCCGCTGCTCCTCCAGGGTCGGACACTTCTCTAAGGAAGGATTGCCCTTCAGGCCCAGAGTTCAGCCCTGAGGACACTCAGGCACTCCTTGTGAGAGCGACAGGAGCCCAGCAGCTTCTTGAAGTTTCCATGGACACCAGAACATAAGCTTTAGTCTCACTACAGCTGCTGGTCCTCTCCACAGCGACGAGAGCCAGGTAACCTTCTGGCCTGTGGGTTTTGGACTTGAATCTGAAGAGGAAGAGGAACTGCGTGCTCTGCCTTTCTTGGGGCTTTACTTGGAAGAATGGTTCCTCCTCTCCTCTCTGGTGCTCCCTCCTGCCTGGGAGTCAGTCGCTTTGCCCTCCCTATCACTCTCTCCATTTATGCTGCTGAGCAGTTGCTTGTACCTGCATACTGTTTTCATCTTCCTCACTGCTTGCACTCTGCCTTCTCCCACTCTCAGGCTGGGTCCTTTCCTTGTTCCTTCTCTTTGCTGCCTTCTCTTCCTCCCCACTGCTGTCCCCACTACTCACCTGCCCCCTTCCTTCTCTTCCTCCCCACTGCCTGTCTCCAAGGCCTCAGTTAGCCTGGCAGTCTTGCTTTTCTGCTTATGCTTCGTTCTCTCTCCTTTGCTGCCTCTGGACCTGGGCTCCCTGCGCTTGCTCTTGGCTAGCATCTCCTCCTCACTGTCCTCACTTTCCGCATGTGGTTTAGCACTTGTGTTGCCCTCCACCTTTGCTCCTATCTGTACACATACCCCCCACCCCCACCCCCACCCCCATCCCCCGCTGCTTTCCCTCTCTTCCTTAGCCTGCTTACTTGCTGAGGCCTGGCATGCTGCTTGCTTCTTCTTGGCCCCAGCTTTCTTTCTAGCCCTACCCTTCTGTTCTTTTTCCACAGCACCCTCTTCCTCAGTAGTGTTCTCTTCCTTCTGGACCTCACCTGATCTGACAGAGCCCTTCCTTTCCTCCTCGCTGCTCTCCTCTGATCCCATCTTTGTAACCAGGCCTGTTTGCTGTTCTTCATCCATGTTCTCAGCCTTGGGCATGCCTTCTTGGTCATGCTGATTTTTGTCTGGGATCCTGAGCAGTCCGAACTGGATGATGTAGAGCTGGGTTCCGACTCTGAATTGAAGCAGAGTGTTTTTCTCTCTGGGCCACCGCAGCGAGCAGGAGACCTCTTCACTTTGATAAATTCTAGCTTTCGTTCCCTTCCCTGGTACCAGCATCCGCCTGCATCTTCAGCAGCTCCTCCTCCACCATCCTCTTCAGTGCCTGCTTCTCCTCAGAGTCAAGATGATCTCAACCCACTTGGGATAGGAATTTCTGTCGCACGATGGTGTGCGTAACCATGCTGAGGTCAGAGCAGCCCCGGAAGAAGATGTGCATGAATTCTAGCATCTCATCTCCCAGAGCCATTTTGCCCAACCGGGAATTGGTAACTCCTACCTTTTTTTCCTTCTGGGCTACCTTCCTTGCCTCAAATTAACTTTCTTTTTTTTTTCTTTTTTTTTCATTTTTCTTTATTAATTTATTCTTGTTACATCTCAATGGTTATCCTATCCCTTGTATCTTCCCATTCTTCCCTCCCTCCCATTTTCCCCTTATTCCCCTCCCCTATGACTGTTCCTGTTCCTGAGGGGGATTACCTCCCCCTGTATATGCTCATAGGGTATCAAGTCTCTTCTTGGTAACCTGCGGTAAATCTTAAACCCCTACCCAGATCTAGCCAATGGACAGAACATTCTCCACAGAAGAGTGGAGAGTGGGATATTACTTTCTCACATACTCTGATGCCTCACTTTTGACCATGTTCCCTGGAGGGAGAGACCTGGTGGCACTTAGAGGAAGGACAGCAAGTTATCAAATTAACTTTCAATTACACTTCAAAGTTCCTCAAAAAATGATGAAGTTTATTGCAATGCCATTTTTCAAAAATGGTTTTTCTACAAAAGTGATTAGCACATAGGTAGGGAGTGGGTCTCTTTGTTCTTCTGTATCCATACCAGCCTTTTTGGGGTGTTAACCTGGATGGATGCATAAACTCCTGTTATTTGCCCCATGTCTTCAGATGTGTGGTCTTGGTGCCTATAAAGAATCTTAGACTTCCTCCATTGGGAGGAGAGAGCATTCAGGATGGTCATTTCCATCCTGTATTGAGCAAGGGTCTTCTTGACCTCAGGCGGCTCCTGTTTGTCTTCATATTTGGTTTTCTCCCTACACTTCAGAATTAAGGCACCTCAAAATTACTCTGTTACTTTGAGTTTCTGGATGCTTCATCTCTCCATTGTTTCCCTTGATCACATTCACGCACAGTAAGAAATTTATTACAGTCTACTTCTGTATTTTAATTTGAGCATGCTGAGTGTTTCAGTCACTGTTCTGGTGCCAGCGTAGGGACTTAACCCATGATGGATGTATAGTACCAGCTAATGATCAAGACCTACATTTGAATTCCAGATCCATTAGTTTCTTGCTATGTGTGATTTTAGCTGATATATGGTCCAGGTAAAAAACAAACAAACAAACAAACAAACAAATCACACTTTAGAGAGAATGTTATGAAAGTCCAAGAGGACTTTGCTTATTCTAAAATCCTTGATGTATATTGATTTCATTTAATCAGAATCCTAGTGGTGCACAATTTCTAGGTGTTATCTCCTCTAGCAAACTGAGGCTTAAGGAAAAATTACAAAATAAGGAAAAATCTACTTCGTTATCTATATAGCACATTATGTAAAGGTTTGTCATGTAAACAATGAAATTCCTAGCTTATTCTTATGTGTATATCTATGCAATGTCATTCATTGTTTAAATACATTTATACAATGCAAAAGTGGGAATCACAGTGAAAATGTGCAAATGTATATTTGTTTCTTTAGTAATAAATACATGTAAAATTTTTTAACATTTTAAAAAATATTTAGTTTATGTGCATACATGTTTTGTCTATATATGTATACCACATCGGTGCCTTGTGCCCATGGCGTTCAGAAGAGGGCACTGGATCTTCTGAGCTGGAGGCATGGATGGTTGTGACCCACTACGTGGGTCCAGTGCTGAGAACTGAAACTGGGTCCTCTGCTAGAGCAACAAATACTCTTATCCACTGAGCCATTTCTCCAACCCCTGTGTATAGAATTCTGTTTATGCATGTATGAGGGGAATATGTTCAGATGGAGCCACTGCTTGTAATTGCCTGAGTAGTTAGTGGGATGCTGATGTTTTTACAATGTCTCCATGACAAGTATAATTAGTATGCAGCAGGGCTGTAGCCAACTGTGAGTGACTACAAATGTGTCCATCAAACACAGATGAAGCAGCCCTCACTTGCCTGCCCTCAAAACGTGGTGATCCCTGCAGCCACAGAGTGACTATTAGGAAAGTACACTCAGAATGTTGTTTGTCTGCTTGCTCGGTTAGTTTCATTAATATAGGGTCCCAGGTAGTTCAGTATGACTTCAAGCCTAAGTGGGCTTTGAACTCCATATATGCTTGCCTCTACCTCTGACTGCTGGAATTATAAGTATACTAATACTTGGCCTACATAAGCAATGCGGAACCCTTCAAATTCTATTGTTCTTCATCCTTCATGCCAAAAGCAGTTGTGCTTTAGCCCCTCCCACCTGTCCATCTTCTGTCTGTGTGTGTGTGTGTGTGTGTGTGTGTGTGTGTGTGATGTATACGAATGTTGTCCTAACTAGTTTTTGTTTCTGTCAACTTGTCACAAGTTAGATTCATCTGGGTTTTGTTTGTTTGTGTGTGTGTTTTAATAGCTTTGGAGTTTTGAGTTCATATCCTCATTCTTGTATCTGTGTCAGTCAGCCTCTCTTCCTCCCTCCCTCCCTCTCTCTCTCTCTCTCTCTCTCTCTCTCTCTCTCTCCCTCTCCCTCTCTCCATGTGCCCCCTCTGAAACTAGGACCCATCAACTAAGAACAATTGACCAGGTGGTGACATCCAGGTCTGTGCTTATGTCTGTGTCCCAAGGGCCAGGCTAGGTTCACATGTGTGCATCACCACTCTTGGGAGTTTATAGGTGTGGGGTTCCTCATGTTTGTGAAACAAGCAGTTTCTGGAAAGAGCCATTTTCTCAGCCTATGGACTTCTGTCTTAACTTATGGTTTTTAGGTAGATTTCTTTTATATCAAACATGTGAGGAATTGATTACCCATCTTACACTTTGGCCTGAAAGTAAAAGATAATACCTGTCCTCATATACTATTGATAAGAAAAAGTCTCTTCTTTCCTTGAGAGTAAGAGAGATTTTTTAAAAAAGTAAAGTGATAGATATTAAACGAGTAATTATAGAGTAAACATCACTCCTATTCCCAATTTTATTGTGAAATTTCATATTTAATTGTATTTAACAGAATAACAAAGGGCTATGCGCCTATGTGGATAGGCATACGCTTTACATCAAGGACAAAATCATGTAACACCTTAAATATTTTGATTGTGGGTTGAGGAAATTACTTTGAGGCAAATTGTACTCCTTCCTGGGTATCAAATTTTTCCACTGATCCTTATTTGAAATCTCCATATTACATAGGTGATTTATCTATAGGAAACATGGAAGTTTTTGTAAGCATGCTTTCTCTATGACTACACTTGTTCTTAGTGTAGAATATTGGAATTCATTAGCAGTGAGGACTCTGAGAAACCCTCCCACTCTCTTAACTAAGATAGGAAATA